>NC_138050.1:55258271-55807842 GCF_964194185.1 Rhinolophus hipposideros
TATTTACTCAAATATGTTGAAAACATATGTCCACACAAAAGTCCGCACACAAATGTTCACAGCAGCTTTGTTCACAATTGTCAAAATTGGGAAGCGACTCAGATGTCCTTTCATAGGTAAATACACAAACTGTGTATCATCCACATAATTACATATTATACAGCAGTAAAAACAAACAAGCCACCAAACTACAAAAGATCGTGGAGGAACCTTAAATCATACTGAAAGTGAAAGAAACCAGTCTGAAAAGGTCACATACTGTGTGATCCCAATTACATATGACATTCTGGAAAAGGCAAAACTATGCAGACAATAAAAAGATCAGGGTTTGTCATGGGTGTGGGATGGGGAGGGATGCATAGGTGAAGCACAAAGGATTTTCAGGGCAGTGCAAGTATTCTGTATGAGACTTTAATGGTGAATACATGATATTAGGCATTTGTCAAATCCCATAGGCTATGCAACACCAAGAATGAACTTACTGAAAACTCTGGACTTCAGTTAATAATCATGTATCAAGATCAGTTTATTAATTATAGCAAATTTACCACACCAATACAATATGTTAATAATGAGGAAGCTGGGCTTGTGATGATTGGGTTATGAGAACACTGAACTTTCTGTTCATTTTTTTCTATAAACCTGAAACTGCTCTAAATATAGTCTATTAAGATTTTTAAGTTAAACATTAGATAATACATGAAAAATCAGTTCAATGCAGTGATGTGTATATAGTTCAAAAATTAAACAGCAATAGACGATATGCTCTATGCATAGGTATCAGAATATGTCACTAACCATTTGCTGGTAAAAAGCCAGAGATGGGAAGAGATTTCTACAAAGGCTGGACAAAATTAGGACGGAGCGTGTTCTCCAACATGCCCTTCTCCAGGCTCTCCCTGCCATCATTTCTTCTCTTTGCCTCCAAATTTCGGGGACTATAAACTTGCCAAAGTGACCAGGTTTGTAAGCCATTTACAACTCAACAGGAATCAACTTCCATCACATAGAAACAGAGAAGAAATTGTAATATTTCAAATTTTCATCAGCGGTTAAATACGGTTTGAAGAAACACTGAACAGGTCCACGTGCTGATTTTATCATTTTTATTTTTCAATCCAGTTAATTGCGTTTAAGATTAATGTAGGCCGTTCATTTGTGTTGTTCTAGTGCTTCCCTCTAGTGGTTATACATGTATACAACATCTCAACAAGGCAAAGGCAGGGCATTGCTATGCTGCCCAGGCTGAACATTTTGGGGGTTTGTTTCCAAATTAATGTAACATGCACAGTTAAATAGTTTAATGACTAGAGAAACATGTGAACTTAAAAATGATCTCTTGGGAACTTCGCAAACACTACCTCTCCAGATGATCGTCTATCTCTGATTTGATGTGATGCGAAGGGCACCTCATCTGTTTGGTGTTCTTCCCCAAAAGGCATAAGAACTACATTCTAATCAAAAGAAAAATATCAGGCAAACCCAAACCTACAAAACATCTGCTCACTTCTCAAAACTTCCAGAACCGTGAAAACCAGAGAAGTCTGAGAAACTGTCACAGACCAGAGGAGGCAAAGGAGAAGGGACGACGAAATGAATGAGGTACCCTGAACTAGATCCTGGAAAGAAAAAGGACGGTAAAGGAAAAACCTATAAAATCCTAGTAAGTATGAAGCTCAGTTAGTAGTAATGTACCAGTGCTAGTTTCCTGGTTGTGACAACGTAATATAAGGAATGTATGATGTTTACAATAGGGGATCCTGGGTGAAGGGTATACGTAACTCTCTGTATTACCTTTCTAACCTATTATAAATCTAAATCATTCTAAAGTAAAAAAAAGGATGATTCAAATATATCCTCAAAGAAAGTATTTTTTTTTTCCTTCTCTTTCTTCCTATAAGTTCCTCCTCTTCCTTCTTCGGAATATAATTTCAGTTTCTTTCATGTTTTTAATTACACTCTAACTTTATGCACAACTCTTCAAATTTATTAAAAACAATCATTGAATTTTACACTATAAATGGGTAAATTTATAGTATATAATTTTCACCATAATAAAGTTGTTTAAAAAGAACAAAATCTGTAAATTCTACCCATCGATTCTAATTTTACCCTCTAGCATGTTATAGCTCTTTAAAAAAATTGAAAATGTTCCTCCCTCCCTCCCTCCCTTCCCTCCTTCTTTTTTTCTTCCTCCTCTTCCTCTCTATCTTTTCTGACTTCTTTTGAAGGAGGGGAGTGTTTCTTATATATTTATTCCTCTCATATACAAATTCCTAGTTACTTTACATTTCATTACTGGGCAGTATTTTATTTTATTTTTGTTTTCCTTTTTGTTCTTTTTTCATTTTTTTTTTATTCATTGGGTGACAACTGTTAGTGAAATTACACAGATTTCAGGTGTATAATTCTGTATTACATCATCTATAAATCCCATTGTGTGTTCACCACCCAGAGTCAGTTCTCCTTCCATCACCATATACTTGATCCCCCACCCCCTTACCCTCTGGTAACCACTAAACTATTGTCTTGATTTCACTGATATGTGGTATATAAACCAAAAACAACAAAAGAACAAGACAAACAAATGAGAAACAAAAACTCATAGACACAGACTGGGCAGTTTTTATATTTTTCGCTATCAGGAAATTCAGGGTCTCTGTCAGGCGGGGTCTCTGGTCCCGCTCCCCACACAAGAATGCAGGATATAGTGAGGCCAGAAAGGAACACCAACAAAGCCATAGATAGGGGACTCATACCACTATATTCTCGATGGCAGCTGGCCGAGACACAAAAGCAAACATCAGCCAGTAACCCCAACAAGGAGTCTTCCTGCACCCCAATGTCGCTGGTGGCCGGGTGAGACACAGGAACTATGATCCACAGGATCTGCAATCTGCCCTCCGCTTCTCTGCCAACCAACCAACAACAACCCTTGCCACCGTAGCCGCGGCAGTTATATTAGTGGCTAATGGCTAACTGGTTACAGCTGACGGCCAACTAGTCACAGCATTGGCTGTGACCCAAGCCAGCACCTTTCCACGTGAGATCCAGAGCCTGGAAACTGCTCTCCTGGCTCTATCCCCACAGTCTCTTTCACCACATATGGGAAGGCAGGCAATGAACCTTTCCTAAAACAGATGTGGACTAGCAACAGCTATAATAGAACTCCCCAATTAGTCAAGAGTTTCATAAATGAAAATTACTGCAGCTTCCCAAACTCTTACATGTGGCTGGACTTAACTGTAAGGGTAAAACTTAAGAAATCAATAACTTAGTAAGTCGATAGCTTGATTCACCTCATAGTTTGCTAGTCAGCTGTTTTCTCTTTATTCCTCTCCCTCACTTCCAATTTAATTGCTCTGCTTTCCCCAGGTTATATGCATACATTGTTAATCTACCTAGCTAATGAGCAGAACACTAACTTGCCAGAAACTGAGTCAGCCCTCCAGACACTGGCAACCAGGCTGCAATTCTTGACTTTGATTCTCTGTCAAATGACATATAAATCACCTATAAGACCGAGTTCAATATAACCATTGCAGAATTGGACTCCAGGAGATGTTCTCCCAGGTGAATCACATGACTAACTCCCCCTTTCCTTTGTTCTGCTTCTTCTTGTGTACCTATAAAACATTCTAACCATTCTAGGAATGGGAAGATAGCCTTTGAACAGGAGTCTGCCATTCTCCTGCAAAGCCAGCATTCTAAATAAACCTGCTTTTCTTGCCACCGACCTGGTCTCTCGATTTTTGACTTTTTAAAGTGGCAGGCAGCCAAATCTCAGCACGGTAACTTCATCCTGTAATTCATCCACTCAGATAATGCAGGTTAAAAGGGATTTACACTAAGTGCTAGATTTCCTTTCTTGGAATGTGGTAAGATTTATCTCTGAATGTACAGACCACATTCTCATTTCCTACAGGAGACATAGACTTCAAAGCAGGCTGTCTTCTCTGGAGGGGTTTACTCTGAGGCTGGGTGACAAACTTCCAAGTTGGTAGAGGAGATTTCCCAGCAGTCTGGATGCTGTTTAGAAATGTCTTGTTCATTTAAACTGTGATTTTTGGACTCTAATCTGGCAGCTCTGTCTACTCTGAGGTTTACACTTAAGAAAGAAATTAATCAGTTGGTTCTAACTTTCAAGGGAGTCAAATTGTCGTGTATTATGCAATAGACTTATCTGAAATGAAAATAAAAAATGTGGCTGTGTTTTTGTCCCCACGTGACTCTACCCACACAGTCTTGTTCATACTGAGTGTGGTTGCTATTCCGGTGGGTGACCAGGGACTCTGATTGTATGCTCCCTCCCTGATGAGGACTCTTAGGAGGATCAATTCTTTCCCAGCATTTAGATGAAGGCTGGGTAGAGGTGATCCTGAGGGGTGAGGGCAGAGCACATCTTTCTACCCTACCTTTCCCCAGCTCACACCTGTATGCTGGTCTCATATGGACATCTGTGGGGACAAAGCCCCAAAAAGCAGCTTCCAGGCTCTCGGCCTCACATAGAAAGGTGCTGGCTCGGGGAGTAAATGGCCATCAACTGTGATCAGATGGCCGTCAGCTGTAACCAGTGAGCCATTGGCCACTAATATAACTGCTTTTGCTACACTAGCAGAGAAAATGGGGGCTAGCAAGAAGATGGTGGCTGGCAAGCATGGACTGCTGTTAGGATAGCGGGTTGCAGATTATGTAGATCCTGCTTCCTGGGTCTCCAGCCCAGCCGCCAGCGAGAATATATTGGTTTGACTCCCCTACCTATGTCTCCATGGGTGTTCCTGTTTGGCCTCACCATGTCCTGCGTTCTTATGTGGGGAGTGGGAGCAGAAACCCCGCCGGACGCCCCTCATGACAAATGGCACAGGGAGCAGGGTCCCCTGCGTAACAACATCCCTTGGCCGGGAAAGAATCTTCCTGATGGACATTTTCTTTCTCATTAAATTCCCCCTTATTCTGTTTTCTTACCACTGCCATCTGGTCTCCTGAATCCTGGTTCCCTTTCACTCCTATGAGGTTAAACTTAGGGTGAGCTTCTGTTCCCACACTGAAGTTCTTGCCCCACCTGTCTCCTATCTTGGAAATACTCAGCCTCCAGGATAGGATGTCGTCACAGTTGTTTGTTTTCTTTTTCATTTGTACTGTTGTGTAGAGGGAGGAGGCCTTCTGGAACTTGAAGAAGGGCCAGAGTGCTGTTCCCAATCCTAGGGGGGCTGTTTTCTTTTTCTTTTTCCCCCCAAAAATGTCTTAATACTAAACAACCAAACCAGGTATTTTTCAATTTCCTGCCAATTAAGCTTTCAGATCTTTTGTGACAATAAAACCAAACCGTGTACATCTCTTCCCTTCTATTGAATTCCAATCCAAACCCTTCTTCTTGTGTGTGTGTGAGGCTAAGGGTACATGTGTGTTTTAAGCAATAGCATTCATAATGTGCCTAATACTAGGTGTTTTCACATGTTCATTTATTTATCATAGTAACTCCATGAGTTTACCAGTACTAATACCTTCACACCCAAAATTATAAAACTAGTAAAAAAAACTGAACCGGGACTTGAATTCCAGGGGCAAGGCCTTAGCGATGCTCTCTTAACTGCCATCCGCTACTCTTCTCTCTCATAGTATCTTCAAGTAGGACCACTTCAAATTTGAGGATGGCAACAACAGGGGATTAATCTAAAAATAGGGCCTTCTGGAGTGTGCCACCTACTGCAGAGGTGGCATGTCCAAAGGTCAGCTCTATCTTGAAATATTCCTTTGTAATTGTAGTGTGTGTGTGTGTGTGTGTGTGTGTGTGTGTGTGTGTGTGTTTGGCTATAGTGAATACCAAGGAGAAGGGTGATTATCACTCACATTTAAGACCATGTTGTATCAAAGGTACTGTCTTGATTTTCATTCTAGTAATGTAAGATGCTAACATTGGGGAATAAAAGTGAAGAGTGTAAGAGATTTCCTTGTATTGTTCTTTTTCTATATTTTTACAAGCCGGAAATTACTTCAAAAGACTCAGTCATCTTGGATAATGGTGATGGTGAAGATGAGGAAATCAAAGAAAACCTCAAATAGAGCTTAAAATAAAATTGAGTTCACTTCTTGATGGTTTGGGCATGGCTTAGCAGGGATGTCCCGTGTTTGGAGTTGCTCACTGCCCCGTGTCAGCCCTTCACATCTATGTCTGGCCACAGGAAAAGAGGAACCCGAAAGGAGAAGCTGCTGATATATGCAAGGCTAGAGATTTGAACCCCTCTTTTAACCATGATTAATTTGTAAAAGTTAATCAAATGTATTCTGATTTACAAGATTAATTTATAAAGGTGAACATACCCACAGATCATCGGGAATAAACTATATCTTTTAATTCCCAGGATCCCAGTACAGGGCCAGACAGATAACAAGTGAACAAAGAGAGTCAGCAGCGTCTGCAGCAAAGCAGAGAGTGCTTGCTTGGCTGCTGTTGGTAGAAAAAGATAGCTCAGTCAATTGTTGCCTCCAGTAGCCCAGTTCAGCTTGATTTTAAATAAATGGTTCATCATTCAGGAACCTTTTTGGCGGTATTAACTAAAGTTGAACATATGTGTATTCTATGTCACAATAATTCCAATTCTATTAGGTATAGATCCCTCAGAAATATGTACATAGGTTCCTCAAAATATTTTCAGAAAATATTCACAGAAACATAAGTCATAATAGCCCCAAACTGGAAAGACACTAAAAGCTCTTCTAGGGTAAAATGGACAAACATATTCATAGAATAAAATTCTGTTCAGCAGTGAACAAGAATGAACTACTGCTGCGTATAACAGTGTGGAAGGATTTCACAGACAAAATGGTGAGCACATAAAGGCAGATAGTATGTACAAACAATAACGTCCCATGAGGCACCATTTGTACAAATTTCTAAAAGGCAAAACTCTTTTTTGATGATAGAAGTCAGGTGGTGATTACCTTTAAAGACAGGGAGGAGCATAAAAGGTTTTGGGGTGCTGGCAGTGTTCCGTATTTAGATTTGGGAGGTGGCTACAGAGGAAGTGGTTTTGTAAACATACATTACCAAGCTGTACCCTTAAGGTTTTGTATTTGATTGCATGTATGTTATACATCACTCTTCTATGTTTTAAAATAAAACATCTCTATTTTTGAAAGTTTAAATGTCCTGTTTCATGTAATGAGCCTAGATTTTTTGAGTTGCAACATGGGAGCCAAACCAAACAGAGCAGCTGGCTGCATTGGTATGCTGTTCACCAGTTTAGAACCTCTCTCCTAGGGCAGGGAAGTGTTTAGAGTAACATTTTTTAATTCATAATTCAAATTACAAATAGGTTTGTTGTATTCTTCTATCAATAAATTTCTGCACCCATAACAAACCACACTGGGAAGACCTTCTCTTGCATAATGAGTTAGAGAGGAGAGTTGATTTCTTCAGGTGCCAGTTAGTGCTGCACATTATTTCACTCTGGATGTTGTGCTAATTTTTTTAGTTCTCACACAAGGGAAGAATTTAATACCCTCACGTAGTTATTCATCACAACTCTTGATTTCAGATTTAAAACATAATAAGAGTATCTGGACTGGACCCACCCACTTAAACTTTATAAATGTTTTGTTGTAGGTAATCCCAATATAACACCAGTTTTTACTAAAACAATGGGGTGAAAATAGAGAAAAAGAAACTGAGGCAGCTACTGCTGCAGTGGAGATCCCCATACACACCACTGTATTTACCTAATCTTAATTCTATCTCCTAATATCTAAATACACTTTGACTTAACTAAAGTCTCTAATTTTCTTCGAAATTTCACATATGAGGATGATAGAATTCACATTTTAATACTGGTTTAAAATGAAAGTAAAATAATATTTAAGAATATTTTATGTAGATCAGGAGATCCAAGATGGCGGAGTAGATAAATGCTGTGCTTGCCTTATCCTGTGCACACATCAAAATTACAACTAAAGTATACAACAATCAACCTGGAGAACCATCTGAAGTCTAGCTGAGCAGAAGTTTTATAACTAAGGATATAAAGAAGAAGCCACGTCGAGATTGGTAGGAGGGGCAGAGACGCGAAACGCGCCAGTCCCACACCCATGATTGGAGGCTAAAAATCAAGAGAGATATCTCGGCTACTGAGGTTCCCCACAAAGGGGCAAGGAACTCCAGCCCCCCACATGAGGCTCTCCATCCCGGAGTACTAGTGCCAGGAGCCCCGACAACATCTGGCTGATGTTGGAATCTGGGGATTCCAACAGTCTGGGAGGGATGGAAGGCTGCCAGAAACCCAGACACCCTCTTAGAGGGCCCGTGCAGGCACTCACCTTCAGCTTCAGTGGAGGGACGGTGATTCTGGGGGCGTCTGAGACATATGGGGAGAGACTGAGTTGTGTAACTTCGGGGCCAGAACTGGAGGGACAGTCCTCATTTTCCTTGTATGAGGAGCTCCTCTCATACAGCCGGCAGGCAGGTGCCATCTTTCCTGTGTTTAGCCCGCCCCCACAAGCCAAATCCGAATCTGACTGGATTGGTGAGCTCCACTGCTCCACCTTGCTGATTCACTGGGAACCTGCCTCACTCTATTTGCTTCCCAAAGGAGGCTTTATCAGCAGCTAAACTTTACGGGAGCCAGCAGGTGGCAGCAGGCCTTGTAGTTTCCTGGCTGTTTGCGGAGCTACCCTAGGCCTGGTACTGATGGCAGCCATCCTTGGTTCACAGAGTGGCCTCTTCCACGCACCTCTAAGTACAGCATAGGCAGTAACCAACCACGGATCACTTTGTAGCTCCTGCCAGGTACTCTCTGGGCAGTCACAGACAGTGGCTGAATTGGGCCTAGACTGGAAACTTTCCCAAGAGGCCTCAGAACCAACATACTTCTAGGTTGGCTCCAGACCACAGCAGAGCACCACGCAATTAGCTGCACAAGTGACACAACAAACAGTGGCCTCAGCAATCACCAGAGCCCACTTGAGTGAATTTCACTCCGTAGGGTAAGCCCCATGCACAGCTCAAAAGCTGTGGATGTGGCCAAACCCAACATACAGGCAGCCTGAAGGTCAATACCACTCACTGACATGATAACAGCAATCAAGGCTCAACTATAACAGGAGGGCACACACAAGCCATACAAGGGACACTCCTGGAGCACCCG
This sequence comes from Rhinolophus hipposideros, assembly GCF_964194185.1. Classification (NCBI taxonomy): domain Eukaryota; kingdom Metazoa; phylum Chordata; class Mammalia; order Chiroptera; family Rhinolophidae; genus Rhinolophus; species Rhinolophus hipposideros. The sequence goes on from NC_138050.1 coordinate 55,267,412, forward strand.
GCTCATGTGACCAGGGAGACTGTGCCACTGGGCCCCACAGGGCACCTACTACATAAGGCCACCCAGCAAGACTAGGAGACATAGCAGACTCACCTAATACATAGAAACAAACACAGAGAGGCAGTGAAAATTAGAAAACAAAGAAATACACCCCAAATAAAAGAACAGGAGAAAACTCCAGAAAAACAACTAAATGAAATGAAGGCAAGTAACCTGCCAGATTCAGAGTTCAAAACAGTGGTTATAAGGATGCTCAAGGAACTCAGTGAGAACTTCAACAAAGAAATAGTGAGCATAAAAAAAGACACAGAAACCATAAAAAAAGAACCAGTCACAAGTGAAGAACACAATAACTGACATGAAAAATGCACTAGAAGAAAGGATCGAATCAACGATTTGGAGATAAGGTAGCTGAAAACACCCAACCAGAACAGCTGAAAGAAAAAGAATCCAAAAAAATGAAGATAGTTTAAGAGATCTCTGGGACAATATTAACATCATAGGGGTGCCAGATGAAGAGAGAAAGCAAGGGATTGAGAATCTATTTGAAGAAATAATGACTAAAAACTTTTCTAACCTGGTGAAGGAAATAGATATACAAACCCAGGAAGTGCAGAGTCCCAAACAAGATGAACCCAAACAGGCCCACACCAAGACACATTATAATTAAAATGGCAAAGGTTAAAGACAAAGAGATTCTTAAAACAAGCAAAAGAGAAGCAGTTAGTTACCTACATGCAAGCTCCCATAAGGCTGTCAGCTGATTTCTCAACAGAAACTTTTCAGGACAGAGGGGACTGGAACAAAATATTCAAAATGATGAAAAACAAGGACTTACAACCAACAGTAGTCTACGCATCAAGGCTACCATTTAAAATTGAAGGACAGATAAAGAGATGCCCAGATAAGAAAAAGCTAAAGGAGTTCATCACCACCAGACGAGTATTACAAGGAATGTTAGAAGGACTTCTTTAAGACAAAAAAAGAAGAAAAAAAACATAAAAAAATATGAATAATACAATGACAATAACTACATATCTATCAACAATTGCTTTCAATGTAAGTGGATTAAATGCTCCAGTCAAAAACATAGGGTGGCTGAATGAATAAGAAAACAAAACCCTTACATATGCTGCCTACAGAGACTCATACACAGAGACTGAAAGTAAAGGGATGGAAAAGTTTATTTCATGAAACTGGAAACGAAAAAAAGAAAAAAAAAAAGAAAAAAAAAGCTGTGGTAGCAATACTTATACTAGACAAAATAGACTTTAAAACAAAGGCTATAACAAGAGACAAAGGACCCAGTAATCCCACTTCCTGGTATTTATCCAAAGAAACCCAAAATGCTACATCAGGGGACGTGTGCATCCATATGTTCATTGCAGGATTGTTTACAATGGCCAAGATGTGGAGGCAGTCTGAGAGTACATCAATGGAAGAATGGATAAAGATGAGGTGGTACATGTATGTAGTGGAATATTGCTCCACCAGAGAAGGGAATGGGTTCTTGCCATCCGCGGTGGCATGGATGGACCTGGAGGGTGTTGGGCTGAGTGGAGTATAACAGGCAGAGAAATGCAGATGCAATGTGATTTTGCTTATATGTGGAATCTAAAGAACAAAAATAACCCCGAACAAAACAAAAACAGACTCATAAACACAAAGAATGTTTTGAGGGTTGTCAGATGGGAGGGGAATTGGGGGTGAGTGAAAAAGAGGAAGAGATTAAGAAGTACAAATTGGTTGTTACAAAGTATTTAATGGGGATGTAGGGTGTAACATAAGGATTATAGTCAATGATATTGTAATAACTACGTATGGTGTCAGATGGATACTAGAATTATTGGGGTGATAAGTGGGAGGAGGTCAGGGGGGAAGGGTGAAAAAGGTGGAGGGATTAAGAAGTATAAATTTGCAGTTACAAAATAGTCACGGGAATGTAATGCAAAGTATAGGGCATATAGTCAATGATATGGTAATAACTATGTATAGTGCCAGGTGGGTACTAGACTAGTCAGGGGGATCACTTCTTAAATAATAAAATGTCTAACCATATGCTGTACACCTAAACTTTATATTAAATTATATTGAATGTCAACTGTAATTGAAAAATTAAAAAGTAAGGGGAAAGGTGGAGGGTAATAAACGGTCTAAATTTCCAGGTGTAAAGCAAATAAGTCATGGGGATGTAATGTACAGCATAGGGAATATAGTCAATAATATTGTGATAGCGTAGTACGGTGTCAGATGGTTGCTGGAGTTATTATGGTGATCACTTCTTTATGTATATAAATGTTGAATGACTATTGTGTACACCTGAAACTAATATAACATTGTATGCTAACTATATTTTTAATAAAAATCTTTTAAAAATGGTAAACTAAAGGAAAAAATAAAGCAAAAAAAGAATATTTTATGTGGCTGAATTCTATATCTGCTGACAAAATATGTTAAGTCACTAAAAAAAGAATAATGGTACAAGCTACAGATTATAATAAGCTTAGGGTGCAAGCCTATTATAAATATAGTATCTTTTTTAACCTTATTCTCTAAGAAATATTTAATTTATACCTTTAAATATAGTATAGATGTGCACAAACCCTTTTTGAAATATGTAAAATATTCATGATCTCAAATACTTTATTGTCATACCCTAACACACATTACTTTATCATGCTTTACAGTTATGCTCCTAATTTTTAACATGACATTTAGTAGTTAGGTGGAGAGAAACAAAAAGATGAGTGGCGTTAGGCAAACTCCATCAAAAAATGAGGCAAATGTGTCTAAAAACTTTTATTTGGCCGTCCAAGTTAGCAGCAATACTAAAAAAGTTACTCACCTCCTTCTAATATTGAAACCCCTACTCTACCTGTCATTTCTTTTTAATTATAATATTTAAAACAAATTGCAAAATGTTTTATTTTAACCAAAAAGCCAAAATTCTAGATATCAGTTTTAAACAAAGTTTAATTTTAGGTACAAAAATACAAATCATCCCTTTTTTTTGAAAAATATATCTAAAAATATTTTTATATAGACTGGGGAAAATAAATGCTGGCCAAAGGTCTTTTCTTCCAGTTACTGTTTAAATTAACGAAGTAAACTGTTGAATGGAGTAAAAACTCTTTAAACTGATGACATTAAAAACACAAGCAAAAAAAGGGATATTGATGTAACAAAAGATAAGAATCATAGCATTCTCGAATATGACTCTTTATAAGATGAAAGTTAGGATGATGTCTTCTGGCATATGGCAAACTTTATAACAGCACATGTCATATAACATCCTCCAGGATGCCAAGGACTTTAATTAAACCTCAAATTCTGTAAAGCGAATAACATGCGTATTTTTTAAAGGCTGGGATATGTGAACTACAATAACAGCAGTTTACAACAGAAGGCTAGGAAATGGAAATTAATAAATGGACATTATATCACGTTATTACTATAAATGTATTCATTAACTTTTATTAGAGATTTTATTTTTACATAAGAACAATTATAGTTTTTTTCAATTAATGCTTATATGAATGAATTGGATTTAGCCTATGCTAAGTTACTGAAGTAACTGAAATTAGCTACAGAAAATACACATATGTATAAACACATAAGAGACTTATTTCCCTCCTGTGAAAAATGTCTGGAAGTGTTCCATCAGGTAATATACAATATTAGAGATAAAATTTGCAAACTTGAAATAAACCAAAAAGACTTAAATAATATCTATATCCTATTTTGAGTCCAATTGTTTAATATGACGTTTAAATTAAAGCTTTTAATTACTTTTTCATGTAGCAAATGCAAGATTTCTATAATTTGTTCTTTTTACTTTCTACCATGTTAACTGAAAAAGGAGAGGGGCATATTTAACGTAAAAATAGAGGACAAATCCTAAGTTTTCCCAAAAACGTCTTACAGATGTGGGCACTTGTTTCATAGTAAATAATGGAACACCGTTTTTGAAGAAATGACTACTGTCCCTTTGAATCGTATGCTTCCTCCAAGACAAGAAGCTCTGACTAAGTTGTTCAACATGGCATTACAGTGAAAAGTCTTTCTAATTCTATCTTTCCTTAAATGGGCTCTATTTCTTGTAATTCACATGACACCCTTTGGCTGTGGTTGTCTGTTAAATTTCCTGTTTGGTCTAGTTTCAGAAAACCAAAACAAATAGCTCACAGAAAAGGCTATGGTTAACTTTCTTTTTTCTTATTTTGGCATTTCCAGTTAAGTGTTTTTTCCTTAGAGGTACATAGAAAGGGAGGAAAATAGCCACAAACAAGGTGTAAGTAGGTCACAGAAGTTTCAATGCACCAAAAAAAGTGCCATCTCCATCCCGTGATATTTTAGCATCTTCGCGTGGTATTGCAAGTTGGAGTTCATCTCCTTCTTCCAGCTTTGCAATGCCTAGAAAAGAATGGTTTATAAGAACTTTAAGTAGTTATACAATAGGAAAGAGAAAAAAAGGAATATTAAGTAAAACTATTTTGTTTGGGGAAAAAATGTAGGCATTCACAGTTCAAATTACACCAGTGGAGTTCTAAATGAGTTAGTTACTAATCTACTAGTTTAGAAGAAGAAGGAGAAAGAGACTTAAAAGAAATAGCAGAGGGAGTTACAACAGATATAAATGTATTTATCACCTACTGTTTATAAAATGGAGACTCTAAACTGGAACCAAATGTTTAAGAAAAACTGTTAAGTAAATCCCTTGGTAGAATCTTATATAGTTAAAAATGGTTTTGCTTCATTTTATTGACAAGAGAAACTTTTCATAATAATGTTAAATAAAAATACACGCACACACATATATACACTTTTAAATGTACATATAAAGTATATAAAGTATTAAAAGTAAAAAAACAAAACACCATTTATTAACAAAGTACGCGTGTTAACATAGATTTTCGCTAGAGTCCAGACTATGGGATTAGGAGTCATTTGGATTACCTTTTATAGCCTTCTGTATTGTATGTTTCCTTAAAATTGTCTTTATAATCAAAAGCAGCACAGTAACTAGCTTCTCAAAACTAACCAATAAATTTTCATGTGGCTAATTTACAATAATGTATTCTATTCTGTGATTCAGGAATACAAAACACAATTCAGGAACTACACTCAGTATATCAGGTTAATTAATTCCTGTCTCCGTTTTAAAAGAAAAATAAAGGAAAAGAAAGAGAAGTGAGGGAAAGAGAAGAAACAAAAAAACTAACAAAATAGTACTTGAATTGTCAGTACTTTCAGTGACCGCTGACCCTTGAACAACACAGGTTTGCACTGTGCAGTTACACTTAAGTGAGAATTGTTTTCAATAAATATACTCCCAGTCTGCATTGCAGGTTTAGGATCTGCAGATTCAACCAACCTCTGCACACCTAACGGAGTTGTTCAGGAGTCAACTGTATCAATTGAAAAAGTAGTTATATTGTTTCATTAACATACAGTAAAAATGTATTTACATAAACACATTTTGTTAACATCTATTCTATCATCACACCCAAAGCACCCGGATTTCCTTCAGCAACAGTCAGTTGGTGTTTATTTATTGAACACTTTTGATATACCAGACGCTTTTCTAGGCATGCACAGAGCAGTGATCCGAATGACAAAAGATGTTGTCCCAAGGATCTTGGTTTTTTTTATAACGGACCAAGACAGACAACGAACAAAAGAAGAATTACTTTCTGGACTGGCAAAGCATTTGATGATTACATTAAATAGTAAAAAAAGAAAGAAAAAAAGGAATTTATTTGTTGAATAGATTAGTCATTATCACAGAGACTAAAGATAATCTAACATTTTGATAAAGGCTCTAGATCACAGGAATTAAGTAATATTAATTCTCAAAATAGTTGTTGGGGACCAACTACTTTTAAAAATAGGCTCTATTTAAAATTCCAACACTGAGTTATTGGTTATTTCAATTCTTCCAGATTATAGGAACAAGCTCTTTTTATACAATAAACATATTCAATTTGTTAATGAAATAATAAGATTCAGCTTTGTGTCTAAAAGAGATTCTTTAGTATTAGTTGGGCTCCTGAAATGGGCTATTTTAATTTTGTTGAGGTTATCATGGAAGCTTTTTATGCATTTATACTAATGTGTAGTTTTTAATGGTTTTAAATAAATTCTCCCCAGAACAGATTAAAATTGCAAATCTGAAATTTCCTGCAGAATTATTCTCTTTTTATATTTATAATACTAATAATATTAAGTATAATAATAATAATACTTATAATATTAAGTATACTATAATACTTAGTATAATTATATTTATAATACTAAGGTATTAGCATTGAGAAATATATTTAAAGTCAAGTTATTTATTCTTAAAAAGTAAGGCATCTAGGAAATCTGGCCAAGAAAGTAAACATGAGAGGAGGAGAGGATTAGAAAATCTGAAAGAGTTCTTTGTAAAGGTATAAGTACTAATGAATATAAATAAATAAGAGATTGGAGTAGCCTTTCCTTTTTTAAGAATTTTGTAACACCAAAATACTAGTCACCACTGGGTGCAGGGAAGCATTTTTTTAATGAAAATTAGGGAATTCCAATTTAACAAACTTCCTCATCACCCCACTAAGGCTATTTATGGCTGCAGATCCATAATGACAGTCATCTCTATTATTATGAGCTATTTTCCTTCCTTTTTAACTTATTTAGTAAACACCTTTGACATATGGTACTTCAAGTTGAGCAGCAAATCCCCAATCCTGTGTTTCATTCACACCAGAACAGAAGACATTCCTCAAGGTTCTAAATGGATTTGTCCAAATCACCAGAGAAGAATAAATGTGTTAAGAAAAATACTTCTTTTTCCCCTAACACTAGCCTTGATTAATTTGAAATTATCCCTCAAAATAAAGGCTGTGTTGGCAATGCAGCTAAAACAGACCTTAAGTGAAAAAAGCTTACTCTTTTCTTTTTCTCTCCGTATTTTCATTGCCCTTGAGTTGAAATGCAAGTTTACTCCTACATGTTCACATCACAAAGGCATCTGTCCATATACACCAGATGTCACCTCTATAAAAGTGAGAGAGAAGCCATTGTGTGACTTGAACTGACCCCCAAACCAGCTAAGGGCATTTCTTTCATAGCATGTAAAGAAGAGTTTTGGTAGCTCACCCTCTGGAGTCAAACTGGTTGGCTTCAATCAAGTTCTGGAACTTAGTAGTTATGCAACCCAAGACAATATGTGTTACCTCTCTATGTCTCAGATTCCATCTCCATTAAACAGGAGGATTAAATGAACGAGCACAGGTAAAGTGCAGAAAAAGGTGCGTGGCAGATGATAATTATTCTGTTATTCTTCTGTTATTGTTATTACAGGTTGAAGAAAATACAGCCTAGAATTGTTTTCAGGATTGACTGCTACGAAGTTACTGCCCTTCCTAAATGTATGTACAAATGATCCACCTATTAGTAATGACTTTCTCTGTCTCAATTAAATCAGACTAGCTTATCATTCAAGTTAATAAAAACTACACAACAAGCTCAGGTATGTCTTTCTTTCTATTTATATAGAACTATTATTTACCAGCTGAATAACAGGAATTATTGGGCAGTGTTTCAGGCATATTTTGAATACATCGGAACAAAGTCACCAGACTCAATTCATCCCCAAAGACATGGACTTTTTTCCTCTGTATTAGGTGTCCCATGGCAAAGGTGTTATCGGTGTACAGAACCTAAGAAACAAACCAAAGAACCTTGTCAGAAGTGAGCACAGATGGGAGTACCGGGCAGTGACAGCAGAAGGAGGGAGGAACTTACCTGACTATATATAAAGAAGTAACCGGTTTCTTTGACCAATATCTTATTTTCTTTTTCTTCTAGGGCTCTTCCTCTTTTAAAGCTGAGAAGCCATGGAACAAACGTATAGGCTCCTACAGGGAAGAGAACAATTTATAAGACAGGAAACTGAGAAAAGCAATTTTTCACCTTTACTTAGTTGCTAAACTAAGTCTGAAACTTAGAAGAGAATTTCATCTTTAAAAAAAAAAAAAGAGGAAAAAAAAAGTGGAGAAAAATACTCCACTGCTTTTTCCACTGTCATTTACATATTAACCCAGACAACTATCAGATACAGGAACTTGAGAGCAAACACTTCAGATGAAATGTCTGTTTTTTTCTCTCATTCTTCTGTCATTCCACAATTTTCCCAATAAAGTCTAGTCTAGATGGCAGAGTTTGAAGCAAAAAAATGTACAAAATGTCTCTTAGTAACACACAGTAGAGATTTTTCAGTGTTTCTTTGGTTGCCAGCGAAGAAACGATGAGTATGTGGGGAGCTTAGCCAAGGGTATCAGAAGAAAGCAAGCCCCCTCCCAACACAGCAATAGGACAGGGTTTCAGGAGAGCAAGGACAGCTACTAAGACATAATCTTTACTGGGAAATGGTCAAGGAACTTGGTGATAACGTCATAGTCAAGTTGAAGTGGTTTCTGTTCAGTACACTAATTCTCCATTATATCTCAAACTTCATTTGGGGAGTGACAGGGAAGCCACTGTGCTCACAAGTGGATGAAAAGGCAGAGAGAAGACAGCAGCTACAGAGATGAGTTGGCAAGAGGGGACCAAATCGCTGAGCCAGAACACAGTGCTTTTGGATGGACATCAACACTGATTAAGATAACATAAACACTCCTTTCCTGTGAATCCACAGTGAAAGTTTACAGGACTTCTCACCACTACGGAAACATTGGAGTACACAGCAAACCCCAAAGCTAGACTGGGAAATGTGGAGAAGTATTAATAAAAGGATATGAACTAAATGAATAGAACATTAGAGAAATGGTGACAGAATAGGAAGAGGAAACTGTGGTAGTCTAAAATGGTATAAAAAGGTTTCTATGTAATTGGTAGTGTTGGACAACATGTGTCCCCAAGCTTCACCTTGGTTATAACAAAAAGGAAAACAAAATCAATAATATTCAGAGTCCACAAAACAATATGCTGGAAGCTCAAAAAATAAAACAGTTTACCCGGTAGGACTGAGATGAAAGAAAATTTTCCCCTGAGGATTTTCTTAAGAGGCACCTTAGGATATGTTGTTGATAATGCTTTCACATTTGTACATAAACACAATTGCTATGTGTATGTACCTACTTCAGTAGTGCCCCCAGGGCAAACCCATCATATCTGAACTTTTCCCAAATAGGATTCTCAAGGGAAGAATATAAAACAAGAACCACATATTTTTCTGAATATTTTTGAGGAGTTAAGAAACCAAAGTGATGAAACAAAGTAAATTACACTGTGAATTCAGGTTAAAATGAAACAATTCCTTATGGCAACCCCCCAAGTTCGCAATTACTGTAGACAGAGAAGAACTGTGAGGGAGGAGAGAGGAAGGCAGGAAGGAGGGGACATCACAGCTCTTTGAAAGTGCCTTTGTTCTTGGCCCCTCTAAGCATTCCCAGGAACCACCTCTATCACACCTCCCTCAGGGAGTGAACTCTCCCGATATGGGGCCGGTAGGGCCTGATTATCCCAATTTGCCATTTCCCAAGAAGGTCTCTGAGAAACACTTTCCTCAAATGAAAACTCTTTGGTGGCATACTGGATGCTGAGAGCCCATGAATAAAAGCTCTCCTCAATTATGAGTAACACAGGCAAACTCATCATCACCTGTTTTTATACCTTATTTCAGTGAAAAGACTATAATAACTGAGATTTAAAGTTTTACTGAGATCATGTGCCCAAAGCATTTATTAATGTAGAGCACTGAAAAATATGAAGAAGGATTAATATCGTAGTTGTTATGATTGTAAAATACAAACTCATGACTCGGAAGGCAATTGCTCTCACGGTTGTAATGACACTTATTTTATGCTCTGACCAAAGAGGGCTTTTGTTTTCCCTTCAAAACTACACATATCTTAGATCCTAACTTCTCTGGATTCAGGAACTATTTGTTTGGTTTCCTACTATTTCCCCAGGTCCTAAAATAATAATTTGCCCACAGCAGACATAAAGCAAATATCTGAATTAACTAGTTCAACTTTAAACATAAAATAATTTGAAATAGCTGAATACTATGCAATTAGTCACAAGCATTCAATTGTTTTTTAAAAGCATTTTACTTCCTAGTTATGGAAACTTTAGAAAATGAAACACCCTCCATCACTGAGATAATATATACTCTTGAAATGAAGTAAAAGACATTTCTGAAACTGCTTGTTTACATTCTGGCTAGAGATATTTATTTACTTTTCTTTTTTTTCTTTTTTTGCAATCTCCTACATTGATTTCCTATTTCTTTAGGCCACACTTGTATCTAAAAAAGTAGCGAGCCAGTTCTTACCCAATCCGACTGCTGTATTGTCAGAATAGAAAGAAAAACAAGTAGTTTTTTGGTTTACATTCTTATTTTCTCTTGATATTGTAACATAAGATACATCATATCTTATGTTAACCAAAAATATAAGTTTGGCTATAATAAAGAATAAAAAGCAATGATTTAAGCAAAGGATAGATTGCAATCCAGACCTCAGATTCAGTTAGCAACTTCCAAAGGGAACAAAGAAAGGCAGGGTTTATAAAGGGCAAAACCATAAGAGCTGTTCTCCTAACAGTCCTCCATGTAGATGAAGGATGTTGGCTAGGTCAGGTGGGATCAGTTAGGCCCATGAAGTAAATGGAGGATGCTGTTTGTTAAAGTGGATTGGTTCCTTTTGAGGTGAAGAATGAAGATGGTATGGTCACCATTGTGAGGAAGAAGTCCAGTCCATACTTGTCCATGTAGTAACCATGGATCTAGGATGTTTGTTGTTCAGCCTTGAGCTGAACAACCACAGGTTGGTAACTTAACAATAGTTCTAAGAACCGAGACAGGACAGGTGCATAGGCCCCACCTCCTCAATGACCCCACTCCATTTTAAGTGATTCTGTTAGCAATGCTTATTCCATTTTATTTTCTCCATTATCACTTGTTGGAAATATTCTTATTAAAGAGAGTACATGTTTACTTGTTTTATGTTCTGTCTTTTATGTATTTCTCCCCCACTGCACACACATGCACACACAGATTATACTTCATAAGGCCAAGGCTGTGGCTCTGATACAGTCATAGCTGTAAACCCAATGCTGAGACTAACGCCTAGACATGTTATGCACTCAATATAATACGTGCTGCTGAATAAATTGTTAAATCCTTTAAGAAAACAAGCTAAACAATAAATTAAAAGCTAAAGCAATGATAAACTTAAGCATAAATATTATAACATGTTTCTACATTTTAAAGCTTAACATATATTTTTAGCATGCTAGTTAGACTACTGATAAGTGCTCACAAGAAAATATGCAGTAAGTACCTATTCTGTAGAATGCTTTTCTAACCTAGCATGCACCACTCCTTATAGGAGATACTTAAGAACCTGAAAGTAAAGTCCAAGAGTATTAATGCTTATTTTTGTTAATCAACAGCTAAAATACAGATGTCCCTTGGTATATAAAGCTTGAATTCCCCCCTCCACTCAGCTTTAAATACTTGTTGTATTTAAATGTTTCTGAAAACTTAACAAAATTATTATGTACATTAATATGTGAAATAAAATAAAATTAATGTAAGTATTAATATGAAAATAATTTACATGTATATCTGAAAATGACTGCTCTTAAAAGAAGATATTTATGACAAAGTTTTATGTGAAATTTTGAAGCTTCATTAAAAGATGTATTTCATTAATATTTATTTTTTATTCAATTTCATGAATATGAAATTTCCTCCCAAATATTTATACTTCCAGTGTTACCTCCCTTGATCACTGAAAATAAATGCTACAGAGAGCAGGTATCACATATCAAATGTCATAGCTATCACATTTGGTTACTTTTCTTGATTTTCTAGTTTATTATCTTAGAGATGCTGGAAATATTATTAAGGGAAAAGATAATGGTAATATTTTTTTAAAGGTAGATTAAGTAAACTTATTCAAGAAATAGTGATTTTTTTTGGGGGGGATATAAAACAAATATAATTTGGCATTGAAATCCACAGAAATCATGTACTTCATATGATTTACTTCATAGATAAGGTAGGGCTAGGAAAATTAATAGAAAACAGAAGCCAGGCAGGCAGGGCCATGTAAGCTGAGCTATCTGAAAGGCATCAGGAGATCCCTAACGGGCTGAGAGTAGTGGAGAGAAATTATTATATCTGTTTTAGAAATACCACTATGTGGCTTCCAGGTAAGAAAAGATGCAAAACTGGGGGCAAGAAAACCAGCCAGGTGAGAGATGCTGGTGGTTTGTGTCCTAGGATGGTGAGATGGGAATGAAGAGAAATAGATTAATTCAAATTACATTTATGAGAAATAATTAATAGAGGTTTGAGATTAATGTACTGACTTAGAGAATGGAACTATGTCAGAGGTCTAAAGAACATCAATCTTAAAGTGATACGTTTAAGAGTAATTTTCAAAAGTGTTTGAAAAGTGGCCAAAAAGGTAAGAATATGGTTAGAGAAACAAAGAGAAGCATGTGTTTCAAGAAAAAGGGAGTCATCAAATGTCAAATTCTATTAAGCAATTAAGAGTAGACCTCATCATTGCCTCTATGAAATAATTGTGTTGGAAAGTAGAAATAAACAAGAGACTTTCACTATCAACATGATTCTGGAAATATGAGGTCAGACAATTAAGTTCGTGAACTCATCCTAGATAAAGTGCTACATACCACAAGGCTGAATATCACTACAGTCACCTTTGAAGTACTCCCCTTGGGAAGTTGTGCACTGATGCCAGCACCTAGTCCACCCTTCAAAGCAATTTTGGAACTCTTTTTCAGGAATGGCCATCAGAGCTGTCATTGCATTAACGTTGATATCCTGAATGTCATCAAAATGTCTTCCTTTCAATATTTTCTTTGTCTTTGAGTAAAGAAAGAAGTCATTGAAGGCCAGGTCAGGTGAGTAGGGAGCGTGTTCCAATACAGTTATTTATCTACTGGCTAAAAAATCCCTCACAGCCCTGCAAGCTGATGCATTGTCGTGATGCAAGAGCCTTGAATTGTTGGTGAAAATTTCAGGTCGCTTATCTTTTCTATGCTGCCTTTTCAGCACTTCCAAATAGTAAACCTGGCTAACTGTCTGTCCAATTGGTACAAATTCATAATGAATAATCCCTCTGACATTGAAAAAGATTAGCAATATTGTTGTAACAAGTTCACGAACTTAATTGTCAGACCTCATAAATAAAAATTAAGAAATATAGTGTTATTATAAAAAAAAGTATTTTAGACAGAAAGGATAGACAGAATAAAGAGGAATCATATTAATTTTGTCATAGACAATCAATAGATATTGTCTAAAGATATAATTATAGATGTCAGAGTTATGTTATGGACAATGGCAGAGTAGAACTCTCAACGGGTAAATCCCTTCACTGAAGCAGAAATTAAACTGGCAAATAGAATTAACATTTTTAGAAGTATAAAATCTATATTTATGTAAAAAAATTTACAGTACCAAGGGAATGTTTAATGGAAAAAAATGGCCATTAAATTTCAATAAGAAAGTATTGGAGTATTTTTGCTTACTCACTTACCGTCTTCCATCCTCCAGGCATAGAAATGGTGGCCTGTGTTCTAGGTGTCACCTTCCTGGTGCCAGGAAGTAAAATACTCACTCTATTCTCAAAATGTTGTGGCTATGCACTTTGACCAATCTAGAAGCTCCTTTCAGATGGAAGCAGCTCCCCAGGCTGTAGTCAATCAAAAGCTTTAAAGACATACACTACTTGTAGCCACCTGGAACAAGGGACAGCTAATGAGGCAGGCACCAGGCTGAAAAAAAAAGCCTGCAAAGGAGGAGACTAAAGAGGAAGACACTTGAAAGAATAAGGGCTTTGAAGCACTACCACATACACCAAGGAATCTGTAATACAACGTGCATGCCCAGAGCCAGAGGCATGCTCAGAGATACCTGAAAAAATCCTAATCTAACACCTGTACTTGATCTTCAGTTTCTGCACAGGTGATAGGGGAAATCTAAGGCAGAGTTGCTGGCAGCTTGGCTAAATGTTGAAGGAGTGTTCCCAGCTCAGAGCCAATCTGCTAAGAAAAGGGGAGTTTTTGTTTGTTTCATTCCTAGTATTTAAGTGAGTCTCTATCAGGATTACTATGACTGGAGACTTTAAAAAAAAAAAATTTCTGTTGGACTGACTGCAGAGAGAGAGAGAAGAAAAAGACTTCAGTGACCACATAGAATAAGGAATATAGTCTGCAAAATATTTTTGAAAAATTCAATAAACAGACAACTGCAGCCCACAACAATCAACAGCAAACTCTCAGAGTGGGAGAAAATATAATTTACAGACTTACCATATTGTAATATTCAAATTGTTCAGTTTTCAAAGAAAAATACAAAGCATAAATACAGATAATTATAGATCACTCAAAGGAAAAAGAAAAGGAAATTAGCAGAAACCATTCCTGAGGAAGCCTAGACATCGGACTTAATAGACAAAGACTGCATCTTTAAATATGTTTAAAGAGCTAAAGGAAACCATGGGAAAAGAAAACAAAAATATTTGCTTACTCTATATACATACATATTCGTTAAAAATAAGGAAAAATATTTTTTAAAAAACAGGAGAATTTTGGTTGAACAAATAGACACTATCAGTAAAGAGATAAAAAATATTTTAAAAAAGAGAACCAAACAGAACTTATGGAACTGAAAAGTAAAATAATTGAAATTAAAATAAATATATGTATCTATCTATCTATCTATATCTATATCTATATCTATATATCTATATATATAGGGTACACATATAGGGTATATATATATAGGGTATATATAAAGGGTACACAGCAGTTGAGCAGACAGAAGATAGAATCAGCAAAATTGAAGATAGGGCAATTGAAATTATATAGTCTGAGTAACAGAAAGAAAAAGGAATGAAAGAAAGTAAACAGAGGGTAAAGGACATGTAGGACACCATCAATCAGACTAATATATGCATTATGGAAGTTCCAGAAGGAGAAGAAAAAGGGGCAGAAAGAATATTTGAAGAAACAATGGCCAAACTCTTCCCAACTTTGAAGAAAGCATCAATTTATACATTCAAGAAGCTGAATGAGTTCCAAGAAGGATAAACTCAAAGAGATCCACACCAAGATGCATTATAATTAATCAGGGGAAAGACAAAGACAAGAGAGAATCTGAAAAGCAGCAAGAAAGAAGCAATTCCTCAAGTACAAGGGATGCTCCATAATATTAACAGCTGATTTTTCATTTGAAACCATGTAGGCAAAAGTCAGTAGGATGACACATTTGAAATTCTGAATGAGAGATCATGTCGGCAAGATGGCAAAGTAGGAAGCCTTACACATCATCCCTCCACAGAAACACTGATTTAAAAATAACATTGGTGCTAAAATACCTTGAAGAGAAATTCAGATTTGAGCTAACAAGTAGAGGCATTCCAGAGGAGCACAAACTAAGTAACAGTTATATTTATATGGGTAAGAAGAGCAATTTCAGTTGTCTCACATCAGTCCCTCCCCAAAACAGACTGAGCTCAGCATCAAGAAGGTTGCCTCAGCCCATGATTCTCTCATGGAGGGATGGTGAGATTAGAGTGTGCACTGGGCCTCATGGCCTCTCATAGTGTCTTCTGTAGAGCTGGTTTCTATCTTGCTTCATCTTGAGCACTGAACAACCAAAAGAGCTTGGTGCCCTGATACAGTTAATAACATAGTAAAGGGGAGAGCATCTTCTTATAGCCAACATTTTTTTTGGTCATGATTGAGGGGAAGCAAAGAATTGATGCTTTTCCTCCAAGAGGGATGAAAGGAATCAAAGGGGGTCTTGTCCCCAGCCTTAGAATGGCTAATAACAAGCACTGCTGAGCAATGAATATGTCTGTGAAAATCGGTCCATGGAGACTGGGAGAGGTAGACTGCATTTCTTCAAATGCAAAGACAACAAAGCAAATCTACAAGGAACATGAAGAATCAAGAAAGCATAACACAATCAAAGAAAGAAAACAAATCCCTAATAATCAACCTGAAAGAAGTGGCTGAAATGAGTTGTAAATCACTTTCACTCTAGTATAAAAGTTAAAAGACAAAATATTAAAAGAGCTATAATAATTTGTTAATAGATACACAATGTAAAAATATGTAAATTGTCACATCAATAACAAAATGTGGGTGAGGGAGAAGTAAAAGTGTAGAGTGGCTGAATAGATTTAAAAAATAATCCAACCATGTGCTGCCTATAAGAGACTCACTTTAAGGACACACACAGGCTGAAAGTGAAGGGTTTGAAAACAATATTCTATGCAAATGAAGAAGTGGCTATTTTTATATCAGAAAAAATGGACTCAAAGCCAAAAACCGCCACAAGAGACAAAGAGGGCCATTATATGATGATAAATGAATTTATTCATCAAGAGGATATAAAATAAAAATATGTATGCATTTAACATTGGAGACCCTAAATATATAAAGAAAATATTAACAGCTCTTAAGGAAGAAGAACACAACCATACAATAACAGTAGGAGAATTCAATACCCCATTAATGGATAGATCATCCAAAAGAAAATTAATAAAGAAATATCATACTTGAACAACAATATAGACCAAACTAATTGAGATACATGCAGAATATTCCATTCTACCGAACCAGAATATACATTCTTCCTAAGTGCACAAAGAAAATTCTCGAGGATTTTAACCATTATATGTGAAATAAAAATGTTAGGGCACAAAATAAATCTTAACAAATTTAATAAGACTGAAATCATCAAGTATCCTTTCCAAAGACAAGAAACTAGAAATCAATAACAGGAGGAAAATTGGAAAATTAACAAATGTGTGGATGTTAAAACAACACACTCCTGAACAATCAAGGGATCAAAAAAGAAATAAAAACGTAAATCAAAAATATCTTGAAACAAATAAAAATGGAAACACAGCATATCAAAATGTATGGGGAGCAGTAAAGCAGTAGTGCTAAAATGCCAATGCACACTTACATTTACATACTGCTCAAGGCTTTCTGGCATCACAAAACCAACCAATGAGTCCCGAGGGCAAGGCACCCAGATAAGCAACCTGGATTGGTGGAGAGCACCAGGAAGGTCATAACACTGTGCAATTCACACTCACAATGGAAGACCAGCTGTGTCTTTTTGTGTGATGTACAGCATTTTTGTTTTTGGCCAAATGAGTAAAACAAATCTTTTCCAAGTTATATTTTTTCAGTTTTATCTTTAGTCCTTAGGGTCTTCTGACTTAATTTTAATTCTTAGGCAACAGTTTGCTGCCTATTAAAAGTTGCAAACCTATGACTTTAGAAAATGCAGAGCAATAAATAATAATAGAATTTCACAGTTTAATATTTGTGTTACATTTAAAAGAATTAAAGTCACATAGAAAAATACAGATGGAAAATACCACTCCTGGGAATTATTACAAAGGTCAATCCCAATTCATTATCTGGGCTTGTTCTTCTTTCCCCATTCTTGGCTCCAGCTTAAGCTCCTGACACTTCTGAACTCTCTTTTGTAGTTCACAGCCTAAATATTCCCTTGCCCCCTGCTTGCTTTATTTTTCTCCACAGCATTAAATTTATCAGTTTACATTTTACTTGTTTATTTCTTTTTCCGTTTTTCCCTTATCAGAAGGTAAATTCCATGCAAGTGAGGAAACACACATTTTAGTCATTGCTAAGTCCCAATGCCCACACAGTAACTGTAACATTGGATATTTTTAACCATTATTTGTAAAATAAAAGGCAATAATTTCACATTGAACTTTCTAAAATAAAATGTTTTATTTATTTGTACATATTATATATTTATTAATAAATTAATTGATATAAGGTGTTCATGACATGTTCAGTTTTATCTTCATCCTATTATGATTTCTACAACTTAATATAATAGGAGAATTAGTATTTGCAAAAATGATCTTGAGGCAATATGAAAGCCAAAATGATTTATAAATAATAAAAATGGAACTTGCTTTAGTATTGATTTTGTTTAACATATGCTCATTATTTAAAATTTCGATGTATTAGTGTCTCTAAGGTAATTCTGTTCTAAAATATTACATAAGCCTATATATTTATTCCCTAATCATTTTTGAATAAATTTAAGTTTATTATTTTACATCTGACTATAACAAGTTTTCAGGTAGGGAGTTGATTTGAAATGAAGTTTGAATACAGTCTGGACTTGAAACTTACAAGTGATTGGACTAGACTGAATTCTAAGTGAAAAAATTACTGGGACTATTTTGTTACCTTTTCGTATAGTAGGCATGTCACTATCGGCAATCAGTTGCAAGCAGTCTTGAGTGACTGAAAAGCAAAAATGTATCATTTTAGTTACTCCAATAGAAATAGTCAGGGAACTAAGGATGACTGAGAACACAAAGCTACAAACCCAATCTCCAGTAACACCAAATATATTATATTTCCTCTGTATATTGTTCTTGTATATTGTTCTTAAAATTATTTTATGAAATTTACCAAAGGATTTTTAATATAATGTACCTGAAATATAATTTTTACTTGAAATTCATGTTGTAGAAAAACTCTACATGTTGCTGACGTACAGTAAGTATATATGTTATTTTTACAGTTTAACCTAACTTGCTTTAAAATGTTATGTATAGAAAGCACGTTTAGTCATTATTATTCATTTTTCAAGTCTGTCAAATACAAGAGCCAATCAAACTAACAGATTATACTAAAATGATTTCTTGATTCAAAAAATCTAACAGTAATAATGATTCACTAGTACTATAAGTACTACCATTAACATTACTAAAAATAAAAGTATAATTGCTAACATTTATTGAGCAGATATAAATTCAGGCAACCTTACAAAGATCTTAAAAATCACATACTGAAAACTAAGTCTTGGAAAATGTAAACAACTTGCTCAGAACCTGAGGTGGAAGGTGACAGGGCCAAAATATAAACGACATCTGTTTCACTGTGGAGCTAATCAGGCTTTTGGTAAAATATTTGGACCAAAAAGAGAAAGAGAGAACATCTTTTAAAAATAAAATGGAAGATTTCTATGACACTGCACAATCAGTGAAGTTTCTGGGAAACCTCCATTCATATCACATGCTGTATGCACAGTAGAATATTCCAAAGAATATTCAAGGGAATAAATAACTATTCTGTTAAAGACAAATGCCTTCATGTAAAAGCAAAATAAGGACAGTGTCTGTAGGAAAACAAAGCAAAGCAGTAAACATCTATGAGAATATGAAACATAAATCTAAGCATGACTATTTTAAATTAAGAAAATATTAGTTTAGATTTTTTATTATGTAGCAAGTGTTTTCTTCAGAATTGAAGCAATACTTTAAAAACATGCTTCTCAATGTATATATTTTAAGAGCTTCAGTCTAGAATTTCTGCCTCAGCTGATTAACTGAAAATTTTCTAATTTTTAAAACATGGAATAATAGATGTAATGATTGTATTCTGAGGTTGTGCAAATGAATAGGCCTAAAAAGAACAGTGTTAAAAAGAGTTATCACATGAGAAAATCTGTTAAGAAATGTCCCTTGGCATTTAAAGGTGGAAATATAATGTTAAAAACTGCAATTCCTTTATAACTATGAAAGTTTTCCAACACATTTTTACATTAATCTGATCAATTCGATAGGAGCAGAACATTTGGGTCTACTCTGTGTTTCTTTAATTGATTTGTGAAACAAGGGTAGCCATAGGGAAAATGTGACTCATTAATGCAGTTACTATGGTAGACTTTCTACTATGAAAATATGTAAAAAGATTGTAACAGGCAGAACAGTTGTGAATAAGGATGGCTTTAAAGAAAGAAAAAGGAACCCTGATACACTGTTGGTGGGAATGAAGACTGGTGCAGCCACTATGGAAGGCAGTGTGGAGGTTCCTCAAAAAATTACAAATAGAATTACCATGTGACCCAGCAATCCCTCTCCTGGGTATCTACCCAAAGCATTTGAAATCATTTATACATAAAGACACGTGTGCACCAATGTTGATTGCAGCTTTGTTTATGGTGGCCAAGACATGGAAACAACCAAAATGTCCTTCAATAGATGAATGGATAAAGAAGTTATGGTATATATACACAATGGAATACTATTCGGCATTAAGGAAAGATGATACACGAACATTTGTGACAACATAGATGGATCTTGAGAGTATAATGCTAAGCAAAATAAGTCAGACAGAAAAAGCAGAGAACCCTATGATTTCACTGATATGTGGTATATAAACCAAAAACAACAAAAGAACAAGACAAACAAATGAGAAACAAAAACTCATAGACACAGACAATAGTTTAGTGATTACAGAAGGTAAGGGGGTGGGGGGAGGGAGATGAGGATAAGGGGGATCAAATATATGGTGATGGAAGGAGAACTGACTCTGGGTGGTGAACACACAATGGGATTTATAGATGATGTAATACAGAATTGTACACCTGAAATTATGTAATTTCATTAACAATTGTCACCCCAATAAAATTAAAAAAACAAAACATCAGATCATAAACTGTGCACATGTACAGTGGGATTATATAAAAAGTTAACATTTACTGAAGAAAAAAAAAAGAAAGAAAGAAGTAACAAAACATCCAAAGCAGCTAAACTCTGTAGGGCACAATACTATATAGCATAGCCATCATCTATTTTAAACACGTTCTTATTTTTCTAACAAACACTTCTTAAGAAATTACTACTTACAAGGCACCATGATAAGTTCTGTGAGGTATGCAAGGGTCAATCAGAGTAGGTAAAGCTCTAATCTTTCCTCCACACAAAACAGAAGAAGATGTTGACAAAAGTCAAAGTCAAACTTCCAAATTTTCTGTCTTTCTTCCATGATATGTGTGCATGTATATTATAAAGATTAAATGATAATGTAAGCATTCAGTACTATGCATAGTATATAATCATTGCAAAATCATTCTTGGCTGTTATTAATTGTAGTGCTGGCATTATTGTTCCTAATAGTATTGAACCACACAAACTGGAAACATAATGAAGGACAGACACGATGAGAGCACCAAGACCCAATGAAGCTGATAGAGACCAAAGAAATACTAGTCGGCATTGCTTCCTATTTCAATTAACCCTTTCCCTGACTGTTTTCCTAAAACTCCTACAGGAGACTTACATGTCCTCATTAGACAAAATTAGTTTTACCAAATGAGTGATGCCTCGACACTACCAAGCCATTATGAAAATATCTGAATTTTAATCTCGGCAGCCTAACTAAAACTTGGCCACAAGCTACACATTGAAAAACAATGGTCCATTCCATCATGTAGTGGCAGCAATCTAACTTTTAGAAGAAAATACATTATCGAGAGAAAAGTTTATTTTAAGAAATACTCTTCAGAAAAGAAAATGGGATATCAAAATGGCAGTTCAATAACAATATTTGAATTATACTCGCTGAAGCTAATCATATTCATTATTTTTCCTTATTCCAGAGAAAGTCACTGGGCTTTTCAAGGAGTTTTGTTGAAAATAAAAACAGGACTTTCTCCATTAGATGTTCCTCATGTTCCATCAGCCTATCAGTGCTATTTGCTTCTTCACTTTTCAACTCTCCCTTTAAGAAATTTGATACCTATTAACAACTTACCTCCAGTTTAGCCTTTTAGGGCTCTCTCCAGATCTGATCTTAGAGTATAGATTATTACTCACAAAAAGTGGGACAAAAAGGAGCAATATTATTTTTTGGTATCTCCCAATAGCATAGATATCCAACGACAAGAGTTTTTGTTTTTGTTTTTTTAAAAGTGGTGCTAGAGCAGTTTGTTAAGAGAGAAAGTACACTCCAAAGAAATAGGAGCAGACCCAAGCAACAGAGAATGTCTCAAGCCCCCCCCACAACCACAAGAGTTTTGAGAATGCATAGTCTAATGTAAGAAACACGGCATTGATAACAATTATTATAATACTAATGATTGTGTTTGGTTTTCATAAGTTTCTCACACTTCTTTCCCTCTACTACAATTGAAGGGAATTATACAAGAGTTTGAGGACAGTTTATCTTTTAACAAAGCAAGGCAATAGCATACTTTTGTGTCTGATGAGGAGACTCACACACACACACACACACACACACACACACACACAAGATGTGAAAAAAAATATCTATACACACACACACACATATATATATAGTGATGTGTGAAACATGGAAAATTAATCTTGAGTACACTTTGCAAGCATAGAAAAATTTACTCATAATATCAAACTTTGTGTAAAGTACTTCTCAAAACAAAATATTATGTCGAGGGCAAAAATAGTTTACAAAACAGAATCCTTAAAACAAAAACTTTTAGAAAAAAAACAACTTGCTATTGCTCAATATTTGACATAATAAAATACAACCAACTTCACAATTAGAATAGCATTTAAATATTTTCTATATATTTTCTATATCTGGGTTTGAAACCTACCTTCTGAAGTATAATATTCAAGTACCATTTAATCAGGAAAGGGATTTGAAAGCTAATGGGACTGCTAATATCTGTTGTATTGTTTTCTGTATTGGAACGAAACCCTTTCAAACTGGAATATGGTTGATTATGCATTATTTCAACAAAGCTAATTCTAATATAAATGACCATAAATAATGAAATTATTGCAGATTATGTATGCATGGTTCCCATGAAAAAACAGACCTTTTTATATTTCTTTTGCCATATCCACATGACCTATACCTACTAATTCTTTGTAGTTCTCCTTCACCCAGCTAGAAAAGTTTAATTAGGGGAAATCCTTTCAGGATCTAAATATTTACCTAAAGTTGGACATAAGTCAATGAAGAAATTAAATAAAGCATTGTTTTGGGATAAACATTTAGGTGTGGAAAACTGTATTATAAAGTTTTATTTGATCAATGATAAGCAGTTTGCTTAGGTGGTTACTTATGAAACCAGTAGGAGTTGAAAGTTTTAAAAGAATTTTTAGAGAGCTAGATTGAGAAGTATGTACTTGACTTACTAGAAAACAGGAAAAAAAAAGGAATTCTTAATCTTGAGATGGGGTTGTCTGATACAGGTTGATCATACATATGTCTATGTATACAATGAGTTGCCATGAAAGGAGTTAGCAAAGTTTCAGCTGTTGACTGGTAATAAATATACTATAAGGATGATCTGGTCTCTAATGAAATTATATAAATGGAGCATCCAAAATAAATTGTGGAAAAAATAAAGGTAAAAGTCTGTGACTAATGACCATAGGTGCTTGAAGGAGAATTAAAAACTCATTTTTTTTCAAGTTTTCAATTCTGGAGAATTCAGAAAGATAGTATCACTATAATGGTCCTGAGGAAGTAAGAGAGGGGTGGTAGTTTTCTAAGGGCTGGAATGGAGTTGATAAAATAAAACAGAAATAACTATAGCTGATAGAAGTAAAGAAAAATATTTGAACTGAAGACTTTCTATGTGTGCATATGTAAATAGAAAGACTTTTAAGCATTAATTGGACATTGTAATGTATTATACCATTCGTAATATGTCCTATGCCTAAAGCAATGTAGGATATGTAGCCCTTTGCCTAGCCTCATAATCACTGAGTTAAAAAAGAAACCAAAAACAACCAAAAAAATCACCATCATCATCTAATGTTGTTTCATTTTACAATTGACCAAATATTTTAATTTTAAATTACTAACTTTATAGTTGAATTGTCATCTCCACAAGATATGTGTTTTTTTTCTTCTGCCATGACTTTTTTGCATTATTTTAGAATATTTCTCTTTTTTAACGATGTATATTCGGAAGTCACTGGACATCAGTAACTTAGCAGTGAAGAGTATTAACTTCATGACACAACATGCAAACATGTCTGAAGTCAAGGAGGGTAAAACCAAAAATAGAAATACACTTGAATATCTGGAGAAAGGTAACAATAAGTTACACAATTGGCTGTTACATCTTGAATTTCCCCTTGGACATTTCTCTCTGGATGCCATAGTGACACCTCAACTTCTACATGCCCAAATCTATTTCTTTATTTTCCTCACACACTTACCTCTTACTCCTCTATTTTCTCTATTAGTGGACATATAACTGTCCCCTGAGTTGCCCAAGATAGAAAGTGTATAAACATGCCTGATTCCTTCCTTCATCCTCACTCTTAAAATTCAAATAATAAGTTCTAATGTTTGAATTTTTAACTTTTGTTAAATTTATATTCTATCTCACATTCATCTCATTCAGCAATTTTACCAAGCACTACATTTATGTCATGTGCTGTGCTAGGAATAGATCAAAAAATGAAAAAAAGAAAAAAGAAAAACAATCCCTACTCGCCTGGAGCATACAATATAGTGGAAAGAACAGGCATGAATCAATATCATAAAAACAGAATTCAAGTTGCATTTATATGTGATAGTGTGCCCAGATATTTGATTAATCAGGAAGGCTTCAATGAATGGCAGTGGCACTTTAGAGTCGGAAGAAAGAGATAGAAACATTCCAAACAAATTAATAGTCATGAGTATATGCAAAGGCTGACTTTGGAGGGACACAGCAAGTATGGCTGAAGGAAGAGGAGGGGAGGAAGGGAGAGGGAGAAAAGGAGAGGAAGGGCAGGAGAGAGAGAAAGAAAGAGAGAGAATGAATGATAAAAAATGAGAAGATGGGGGCCGAACTGGTGGCTCAGGCAGTTGGAGCTCCGTGCTCCTAATGCCAAAGGCTGCCAGTTCGATTCCCACATGGGCCAGTGGGCTCTCAATCACAGGGTTGCCGGTCAACTCCCGCAAGGGATGGTGGGCTGTGCCCCGTGCAACTAAAAAAACAGCAACTGGACCTGGAGCTGAGCTGCACCCTCCACAACTAAGACTGAAAGGACAACAACTTGACTTGGAAAAAGACCTGGAAGTACACACTGTTCCCCAATACAGTCCTGTTCCCCTTCTCCAATTAAATCTTTAAAAAAAAAAAAAGAGAGAGAGACAAGATGAGGCGCATGGTAGCCTATGTTCAGATCTTTATCTTCATCGTTCTTGACAATTACATTAGCGTACAAGTTGGGCCTCTTCACTTTTCTAGAATTCCTAGTCAATCATTTGCATTTTCTCCAGATTTATCTTTTTAAACATAAAATTTATTTTGTTCTTCTAATGTTTGTAATTCCTTCAGTGGGTTTCCCTTGCATACAAAAATCAAGTCTACTTCACCACCTCATGAACTCTACTCACCCACACAGCTGTACTTAAACACACTTTCTCAGAACAGAGGTCATCTTCTTAATTCCATGACTGTGTATCTGCCATTTCCTGTGGCTAAACATTCTTCACTTTCCATCTTGTGAAAGCGCAATCATCCTTCAGGGTTCAGATCAAATATCAACTCTTTCCCTGATCCTTCTAGCTAAACATTTGATCCTCCTACACATTATACGTACCATATTTTAACAAGTACAATACACTCCCGTGTATAATGCACACCCAAGTTTTTGGCCCAAACTTTCAGGGAAAAAAATCTTTCGTTTTAATTTTTTTAATTCAAATTTTTATATTTTTTATATTTAGGTACTTGTTTTTTGTATTATAAAGGAATGTTAGCATTTAATTAATTAATTTATTTATATATTTATTTATTATTGCACTTTTAACTCATAACCATAAATAAAAAAATTAAAATCATTTATATAGATACAGAATTAGTACTAGCCATGTATAATGCATATCCTTATTTCTCCCTCACAATTTGGGCAAAAAAGTGCACATTATACATGGCAAAATGTGGTATGTATATCAACATACATTTCATTATGCATTCTAATGGTTTGTTTAACTGTCTCTGCCCCTAGACTGGGAGTCACTTGATATTAAGAACAATTATTTACAAATTTGCAGTATCTGGTTTACGACAGATTCAAAATTTAAAAATCTGTGGAACAATTTAGGAAAGAAAGTAGACTTCATAACATTCAACCTTTCCAAATAATTCTATAAAAAACCATTGTTACATTCAACTTTATAATATATGTTAAATTAGATTAAATTAATGCTTTAGGGAAAATAGGTTCCATAAATTAAAAAAAAAAATGTTTCCATGAAAAAGAAATTTTAAAAACCTGTTCCTGGACCCTCTAACAATAAACTTTTGGACACAAGGTTATATGAAAAAAATAATTTCCATAAGAAATAATTCTCAATAAGTTTTTTGAATTTTCATCCATAGAACTGTAGCATGATATAATATTTTTTAAAGTAAATGGTTGTGTATTATTTCTCTAAAATTTGTTACTATTTCCTAGAAGAAGCTCTAGAGCAGCAGATAGAGAAAAAAAAAAAGGACGAGTTGCTGTGTGACTTCACTACTAGAGTTAGAGGCTATCATGAAACAGTTATTTTCAATTTCCCCTATCTCAAACTGTCTAGCCATAGGAGGAGGAGAGGAAAGCCTGAACTTGTAACAACACTTCAATCAATCAGCACTTGCAAAAATCTAAAAATTTAGAAGAATAAGTGGATAACGTCAAGGTGTTGGTATGTGTTATGCTTCTTGCACCTACTAACATAAGGCTTCTCCTTGTTTTTTTGTTTGTTTGTTTTTTATTTCCTGTTATATTACTCTTCCTATACCCTGGGATACATTCTCCTCTTATCCAAATCTACTCAATCTTCAAAACCCAGGTCAGCTCTTCTCCACCATAGTGTAGATAATCTTTTAGTCTGTGATCTCCACTACTAACATTCTATGATTCCATAAGTAGCTGTCTCTCTCATTGGTAATAACACTAGTAATAGTCTAGGCCACTATAGGACCCAATACATTTTCTCAAATCTGGTGTCTTACTTTAACAATAAATACAGACAGCTTGCATAATCAAAAAAAAAAAAACTCAGAATTTCTAGTCAATAGATAATGAATTCACTAGTTCTCAAAGCAATTAGCTGTTTAATCATGAGATTGACACGTAATTTTGAAATACTTTTTGTTTTCTTACTTAATGAAAATAACAATATCTATTTCAGAACTAGAATCAACTGAAGTCCTAATTTATACGGGTTTCTGAAAGACTAAAGAGCTTGTTTATTTTATTTTTATCTTAAAATTTATACGAATCTTGTTTAATTTCCCCAACTGAATATTTATTTAGCTTGTTGAGAGGAGAAATTGACCATGTCTGGACTTCAACTCTTTCATCTAAAATAAAGACAATAATGCCACCTAATCGGGGTATTGAGAGGGTGAATGACATCAGATGGACATGGCATAACTGAGAGCTTGCACATGGAACATACTAATCACTGAGGTCCTCTCTTCTCTTTTCTGTATATTCTGGAGTGCCTACCTCAGAGCTTTGTATAGTGGAAGTTTACTCTTTTTTGAGGAAAATCTGTTACTTTTCTCTTTGGAAATGAATATATGGATTAAAAGAAAATCCATAACAAAAGTACAGCTGCCCAATGCAGTTCTTTTAAATATAACAAACATAATTAAACATTAAAACTCATTCCTAAAAAATTATTTACGAGAACATATCACTCAACATTATGAATTTATGTATAACATACCCATGTCTACAAATTTGAAAAAAAAAATTGAAAGTAAAAAGAATTATTGAGCTTTTAAGGAGAAAATAGAAAGACGTGCTCTGGACTCCCTATTTGAAATAAAGAAAACCACATCCCTTCCTCACCTTCCCTCACCCTTCACATGATTGATTCTCTTAAACCTGTCCTAAAACTTTCACGTATTCAATGTATTTGCCATTTTCTAATATGATAATTTACTCTTGAATTATATTTATTGATTATTTTCTGTGTCTTTCCACCTCCCTGTAATGTAATTTCAGATAGGCAGAACACTTTTGTTTTGTTTTCCAATCAACACCCAACAATGAGAAACATTCTGGGAACCTAGAAGCCTTGCAGAATACGTGGAAGAGATGCAATATCCCTCTTGGCTACACTAACTAACTTGTTTTCTGGCTCTTCTATTTCCCAAAACTTTAAACTTGACAAGAACAGGGTTCAAAGATTTGGTTGTCAGGTCACAATTTTCATTTTAAATACTTTTTTTGGAAATTGAACAGAAGCCAACTCTTGCAACACTGAAAAAAAAAAAGCATCTCTCATTATTGAAGCGGGGGTGGGGGGATAGGGGGGGAAATAACAGTCAGGGAAGATTCTGGTCAAAGATCACCATGACAGCAGCCAGCTGTTTCTGTTCTAGGAAGGAACACGCCCTTACTGGGTAAGAGGCTCCAGTTAGCCTAATTTTGGTACAAACTGGTTGGTTGAGTCCTACATTTTATGCTTTCAAAACTCATTTTTCAGCCTTGTAAGTTACAGCTAAGCTAGATATGTCAATCAAAGACTGGACACCCCTCAGATATCCCATCTTTCCATGCACAGGAGATGGACTCTGAATTTCAAAAACAAAAAAGACTCAAAAATAGTATTGATATTTTTACTTTTAACAATGAAAAGTGTTTACTCCAGAGAAATACTTACATTCCAATATTAGGTGTTAATTTATGTATACTATATTCAAAACTCATTTAAAAACTGTTAAATACAATGTGGTGTCCTGGGTGGTTCCTGGAACATGAAAAGGACGCTAGTGGAAAAACTGGTGAAATTCAAATAAAGTCTGGAGCTTAGTTATTAGTTAAGTCCTTGTGTTGGTTTCTTAGTTGTGACAAGGTACCATGGTAACATAAGATCTTAACATTATGGGAAACTGGAGGAGGGGTATATAGCAACTCTCTGCACTGCCTTTGCAACTTTTCTGTAACTCTAAAAATAATTCCAAACTAAAAATTGGAGAAAAATAACAAAGTCGATTGGTCAAAACCTTACAATAAACATTAAGAATATAAAATATGGGCTATTTTCTCCAACTCTTGTTTTTTATATTTCTTTGAATTGCGCATGTTTTTACCACTATTTTATTATTACAATTGAGACAAGTATAAAAAAATATCAAAAAATAATTTTTGTCTTTCTATAATCTAAAACACATGATTTCTAATAACTTTTAAATTCTGTACTGAATAACAAGGGAAAAATACAAAGTTCACCTGATTTTATTAATAAATTGATTCAGTTCAGCAGGAACCCATTTACAATAATTCATTTTCTTTCTGGACTCTAAAGATGCTTATCTTTAGTTTTTAAAATGCATATAGCTAGGTGAGCGTTAAAAACATGGGTTATCATGATCCCTTTGCTGAATAAATTTTAATGGGTAATATTTTCAAGGCCATTATTACTTTAGTTATTCTTTTCGTACACTTGGGAATATTTCCAAATACACTTTAAAAGTGAATATTTGGCTAATATGAGCCATTTGGCAATTCTTTGATCCTGGATTTCCCCACATTTCTGTTTGTTATACTATAATCAGAAATTATCTTATGAAATACATAAAATTTAATAAAGCTTTCATTTGAAACAAAACATAATTAAGGAAAACAACACTGGAGCCAAAGTAGCAAATTTTAAGATTAAGTAAAAGCATCATTTACCCTTGGGAGGAGGGGAAGGAGCAACCAAAAGGCATGTGGGCTGATGGTGGTCCCTGCATCTACTGCTGTCAGTTTATGAATATTCACCAAGCTGCATTCCTTAAGATATAAGCCCTTTATCATATGTAAATAATACTTCAAAAACAAAAAGAAAACATTAAATAAACCCAGAAATCCATGAAATTGTAGTCAAAGAGGTTCCTGAACGTGGGAGCTTTTCTATGACTTTTTAGCCCAAATAGTGCCTGTACCTGGTGCATCAAAAGGATCTGAGGCAAGGTATTTCCAGACGCTCCCTAGGACTCTAGTCTTATGATTAGGTTCATTCTTTGGTTAACTAGTTGTGTTTTTTTTGTTTGTGTTTTGCTTGTTTGTTTGATATTTATGAAATGTATTGGGGTGACATTGGTTAGTAAAATCACACAGGTGTCAAGTGTATGTTTCTATAATACATCATCTATCTATCACATTGTGTGTTCACCACCTAGAGTGAGTTCTCCTTCCATCACCATATATTTGACCCCTTTTACCCTCTTCTACTCCCCCTTGCCTCTTACCCTCTGGTAACCACTAAAGTGTTGTCTGTATCTATGACTTTTTGTTTGTTTGTTTGTTGCTTTTAATTTTATATGCCACATATGAGTGAAGTCCTGTGGTTCTTGACTTTTTCTGTCTGACTTATTTTGTTTAGCATGACAATCTCAAGATCCATAAATGCCAAGTTAAAATACTGCATAAGATGGCCTGTAAGTGAGACCTGACAAGTGAAGAAACATGGGAAAATCCCCCACACACAATATGATGCCAAATCATTCTCAAATCATTTTATCTTACTTCATATTGAGCCCAAAACCAATCAACAAATATTCATAGAATACTGTGTACAAGTGTTATGATGAATATACAGAAGAAGAAAGAGGAGCCAGAGCACAGAAGTCTCTATTCTTTAGCTGTACAGACACCTGTACAAATGAAAACAGCCTTCTTAGGTGATATGTAGTAAGTACCAAATACTGATGCAATGCTTGCTGTATGCTGGGGAGGTAAGGCTTTCTAGCCTAACACACTGCAATTTACTTACAAACTGAATATACATGCAATAAAATTGAAGTGGCTGGTAAATTTGAGTTAGATTTATAGAAAAATAAGAACAGGTAACATTTGGGTGTGTTATTTAGCAATATTTAGCTATGAATCTTTTTTGACAGATATAAAATGATGGCACATTGTCATTGAGGAGTGTATGTAGAAAGAGTATTCCAGAAAAAATCTAAAATAATATCATAATTCTGTTAAGTATAAATCCATAGTATGTTTATGTGACTTATAAAGAAGCATGAGATCAAATGCTGTTTGATTTATTGAAAACTGTACATTTTTAAACAGTTTAACAAGCTTTTTAAAAATGCTAAAACTCTAAAATAGCAACACTTTTTAAATTTAATTAGTGAAGCCTACATGAGAAAAACTATGTCAATTGGGAAATTTAAAATTCAATATTAAACATTCTTGAGATATTAAGCATTCTTGAATATATGTATTAAACACTGAAAATTCATTTTCCTTTTCAGAGTTACAGTTTTAAATTCCAACAAAAATGTTAATGGTTTTAAAGTGTATATAGACAATTAATAAATAACATAAATGAACACTTCAAAAGTAAAAGGGACAACCTATAGTTTTTGAGTCTTACTGAAAATGAATCAGAATAACTAGAATAGAAACAAAAGCCAAAGAAAGCTGTATAGATTCAACCTGTATAGAATTTTCTCAGTTCCAGAGAAATGACTCTACCAAACAACAACAAAATCATAGTTAACTTCTTGAGTAAATATTTTAGAGTAGTACTAACAAGTAAATTTTCCCTGCAGAAAAGGATAGTACCTATAATAAATAATATTCAAGCAAATTTCATTGACAAGGAATAGCATATATTACCGGTCACTAAGGCTCTCATCTTCAAACTTTCCATCTCAGATCTATAAATGTTATGAGTATACATAGAAACAGATATATAGACATGTAGACATATGTACTATACACTATATATACATGATATTTATATACTATATATAGATACTATATAGTATATCTATATACATATGTACTACATATACTATATACTTTACGAATATACTATACTAAAAGTTTATAAAAATTTGAGGCAAACCATGATAATGATAACCGTGGTTACATCTGGACTGTGGAAAGTGGGTAAATTTTTATTTACTAGGTTAGAATTCTCTGTTATTCTCCAACTTGATAAAAATCTGAAATTATTTGGGGACATTTTTTCATAAGTATAAAATTTCTGGATGCTATAAAAACATAGATATGTAAAATTTTGCAATAGGAAAAATTTGAAAATATTAATAGAGATATTTTGGAGAAGTGGGACTCAAGGAGTTATTGATTTCTTATTCAATCCTTTACTTCTTAAATCTGCTGTATCCTATATCCTCTATACAATAGGAAAGTTAAGGTTTATTTTTAAAACTAAAATTTAGAGGCAGGGAAATACTAGCAGAGAAGGTTGAAGAAGACTGAGGTATCCTAAGCCTACTAGACATTGAAACTCATTACATTATAAAAGTACTTCAAATATTTTATTTAAAACAGAATAATAAATCAATGGAAAAAAGTCTCAAAATAGGTTCAACTATACCTGAGGAACATAATAAACTTTCCAACGCAAACAAATTAAAAAGAATCATGTAATAAATTTTTTTGAGATATTTAGCAACAGTTTAGGAAGAAAAAAATCAAAGAAAGAGGAAGTTAAAGCTGGTATGACATGACTTACCAAAGTAAACGCCAGAAGGATTAATGAGTTGAATACCAAACTAAAACACTAAATTATCAAAAAGTCAAAATAGCAGAGAATAGAATGCCTATTTAAGAGGTTATGAACAAACATATTTTTAGTTTTGATGTATGAGAGAAAATCAAAATAAAAGTTTATCACATTAAAAAATATCTGTACAAGTTTTAAAAAGCAGCAAAATATTGTGAAAATATTTACATCAAAATTTTGATATATAATTAATATGCCTAATATAGAGTTTATTCAAAATTATAAAAATAGGAGAAACAAATGAGAGAACTTATAAATAAATTAGCAAAAGATAAAATTAGAAGTTATCAAAATATGTGGAAAGAAGTTAATTCTTATTTGTAAGAAGAAAATAAATTTGAGATACTGTTTTACAACTACTGAACTAGCCAAAATAAGTTTTAAAAGATAAAATGTTGTAAATCTGTGGAAAACTTACATTTTAATTGCATACATTTATAACTCATTTTGAAAGCAATAGGGCAATAGGTAGCAAGGGTGATAAAGATCTTTATCCTCTTTATCGCAGATATTCCATCTAAGGAATTTATATTGAACATATAATTCCTCAAAAACAGAAGAGATCTGCACAATAATTTTGTCATATTCCATTACTGCAAAAAGAAATTGGAAATGATTGTGTTAAATAATTATATGAATAAGCTAATATAGATATGTGAGAATTACTTAGAAATAGGGAAAATGTTTATGGTGCAACAATAAGTGCACACAAAAATATACATGTTGCATTTTTTCAATTGTGTAAAAAATATAGATGCTAAAATGAAAAATATAAAAATAATTGATGTGTTAAATTATAGTAAAAATATGAGTATTTCCTAGTTTAAAAATGTTTAAAACCAACTGTTTCTGATAACTGACACAAAGATATGATAACCAGATAAAAATATGGTTTTACAAAATAAAAAATATTTTTTATGAACAAGGCATTTAGTGAAAATAAGTTCAGTCAGAGCAGCTAACATGCGTGTGCGTGGGGTGGGTGGAGGGGGGTAGAGGGTCTGATAGAAGAATACCTGAATAATCATCTCTATGTTTCCCATGCACTTCTCTTCAGAAGTACAAATATATGTATACAAATATATGTATATATATATACAAATATACATATGTATATATATACATTTATATATATATATATAAATGATTACACATGTTCTGTTTATCTCATAGTCACTGTGCAGGTTAAAGAAAATAGTAGGTGTGACAATACTTATCCTAATATATCCCTGCCTGGCATATTCTAGGTGCTCAAAAAATGTTCTTCCATATAAAAGGGGAGTCATGCCAAGGATCTGTTCAATTGTGATCATTAATGCCATGCGAATGCTCTTCTTCATCTTCAAAAAGAAAGAACTGGAATTGAGCATTTTGGGAGGCCTCACCAAATCTGAGGTTTCAGGAATCTATAAAAATCTGTGGAACGAGTGAAACATGAAGAGAGGCAGAAACTACTAACGCAGCATTTCAAGATGATAATGAATATGTGGATCTCCTAGAAAAGCATACATTGAAGAAAAGCTTTAAAATCAGTGTGTATGTGTGAATAAAATAAACGTTTTAAATCAAGAAACAAAATAAAGCACAAACACACACCTGCCTGGGCTATCATCTTTCCTTGGTTTCACAGTATACAATGCACCCTCAGGAAATGTTTGTCTTTGGCTGACCTTCTGTGACCTTGGTCGACAAAATCTAATTCTCCTCTAACATACAGTGGTTTTTTTCTGGAGTGCTGGACAATGCTTCTGACATAGGCATGAACTATCTATTTCAGGAAAAAGATGTGCCCCCTTTTCCTCCTCTAGAATTAAAGTATAGCACAGACAAATACGTCTATCCCCACAATCTGCTCATTGGAGGACAAAACGTGCTGTGCAGCCTATTAAATCTGTCAGTACTCCAGCTTTGTGGGAAAGCCACATTTGGTTCAGATGGGAAATTCTGCAGTCTCCAGGTTATGTTCACCTCTCACTCCCCCAAACCGATGCTATCCTGCACACCTGTGAACGCTGGGATCCCTGACTCCTAAATGCTTCTGTGTCCAAAACGTACCTGATTCTTCTGAACCCTGAGTGGCACGCTTATTCCTCCTGCTTTGACTGGAGTTGCTGCTGTTTCCTAAAGCTGGTGCTGCAAAGATGCCCTAAGACGAGGAAAAAAAAATTCCAAGTTATGGCAAAGACATCTGAGGTGGGGGAAGCAGCCTTGTGGGGAAACTGTGCTGGGGCTGCAGCTGCTGCCTGCCAACTTACTTTCAGTGCAGCGGTGGCAGCTGGAGCCTCCTGAGCAGCTGCCCTGGGGGCTGCTGCTCCCGCCTGGGGGAGACCTGGCAGCCGCTCAGCTGGGTGCTCCCGCAGTTCCGCCCGGAGGTTCCCCAGCTCTGCTTGCAGGGTAGCCACCCTGCAGAAAGACACCACCGTGAGGCAGCAGGACATCAGGGCCAGCAGCAAGGTTATGGCCAGCAGCGTTCCATCTCTGGAGAATCGGACAGAGGGACTTTCCTTCTGGGGGAGGATGGAGACACACTCCTTCAGTTTCATTTCTTCTCTTCCCTTAAGACAAGAAGAAAGGCGTGACTGCTCCCCTTCTGTGGAGTCATCCATTTCACATTTCACTCCTTGTGCTTTGAAGGTTTGGGTCTTTAGAATAAGTGACCACAGGGAATGGATCATTTCCTGTTATTTGTGTTTGCTGATGTCCTACATTGATTACATGGCCCCGCTAGGCTCTTGTCCTCAGGAGAATTCTCCTGAATTTTCTTCTCCCTGTCCTGCTGCATCGCTGCCCCTATTGTATGATAGGTCTTCCTGGCATTTGCCCTTCCAGTCGATTGCTCAATCAGTCTTCCTCATTTCACTTTCAGTTTTTGTAAGAATTTTAATGGCATCTCAAAATACTCATTCACAAACGAGCCCCTTAAAACTACTGATTTGACGGAACTTTGGGTTTGGATCAGCACACTCGAGGGAACTTGGCTACGCAGGTGCTTAAGGAGCTCCCTCTTTTGCATCGTGAGAGAACTGGGTCTACTTGGGGCCATGTGGCTTTGCAGGGAAGGGGAAAACGAACATTAAAGTTCCTGCTTGTGTAATAAAAATAATTAATGTGAAGGTCAGATAAGCTAAGTGCTTTAGCATTGAACTATACTCAGCTGGAGAGTGATTTATTAACAGCCCTCAAGTAGGAAACAAAACGAAGTGACCTCAAGGGAGGCACAGAAGTCCACTGGGGAGTATTCTCTTTGTTATCTTCGCAATGTAATAAAAAGAATGTGACTAAATTTGCAAGACAATTTAGATTAAATTATGAGGGGGGTTCATTACACGTGGGGGGATACATTTTGAAGGGAAAGCTTTTTCCTTCTGGGACTCACTGCTTGGGAGTCAGTTACCCACAGGATAACTCCTCCTGAGGGGCGTCCCACCTTTGCTCTTTCCACTTTTGGAGCTTTACGTCCTCACTCAGTCTGATACTGTTTTGAGGAGAATCGGCCTTGTTTCCAGCTCCAAATACCTCAGTCCCACCATGAACTGCTCTTTCCCTAAAGCACCTCTGTATGAGTCCATAGGTTGCCTCTGCCCCAGTCTAACATGTATACAAAACAACCTGACTCAACCCAGGGTCACTTTAGTTTCAAAACTCTATTGTTGGATTGGGTATTGCTGCAGGGACACAAATCATGCCTTGTCTTGAATTACCAGCTCCTGGACATTCTTGGTTTCTGGCTGCTCTGCCCCTAGCACCTACATATCATGTAAGGAATTCATACTTCCAGAACTGAGTTACTGAGCACTTGCCAAGGCCTGGCCAGGCACAACTCCCCTAGGTACTAAGACTGTGGAGCTCTCCCTCACCCCACACTTCTATTCTCCATTCAAAAGGAAAGTTATAGAAATAATGTAAGTAAAGATACGGGCTCCAGAGCCAGGGTACAAATCCTGGCTGTACCCCTTACTTTCCTTTGGCAACATATGCAACCTCTCTGTGATTCCGTTTCTTCATCTATTAAATGGGATGATAACTGTCCCTGAGAATTGTAATGAGGCTAACAGGAATGTAGAACTACATTTAAGATGCTTCCATTTTTTATTCATTTCATTCACTGTGTTCATTCATTACGTTAAATATATATCACTCATTCATTATGTGAATGAAATGTTTCACTCATTCATTATGTGACATATTTTCATTATTACAAACAGTGCCACAATAGACATCTTTGTATTTGTCTCCTTGTAACATCTGCAAGGTGTTTCTCAAGCAAACACCTGCTGAAAAGTAGGCACATCTTCACCTTTACCAGGTGTCAGCCGAGTTACCCTCCCATGAGTTCCCATTTCCTCATTATCTCACTAAGCTTGACTCCATTTTATTCACTTTTTACCTGTTGGGATTGTTATTTGTTTCCGTTGTGTTTGCAAGTTTCAAGACCTTTTTAAATGACTTCTAAAAACCTTTAAAAAGTTAAAAATGTTTTAATGATTACCTTGGTCCTCCAAATTAGTTGTTCTCTGATCTCTGAGGTCTTGTTTTATAAATGAGTAGGCAAACTCTTTTGCATCAGACATCACGTTATACAAGTCATTTGTCACAGTCTTTGTTTCCATGTCAATCAGGGTGACACATACCAGATAATGTTCCTTTTTTTTTTTAATAAAAAAGCATTAGTTTGGGATTGTAATTAAACCCTTTTGACTGAAAGTATTTGAATCTCACTCAGGTTATATGTGTGTGTATTAATATTACCTAAAATCATGCAGAAATAAAAGAATTCAAGGCAGTGATAGAAACTAGCTACTCTCAGGGCGCAGCAGCCACTGCTTCTTTTTGTGAGTCAACATGCTTCCATTTCTGATGGGCCACTTGTCTCCATAATCTACTGTAAAAGTTCTGAAGAGAGAGAGCATAATTTGATTGCTTCAGGGAACTGCCTCTGCCTTCAGTGCCCTATGAGGCTGGGACCTTCATGCCTGACGGGCTCAAGAGACAGCCACTGACCAGGCTATATGTAGCCATTTTAAAACAAATACTCCATCTTGAATCACGCAGTGAGCAACCCTGAGCATAAAAAGAGCTAGTGTTTCCTCCACAAAAGGCAGCAGAGAGGCCTCCCCCTGACCCAGGCATGGAGAAGCAGTCATTGCCATTTGCATGCCCTCCACAGTGATCACACAATTAAATTTCTAGGAAGACAGGTAGATAACTGAATGGAATTCATGTGCTCTTGAATGTCTTACCTAGAGTAAAAAAAGGAAGTTATCACTCCATAAATCAAGGATCTGTTTCCTGTAGAGGAAATTATTTGACAATAATTCAACTGAAATTCTGTTAAATGAATAGCATGTCCATATTCATTGA
Organism: Rhinolophus hipposideros; assembly: GCF_964194185.1. NCBI lineage: Eukaryota > Metazoa > Chordata > Mammalia > Chiroptera > Rhinolophidae > Rhinolophus > Rhinolophus hipposideros. The sequence continues at coordinate 55,305,119 of NC_138050.1, forward strand.
ATAACACACTAAACCACAAGCTTATTCAGGGAGGAAAAGCTATGATACCTGAGCCACAAAGAGGTCTCTGTTAGTATTTAGCTACTTTTTACCCACTTCTTTTTCTCAGCTGGAATGTAAAACATTCTGTAATATAGCTTTACCAAATTTAATAAACAAATGGAGATACCATATTACTTGTCCCACCCACTCAGGAGTGGGCATTTAGGAACATGTGAAGGTACATTTGAAAAGAATTTAAGTTCTAAGTTTATCCAAGAGGCTAAACCACAGTATGAAACAAACAACCGTTCTTTGACTGCTTGCTTCTTATATTGACAACCTCAAAAATATTCAACATGCTTAATTATAAACTTCTGGCTAATAGTATTATGAAGAATTAGAAGGTTTGGAAAATCTCTGCTATATCCCTTTCTTTGATGAAAGGTTTCACAAGGATTTGGATCACTCAAGCATGGAGGCAATAATTCTTATATATATATATCTATATATATTGTCATGTGGGAGACACTACAGGGTCTCTGCTCCCGCTCCCCACATAAGAATGCAGGACATGGTGAGGCCAAAAAGCAACACCCACGGAGCCATAAGTAGGGGAGTCATACCACTATACTCTCGCTGGCGGCTGGATTGGAGAAACAGGAAACAGGAGCCACACAATTCTCAACCCTCACTGCACCGCTTGCAGGCTCAGCCACAATCTTCTAGTAGCCCCCATTTTGCTGCTAGTGTAGCCACAGCAGTTATATTAGTGGCCAATGGCTCACTGGTTACAGCTGACGGCCAACTAGCCACAGCTGATGGCCATGCAAATTGATGGCCATTTACTACTTGAGCCAGCATCTTTCTATGTGAGGCCGAGAGCCTGGAAATTGCACTCCTGGCTCTGTCCCCATCTCTCTCTCTCTCTCTCTCTCTCTCTCTCTCTCTCTCTCTCTGTCTGTCTCTCTGTCTCTGTCTCTCTCTGTCTCTCTCTGCATGTACCTAAAAACAGATCAACAGATCTAGGGAAAGATGGCTTCCTAAAGTGTTCAGAATACAAAAAATAGTTTGATACAAGTAATTATTACATTTCAGAAAAAGTTATATTGTTTTGTGGTAGAAATAGATATGTAGTCAGTGGTTATTATAATGAAACTTGATTTAAAAGGCTAAATGCTAATCACCCTGTGTAATTTAACTGTAAAGCAACAATACGTTTTTAAAATTAGACAGCTCTGATCATTTCTTATACAAAAAAGTGTCATGACTAGTAATGCTGATTTCTTTTTCTTAATAGTTATACGAAAAAGAGGAGTACATATGCATTTACTGGAGCTCAAGTATTTTTCACTGTTGAAAAAAAAATCCACCTTGGTAAGAACTCAGTGTTCATTTGTGAATATGTCCTCACTTTGTTGCGTAACTGCTCTCAGATTTAATGCTCTTGAATAATGTTTATTGAAGTGTGTTTTTAATAAATTTCTGTTTGACAACAGTACGTGGCTACTGGAGGGGAAGGGGTGTGAACGGAGGTTGAAGAAGAAGGTAAAGGAGATTAAATACATGGTGACAGAAGGAGACTACTCTTTGGGTGATGAGCACACAGTGCAATAAACAGATGATGTATTATATAAATTGTGTACTTGAAACTTATAAAATCTTATTAACCCCAATAAATTCAATAAATAAAACAATTAAATAAAGAAATGTCTGTTTAGTCAGTATCATTTTCAATAAAAGTATAATTTAGTCATTCATTACCTTTACAATATTTACATAATATTTTCATTAATATTAAGATGGACATACCATATGTCAGTCAATGAGATCATCTACCTATTTCATATACATGAATGGGTTTTTCTAATTTACATATATAGACACACAGAATACACTTTGACACACAGGAACACTCAAATAATACCTGGTCAGATTTGACCACTTTAAAAACCTTGGAAGACATAATAAAGTAATTCTCCCCAAGCAGGAAATATTAATTATGAAATTCTCTCTGCCTTTAAAAATTAATAAAGCAGAGTTTTCAAACGTTTTTAATGATTAATTTGAAATTGTGCTTATTGAATGTGAGAAGTAAAACAATAGGGGTTAGGAGTGCAGGCTCTGAAGTCAGACAAATCTGTATGCCCAATTTTGTTTCACCATTTTAACAGATTCTTTCCTGCTGCAAATCTAGAAACAAATTTTGTTTAGATATCCACCTTTGTGGGATGCTGACCGATTGCACGCTTTCGTCTTACTCATTGCAGTGTAGTCCTGGTGACTCCATCCACGTTGCCAGTGAGAGCTAAGTGTGGACGAATGAGTGAGATTTTCAACAATCAGATATAAAAGGGTAGTCTCTTGAGAGGCTCATCATCTTTAAATAGAAACACAAGAAAAAGACACTGTTCTTGCTCTCTCATATATCTACATATGACAACCTAGAACTCTGCTGGCTAACCGACTGCTGTGATGCTCAGGCTGACAGGCTGAGGGTAGGAGAGCAAGATCGTAGAAGAAATCTGGTTCTTTAATGCCATTGTTCTGCTGACTTAATCTATTCTTCGCGTTCCCTATTTCGGTACTTCTTGTATTGAGTAATACTTTTTCCTTATTCTTTAAGCCATTTTGACACAAGATTAGATGTTAATGCTGTCGATGTATGAAACGTCCAAACCTGTAGAGAAGTTTAATGAGTTTATTTGAATCAAACTGATGACAATCGCCGGGAAGCAAAATCTCAACGGATTAAGAAAATGCTTCAGAAAATGGCAGTTTCACCACTTATTTTATACATTACAATCAAACAAGAAGATGTAAGGAGGGTTACATGAAATCCATTGTTGATAGATTAAGGGGGTGGGAGAAAGCAAAGCCGGGATATCTCTGGGATTGAATAAAAAGTAAAATGGAGAGACACATATTTCTTTTACATTGGTGGGCACAGGATAGATAATAATTAACATTTTACAGCACATACAGATGGTTTTGGGAAAACAAGATAAGAGTGAGGGATTCTGTTTCCTGGTGCTCTGGTGCTGTGGGTTGTGCCCTGAGTGGTCTAGGAAAAGGGATTACTCTGATTTTCTAAGGGTATGTTATCTTAGATGCCAAAAGACAATAGACAGGCTCACTTAAGGTAAAGACTGACCTTTGTCAAGGAAGCTACAGACCAAGGATGTGACTACCAGCCATGACCCGCTTTTAGTTAGGAATTTTTATGTTCAGACCATCCTATGTGGTTAATTTCAGTCTCTGAGTTTATAGGGCCTGCCATGCAGGCCACCCCTGAGCTTGTCAGATTTAGCGTGTGGCTCCTTCTTCGTCTACAATGCACACAAAGACATACTGATGAATTCTGCTTGTTTGAGGATATTTATATTCCTTCAACTAAAGAACAATTTTGAATGTTTTCAGATTTTTTTTCAAATGTCCACATTTTAAAAACTGCAGTGTAAAGAGAAAAGGTCAGCATCCATTGATAGAAAGACTAATTCATTCATTAAAAAGACTTTTATTTTCAGTTTTGCCATAAAGTTATTTTTTGGTAATTTCAGTTATTTCATAGTATTAGGAAACTTAAGAAAACAGCATCTTTATAAGTGCTTTTTGTAGAGATGTGTTTAATAGATCTGTCTTTTCTATGTGGGCCCAGAATAAATTCAGTCACCTCTTTCAAAAAAAGAAAATATGAAATCAGAATTGTGGGTCTCCATGTAAGGAGGGAATCACTTAAAATAAAAGAAAAACCAAAGGAAGCCCAGGGTATTCTGAAAAAAAATGCAACATGAAAGCATTTTTTTTCTCTTTCCTGCCTTTTTTTCAGATAACTTCCTATACATTATCTATCTTTCCTGAGCCAAACTGCAGGGAGCCTGGAGTCTAGAGGCTGGATGTTAATAAGACATTGGGATTAGAAAACAGTCGGTAACCACAAAATGGCCTCAAAGTTTTTGAAAAATAATTTGGGGAACGTAATCAATAATGTTGTAAAGATTTTGTAGGGTATCTGATGGACACAGGTCCCATCTGGGAGACCACCTCAGGGAAGATGTAGATGCTTGATCAGTGTACTGTACACCTGAAGCTGAACAATAACGAATGCCAACTATAATTTTATATATATAATGTGATGGCTCGGTGTGAGGTCGGAGGGATAGTGGATGGGGGAATAGGGGAGGGGGGTTCACGGTGTGAGGGATATAAATGATGAACGTCTAAGTATTACCTTGTCTTGTGCACCTGAAACTAATAAAAAAAAATAAAACATTGGGTTCAAATTGTCCCTAGAGAAAGAAAAATAAAGTGAGGCTTTTTCCTCCAAAGTAAGGACTTGTAGTATCCTATCTGGGACTGGAGTTTCAGTGGATCGTGAAATGAACGGGTGAGCAGAAGACTGTGGGCTCCAGGGGTAATTACCATGAGCCCCACATGAGTGTGCCAAGTTTCCTTGACCTCCGAGTGCACAAAGGAACTAGATGAGTCGAGTTGTCCTCCAGTCCCCAAGGCTGGGCGAATATAAAGAGATGAGAGGAAAGGAAATCATCCCTGAATGCCTCATCAGTAGACTACAAGTTTCCTTGTGAGTACACAGCCAGTTTATCAGGTTAGAGATGACTTGATTTGTCACCAGTTGGACAAGAATGCACCAGCTCTGGCGGTAAAAACAACTAATGAGATTTTTAGAAGAGGTCCGCAGTTACAGAAAGAAAGAGAATGCAAAAATCCCCCTATACATACACAAAACAGAGGTGACAGAGACAACTCGAATTTTAAAAATTAGTGAAAGATTCAATTGCAGGAATTTTTTTTTAGGAACTAAAAAGAATTCCTATAATTCCCCAATTAAACAATTCAATAGATAAAATGAAGGAAAGAGGGGTCACTTTTGAGTTCTGAATTATTGGCCTACAAAATAAAGTGGAAGTAAAACCTTAAAAACAAAGTATACGCCTAACATGGAAAAAATAGGAGACATAAGTGGGGAAGGGATAGACTAAAGACACCATGATTTAAAAACTTGTAGAAAAACAAACAAACCTTTTTTTTTTTGAATTTCTGAAAGACGTGAAACTGCAGTTTGAAAGTGCTCACCATGTGCTTCACCAAGTAGAAACTCAGAAAAATAGACCCAAGAAAGTCCTGGTGAAATTCCTGAACATAGCAAAATTTGTGGGATGTGTGGAAAATAAAGCATATCAAAACTTGTAAGATGCATTTAAAGCTATTTTTAAAACAAGTAATATAGCAGCTTCAATTGTGTATTTCAGAAAAGAAGAGTGGAAAACAATGACCTAAGCATACAGTTCACAAAGTGCTAAAAAATTAAAGAAGTAAAAGCAAATTAAGATGATAAATGCAATATAAAAAGAAGAGAAGAAATTAATATAATTAATTATATAATAAAGAGGATGAGGAAATTTGGTTATTTGAAACAACAAATAAATGAATAATCTTTAGGAAGACAAAGAAAAAAGAATGTATAAATTTGCACTAACAATGAAAAATGGGACATTTCTAGAGCTATTACAGATGCTAAAATGATAGTAAGGGTATTATGAACTATTTTTTGCAGTAATAAGGGGAAATAGAAGTTTACATACTTTGTGTGTGTGTGTGTGTGTGTGTGTGTGTGTACAACAAAAATGAAACAATAAAGCAGGGAAAGCAATTGCTAGATGAAGGACACTCACAATTTTCTTCTTCAGTAATGTTCTAGGTGTTGGAGGCACAAAAGAAAAAAATGAAAAATTGAAAACTGTTAATGGAGCTTAAGTTCTGTTATGTAAGATCACTCATTTCAAACAACTTCAAAATTTATTTGATAAATTTATGCAAAATAGCTTATCTTATTTTCAATTTCTTGTGTAGCTGTAGCTATCTTTTTAATTGCCTACTTGTGACTTCTTTATTTCATGAAAGGATAGCTAAAACTTATTTTGTTATTGTTGTCTAAATAATCGCAAGTAATTTTACTTTATGATTTGCTTCATTCTACTTTTATTAAGTTGTTTTGTTCTTTAACTTCTTCCATTAAATTTTAAGCATTCATTTCTTATTTGATATAAATATAGGCTATTAAGTGATCATAGGAATATAAGCATTTCTTAGTGAAATTCAAGCATATTTGATATGTAATGTTTTTATTATTAATATTTTCAAAAATATCTGATAACTAGGTTTGGATTTCTACTTTGACTCAAGAGTCATTTTAAGAGGTGTATGTAATTTCCAGGCATTTTTTTCCATTTTTCGTACTAATTTCTAGTTTATTGTATAGCATTAACATTTTCACTATTTCTATTTATAAAATTTAATTAGAGTTTTTGTGGATGAATAATATTATCATTATATAACACAAATACTTCAAAATAAGGTAGAACTTTACTAAATCTTCAATATCCTTATTTTTTGTTTATGTGGTCTGTCAGACCAATGATGGACTTAGTCCATTAGAGATGGGCTAATGTCTCATACAACTAATGTCTTTCTCTGTGCATTTCCAGTTGTTTCTCCTTGGTTTTAACTTTATGATCTCAATGCTATATTATTTAACATATTATTTAGTTCAAAAATATTCAAAAATGATAAGAATATAATGACTCTTGTCTATTAAAACATCTTGTTTTTCAAATATACAAGGAATACTACAAAATTTAATCAACGTTAACAACTCAAAAAAGTAGAGGTTTTTACAGGCTGCTGTGAGAGACAGTTTGTGAAGATTGTGAGAACAAACCCTCTGGTGGAAGCCCATTTGCAATGTGACTTTGTAGCTCTTCCAATCAAAAGGTTTCTCTATGTTCTTGCCCCTTGAATCTGAGCTGATTTTGTGAGTTGCTCTGAGCAGTAAAACATGGCAGATGTCACCCAGTTTCAGCTTTCACTCTCTTGGACTGCTTCCGTGAGACCACTATATAAGAAAGTCAGGTTAGCCGACTGGGGGATGAGACGACACATGGAGAAGCACCAAAGTGTCCCAGCATCTACTACCAAACATGTAAGTAAGGCCATCTTGAACCTTCCAGTCCAGCATGCTGGCAGATGCATGCAGTCACATGAGTGTGCTGAGAGGGAATTGCAGAAGATCACTCAGAAAACCCATACAATTACAAAAATAATAAATCATCACTGTTACACTCATAAGACATGAAATTAAGGTGGTTTGTTACTTAGCAACAAATAACTGAAATATCACATTCACTGATTATACAATTTAATAAAAAAAAGAAATCATTACAAAAGTTGACCAGAATTGTTTACTTGAAAATGTAAAAATAGATTCACAAGTAAAGTTTTAATCAAAGAAATATGCCAAACTGAAATTAGAAACTACCTAGAAACCAATGAGAAGGAAACAATTTATACTAAAACAGCAAAGGCTATACTCATCAATAAAATTATAGCATTGAAGACAAAACTATAATCAAAATACAAGGATATTCAAAAGGACCAAATGCTCATCTGAAGAAATTAGAAACAAAATAAAATAATCCAATACACAAAGTGAAAAAAAATCAATAAAGATAATAAGCATTGATGACTATTAATTTTGTATTGCTAGCTAGGATGTGAGCAAACTCTACACTTTCAAAAATGTAAAATAATAAAATTGTTTTTGAAACCAATTTGACAATACCTAAACATGGAAAATACACACATAGCTCAACTCAACAATCTTGTTGCTAAGAATCTATCCATTGGGAGAAAAGAATAGAAAAGAACACACACATATATATAGTCTCACATAAGATTAAATTCCATTATGTTTAGTCGTCTGTTCAGAATCAGTAACGTCTTGTGTTTTCCTGCTACTCAAACTATAAAGCTAAAGACTCTCTTGTTCTCAGATCATTTTATTACCAAGTCTAATCACCCAAGAGAAATATAATTTTATATAAAAATTTATAAAAGCTGTATTAGATAATTGCAGTCAGTCATAAAACATGTCTCATATGTTAGTAAGAATTCATCAATTGTACTTATTGTTAATTACTTCTGAATTTGTTGCATTCAAAATGAATTTGTGTGTTTTTTTTTTGTTGTTGTTTATTCTTCTTAAATATAAGCCTCGTTGTTCTGCTGCTAGTATAAAAAAAAGGAGAAGGTGATTTCCAGGATTTTAACCAAAAGCATAATCTCTCATTTCACAGCTACAGCTGTTCACATATTTTAAAGTAAATAATGAGATTCTAATAGTTTCAAAAATTAAACAGAATCCAGACCGATGTTAGTATTTCCACACTCAGGAAAAGCAATCATAATGCAGTGAAAAATTAACGTGAAATTTTCATTATCGTTTATCCATCAGCAGTACTTGTAATAATTAACCAAGCACAACAAGTCAAATAAATAAAGTATAAACCACACTCTGCTAATGACTATTAAAATCCTTACCATTTCAGAATAGTACTCATGTTAAATCATTAACTGTAGACAATATATTTTTTTTAATTTTTAAAAAATTGGGTTAAAGTACACATCACATAAAATTTTCTACCTTACTCTTTTTTTAAAAAAGTCACTCTTCAATTTCTTTTTAATATAGTTGACCTTTGACTTGGTAAGTCTCATCCCATTCCAGACAAGAAAATCTATTTCATTTTGGGAAACCTCTGCATGTCATGGATTTTGCAGCACAAGGAGGGTGCACATATCACCTCAGGCTTCAGAAGATAGCAGAGTGTGTGGAACAAGCCCGGCTAGCACTCAGAAAATCTGGGTTCTAGTTATAGTTTGTTGACTAGGTTTGGTCACTTCACCCTCAAGTCTCATCTTGGTCATCTGTAGAAACACAGTAACTCTTCTTTAGGGTCTCTTCCATTCTAATCAGTGCAGAGAAAGGCATTTGATTCCCAGGTCTATCCTTGCCTGCAATGTCTCCTGTGGCCCTACATTTTTTTTAATTGTGGTAAAAAACACAAAGCATAAAATTTACCATCTTAACCATTTTAAAGTGCACAATTCAGTAGTATTAAGCACATTCACACTGTCGTACAACCATTACCGCCATCCATCTCCAGAACTTTTTCATCTTAAAGAACTGAACACCTATACACATTGAACTAACAACTCCACTACCCCTCCCCCAAACCCTAGAAACCATCATGCTACTTTCTGCCTCTAAGTTTTTTGGCTACTCTAGAATCTCATATAAGTGGAATCATTCAGTATTTATCATTTTGTGGCTTATTTTAATTAGCATGATGTCCTCAAGATTTATCCATGTATTGCATATGTCAGAATTTCCTTTCTTTTCAAGGCTGAATAATATTCCATTGCACATATGTATTATGCAAACATATGTCGGTGCAAACATAATTGAAGTTTAAAAGGTTAAAAATAACTGCAAAAACCACAATTACTTTTGCACCAACCTAATATGTCTATGATTAATGTAGGTGGCCCTCATCCAATCCACTGAAGGACTGAATAAAACAAAGGGGCTGACGTTCCCTCAAGCAGAAGGAAACTCCTCCTACCTGAATGCTGAGACTGAACTTAGGTCTTTTTCTTCCTTCAGACTGAAACAGAAACATTGGCTCTTCTGGGGTATTGAGCCTACTAATTTCCAGACTGGAACTTACACCATTAACTCTCTCTGTTCTCAGACCTTCAGACTTCTATTGCAACATATATATCTTCATACACACACACACACACACACACACACACACACACACACACACACACACACAGTTGGTTCCTTTTCTCTGGAGATTCCTAATACAACACCGCATTTTTGCATATCCATTCATCCATCAGTGATGGATGATGATCAGCTTAAGTTGCTCAATGATCAACTTGGGTTGCTTCCATGTTTCAGCTATTGTAAATAACTGCTGCAATGCATATGACAGTGCAAACATCTCTTTGAGACCCTGCTTTCAATTGTTTTGAATATATCCATAGAAGTGGAATTGCTGAAACATATGATAATTTTAAATTTTTTGAGGAATCTCAATACAGTTTTCTATAGCAGCTGCACAATTTTTACATTCCCACCAACAGTGATCAAAGGTTCCAATTTTGCACCATCATTGCCAACACTTATTTTCTAGTTTTTTCATAGTAGCCATCCTAACGGATATGAAGTAATATGTGATTGTAGTTTTGATTGCTATTTCCCTGATTAGTGATGAACCATGGACATTTTTTAAAGCTTTAAAAAATTACTTAAAAAATAGCATAAAGGCTAACTTATTTACAGTATGAAATAAAGCTATACACAATTCTTATTCATTGATTGACAAATTTTCTCAATTCTGCCTGTAAAAAACCTCAGTCTTCCTTCCATGTATGTCTTTTACTCTTACACTACCACCATACTCACAACATTTCTGACACTAGATGTGTGGGCGTATTCCCCCATCAGCAATTCTCTGCAAAATCAGCTGGATGTCCTATCATTTCAATTCTGACACTATCTACCTGGAGCTAGTGTTAGATTCTGCAGGTTAATGGCTCAGTCCCACAAGACTGTCTCCACCCCACTTCATATGCCAATCACAAGTCCAGGTTGTCACCTGTGCTTCTGATGGATTCGCTATGTACCAGAGGTCCCCACGCCCCCCTCTTTGGGTTTGATTAATTTGCTAGAGCAGCTCACACGTCTCAGGAAGAGAGTTTACTTATTGTTTACCAGTTTGTTATAGAAGAATATGACTAAGGATACACGTAAACATTCAGATGAAAGAGATGTGTAGGGCACAGTAGGTGGGAAGAGGTGTGGAAGCACCACACCCTCTTCAGGAACACCGCTCTCCCAGCATCCACTGCACTCACCAGTCCAGAAGCTCTTCAAACCTCCTATTTTAAGGATTTTTATAAGGGTTCATTAGGCATGATCAATCATTACCTCCACTTCCAGCCCCTCTCCCATGTCTGGAGAATTGGTGGTAGAACTGAAAATTCCAAGCTTCTAATTGTTGTTTTGTGACTGCAGTGACCATTACCTGATTAGAACAAAAAAACATTGCTACCACCTAGGATATTCAAAGGAATTTAGGAAGTCTGTTTCAGGAACCAGGGTCAAAGAAAAATAAAAGTATACACACACACACACACACACACACACACAGTGCCAAAAATGTATACAAATTTCAAGGAAAAAATATTAAAATTGTAGTATGCAATATATACCAATAACAAAAGATGAATACAAGTCATGTTTGACTTCTGCAATTATAAGAGGTGCTCAGAGTGGTTACCATCAGCATCCAGACACTTCTGATTATGGGAACTACTGCTTGAACAACGCTGACTAATGTGTCCACTTGTATACATTTTTTTGGCACCCCCGTTGTATATATTTTTTCTTCTAAATTATTTTTTAATAACATGCATGTTAACTTGTTAACAATGTGAAATAAAACTATAGATAGACAAACAATTCTTATTGATCAACAAATATTCTCAAATATGCTGATTCATTTGCAAATACATGGTGAAGCAAAATCAGAAGTAGGAGGTTACTGAGTTGATCAGGGGACTTAGTTGGATTAATTTTATAGTTACTGTTATCAACCCATGTTAGCAAAATAAACCTACAAACTCTCCTGTGACACATCTGCTTTAACACCCACACTCAGCGTCACCGTCTCGTTGGTCATTTGAGGACTTACTGACAAACTGGCTTCCATTTTCTGAGCCTCCAGACACTCAATTAACTGAGACACTGTTTTTCCTTGAAATTTTAAGTTTTATCTCATGGACCATTCTTATTTTTAAGAATATTTGTATGTGTTTTATCTATCATGTTAGGTTGGTGCAAAAGTAATTGCAGTTTAAAAGGTTAATAATTGCAAAAAACAAAATTACTTTTGCACTAAACTTAGTTTGTTCTATAATACAAAACATAAAACTCAAGTGCAATGTACAAACCAGATGAATAGCCTATTTCGAAAAAAACCCAAACAAACCTCAATGACTTTTGGGGAGAAACTGAGGGCAGATTAATAATACTAAGTCTTCCTATCCATGAACATGGAATGTCTATTTATTTGTCTTGTTTACTTTCAGTAATGTTTTATAGTTTTCAGTATACAGTCTTTTGCCTACTTGGTTAAGTTTATTCTTATTTTATTATTTTAATACTATTGTAGATGGGATTGTATTCTTTTTTTGGGGGGGGATTGTATTCTTAATTATCTTAGGTATAATACTGATATTTTGCTGATTTAGAATGTCCTTATTGTTAGGTGATGTATGCTGAAATATTAAGTGTTGTCATACCTGCAACTTACTTTGAAATAGTTCAACATAAAAGATACATGATAGATATAACTGACTGACAGAGAAGTGAAGCAAACATGGAAAAAAAAAATAAGCAAATTCTGAATATAAGTGGTGAGTGAACGGTTATCTATTTTATTATTTCAACATCTGTGTAGGTATGAAAACTCTGTGACCAACCCCTCCCCCCCAAAAAAAAATAAAAGATCAATCATCTTTTTGCTCTGTGGGAAGCAAATGTTGGAGGTGACACCTCAGTCTTTTGTCCATGTACATAACAATCCTTTTTCCAAAAAGTAAAATGATGACACCGAGTTAGTGTAAAAAAAAATAGCTTTTTGATTTAGCCATTATTTCTTGTTCTAACACTGCATTTACAATTGAGTTTTTGGTGTGAAAGTAACATATATAGAAGCAAAATAAATGAGAAAACTAGCACAAAAGCAAGAGGGGGAAAACATTAGTATATCATATAATGATTCTTAAATTTTATATGAAGTATATTATTTGAAAACAAACTGTAAATTTAGAAAGAATGCTGAGAGAACTTAAAGAAAGCCTCAAGATGAATATTTTTTAAGATAAATTTGACCCAAATTAATAGTTCATCAATTCATAGGCTTTTAAAAGAAAGTAACATGCTAATTTCAATATTTGTATGGAAATGCAAATGATTTAGAATAGTCAAAAAATCTTGAAAAAGAATAAATGTTAAGGATTTGCACTAAATTATTTCAATTCCATCAGAGTGGTACTGAGATAAAGACAGAGAAGTCAATGGAACAGAATCAAAAGGCCAACATAAATAGCCTCTCTCCCTCTCCCTCCCCCCTTTCTCTCCCCCTCTCCTTCCTCCACCCCCTTTTCTCCCCCCCACTACAGTAACAAGAGTCAATACTGTAAAATTGCTCTGATCTTCTGCTTTTGGCCAATGAGTGGTTATAATTACACAATTCTAAGTGTGAATATCATCCTCTCTTTCTTACTCCTTTATCTTTATCATAAATATGTTCATTTCTGCCACCTTTAAGTATCCAGCTAAGGAAAAAAAGAAATGTAAGAATTAACTTTGTCACCACGTCTATCGTTAACCTAGAGGAGTTGACATTATTAAGCAAATAAAGGTGTGGTAATCTAATAGCAATGAAGATTGTTGATGATGACCAAAATTCATGAATAAATCTTAAGTAACAGAGAAATAGTAAATTACAACGCAGGTTGGGAACATGATTATAAGTTAAGACTGTTAAAAGAGTTTCAGAAAATGGTGTCTTGCTTCTTGTTCCATGAGGAGTAAACAGTCCAGAGCCGAGAGTCTCTGCCCCCTTTAATTCCCGTGGACTCTGCACTGTAATAAAAAGAGCTGTTCTTTGTTGTGACACCAATTTGCTAATCTTTTTCACCGTGATACTATACACCAAATTTTATAACCCATGTGTATTTACATAAGCAATTAACACTCAACAACCTCAGGAGCTCTCTGAGGATTAGCTAATTCGTTCACTCAAATTTTGAACAAGGTCACAAACTTTGTTCCAAACTGTCAAGTGCCAGCTACTCTGCAAAGAGTTGAATCAAACATCTCATTCTCTTTCTCGTCTAGGGATATCTCTCATTCTCCTATCCTTTAAATGTCCAAATTCCTTGATTCTAGGTTCTACAATGCAGAATTGAGCCCATAAAAATACTACTGCTCTTCCCTCTGGTCACAGATCCTTCAGGTTGTACCACCATTTGCATTCACACATTTGGGAACCTACTTAGAACCACAGGTGCTGAGGCTCTGAAATCGGCATCAGGGTGCTGCTGCTACTCATGTCTACTGCGCATATTAGCATAGGTCTGATGTGCTCTTCCTTTTCCATGTCACCAGCCTCCACCATAAGTCTGATTGACAAAGTCTGGGTCATGGACAGATTTGCATCTTAGCTGTGAGAGGAGCCTCCCACGTGGGGAGACCATCTCTGGCTCGTCTTTGCCAAAGCAAAGAGCAGGTGCTGCTGGGCAGCTGAAAAGAATAAAAAATGCTCATTACTTTGCTTTATGGGCACTTCAAACTCATTATGAACTCGAAGTCCTGGTATTTCTCTCCAAAACTTCTTGTGTTCTCTTAATCATCCAGGTATTAAAGGCAAAGATATAGTATCCATGCTATATTATCCTGCATTCCTCCCCATCAGTTACACCCTAAGTATACCATGAATCCATCTACTTCTCTCCAGATCCACTAGTATTACTTGAATCCAAGACTTTTTACTTAGAATATTCCTAAATGGCCTCACCCATTACAGCTTTGTTGAGATATAATTTACATACAGCTCTATTCACCCATTTAAAGGTACAGTTCAATGATTTTCACTATTTCCACACAGTTGTTATACAGATTGATCACATTTTAGAACATTTTCATCACCCCAAACAGAAACCCTGTATCCATTAGCAGTCACTCCCCATTTCCCCCCAGTGCTCCTAAACTTAGGCAATGAAAAATCCACTTTCTGTCTAGAGTTGCCTATTTTGGGACATTGCAAATGAATGGGATCATACAGTCTTTTGTGACTGGCTTCTTTCACTTTGCATAATGTTTTCAAGGTTCATTCATGTTGTAGCATCTGTCAGTATTTCATTTCTTTTCATTGCTGAATAACATGATACTATGTGGAGGTATCACATTTTACGTATTCCGTCACCACTTAATGGACATTTGGATTGTTTCTACGTTTTTTGGTATTATGAATAATGTTGCTATGAATAATCATGCATAGCTTTTTGTGTGAATATATATTTTCAATGCTCTTGGATATATACCTACCATGTTTCCTGAAAATAAGACCTAACTGAACAGTCAGCTCTAATGCATCTTTTGGAGCAAAAATTATTATAAGACCCTGTATTATATTATATATTATTATTATTATTATTATTATTATTATTATTAGACCCAGTCTTATACTATAGTAAAATAAGACTAGATCTTATATTAATTTTTGCTCCAAAAGACGCATTAGTGCTGGATTGCCCAGCTAGGTTTTATTTTTGGGGACAGAGTAGAAATCCTGGGTCTATCCTAGGTTTTATTTTTGGGGACAGAGTAGAAATCCTGGGTCTAAAAATGGGAGAATGCTATCTCCATTTTTAACATTTTAAGAACTGCTAAACTGTTTTACCAAAGTAGTTACTCCATTTTGCATTCCCACCAACGTGAGTGCTCAAATTTCTCTACATCCTCACTGACACTTTCTGCTGTCCATCTTTTTTATTATGTCCATCCCAGTGGCTGTGAAGTAGTAGCTCATTGCTGTTTTGATTAGCATTTCCCTTATTACTAATGCTATTGAGTATCATTTTACGTGCTTATTGCCCACCTGTCTATCTTCTTTGGAGAATGTCTATTTGAATCCTTTGCCCATTTTTAAATTGGGTTGTCTTATATTGTTGTAAATGTTCTTTGTATATTCTAGAAACATGTAAGTCCCTTATATGTGATTTACAAATATTTTCTACCATTCTGTAGGTTGTCTTTTCACTTTCTTGATACTGTTCTTTGAGGCACAATTAAAAAAAATTACAAGCCCAATTTATCACTTTTTATCACTTGTGCATTTGGTGTCGTACCTAAGAAACCATTGCCTAATTCAATATCAAAAAGATTGCAGCTGTTTTCTTCTAGGTCTTTGCTCCATTTTGAGTTTTGTACAAATTCATTCATTTGTATGTGGATTTCCATTTGACATAGAACCATTTGTTGAAAAGACAATCCTTTCAATAATGAGTTGTTTTGGCACTTTTGTCAACAATTGATTATAAATATATATGTAATACATAATATACGAGGTCTGACAATTAAGTTCGGGAACTTATTGCAACGATGCTGCTAATCTTTTTTCGATATCAGAGGGATTATTCATTATGAATTTGTGCCAACTGGACAGTTAACCAAGTTTGCTATTTGGAAGTGCTGAAAAGGCTGTGTGAGAAAGTTAGATGACCTGAACTTTTCGCCAACAATTCATGGCTCTTGCATCACGACAATGCACCAGCTCACATGGCATTGTCTGTGAGGGAGTTTTTAGCCAGTAAACAAATAACTGTATTGGAACACCCTCCCTACTCACCTGATCTGGCCCCCAATAACTTCTTTCTTTACCCAAAGAAAAAAAGAAAATATTGTAAGGAAGACATTTTGATGACATTAAGAACAGCAAGGGTAATACCATGACAGCTCTGATGGTCATTCCAGAAAAATAGTTCCAAAATTGCTTTGAAGGGTGGACTAGGTGATGGCGTCGGTGACCGTAGTGATATTCAGCAACGAGGTATATAGCACTTTTTCTAGGATGAGTTTGGGAATCTTATTGTCCTACATCGTATGTAATATATAAACTAAGCTTAAGCTGAGCAAGACAAAGGTAAAATTCTCTTAAAAAGAGATAAACAAAAAGCACTAAGGGTGTTTATGGAACAGAGAACAGATGAGCTTAATAAGCCTTCTAGTAACCAGTAGAATTGGTGGAGGATAAGACAATGATCAGAACGTCAGGGAATATCAGTAGAAGGCCAAAGAACACTTTGGCATGGGACATCTACTGTGGATGATAGTGATTCAGTCCCAGCTTTGCCTTCTTCCTTTATATTTTTCCCTGTGTACATGTGGTTCCCTTTTTAAAAATTTATCATTATCCTTATTTTTAAACCAGTGAGATATCACAGGCACTTAATATGACATATTGGCCTTTTTCATGGCCTCTATTCCCAGGACATATATTTTGAGGTAAAAGTGAGTTCAAGAATCCTCTGTAGAGATCTGCTCAGCTTAAACTAGAAACCACAAGTGGCATATATCCTGTGCAATTACTGCCCCCCTCATACACAACAGTGATTTAATCACATGGGTAACTTCCGATCTGTATACGTTAATCATTGGTTTGGTCCGTAACTTCCCTTTCAGGTTTATTGCCGTTTTAGGTCTCAACTTTTAAGAAATATGAAATACTACAGTAATTGCCTTTGTGCATCTTTTTCCTTTGAAGGAAGGAAAAGTTTGGACTTTATAATTGGTGAGCCTCTTCTACACAGAAAATGTATTTTGCACCATGAGGTGCCTTGCACTGTGCTAGGTGCCGTGTAAGAAAAGAACCATGTGACACTGCCAGATCTTCGTTTATTGCAGTAGCAAGACACACAAAAGGGAAATAGGGAAGTGTGTAATAAAGAACTGCGTACAATCAAGTATGAAAATACCAAATACAGTGAGGGCAGTGGGTGTTTCGAAAGGGGACAAACTTGCTAAGAGCTACCATGAATTTGGGTTATGACTCGGAACCTATTGAGCGAGAAGACTTTTGATCTGAAGGTTAAAGCACTGGGCATAAGGAAACGTGTAGAAGAGGAATGAGTTTTATTCATGGAAAAGAAAGAGTAGATACCTTTTACAACATGATTAAGTTTAATTAGTGAAGGACCCTGTGGACCAAGAAGTCAGACTTTGATCTAATGAGAAATGCAGTCATTAAACTCCCTTCGGTAGGAAAAGGCATGAAGATTTTCTGGCAAGTTAGAACAGGAGACCAAGAAGAGGGATCAGGGGAGTTAGAAACCAGATAACAGTCTACCCAGTTATCAAGAATAGATGAGAAAAAGGAGTCAGAACAATAGGACACATAACAAGCATTCAATAAAAATGTTAACCGTTATAATTTCAGAGGTGGGCATGGTACACAAGTAGAAAGGTTGGGAAAATAAATCATACTGGAAAACAAAACAAAAAACAGCAAGATCAGTTTCAAAAGCATCAGTTTCACTTTATGAGGAAGATGATTTCCAGATTTATTGAACCTAGGTTATCTATAAAAGGCTAAGGAAAGAGAATAAGTCTTAATTAACTTCTAGATTTCCCTGCAGGGGAATCATTTAACTACTCCAAAAAAAATTAGTTCACTGCATAATATTGCTAATTTTTCAACTCAGTCAATTCCTCGGGTGGGAGTGTTCCTGAAAAACTGGTTGTCATGCAGGGTACTCAGCTCCTGCTCCCCATATAAGAATGCAGGATATGGTGAGGCCCAAAAGGAACACCAACTGAGCCATGGATAGGAGGTTCTTAACACTATATTCTCCCTGGTGGCTGGGTTGGAGACACAAGAAGTAGGAGCCACATGATCCGCAATTCGCTATCTGCTTCTCTGCCTGCCAATCTCACTTGCTAACTGCAATCCACCATGCGGACTGCAATCCACATTTGCCAGCCACCATCATCTGCTAGCGTAACCACGGCAGTTATATTAGTGGCCAATGGCTCACTGGTTACAGCTGATGGCCATCCGATCACAGTTGATGGCCATTTACCACCCGAGCCAGCCCCTTTCCATGTGAGGCCGAGCCTGGAAACTACACTCCTGGCTCTGTCCACACACTGGTCTACTTTTAATTCCATTTCAACATCTTACATCTAGTCTGATATGAATTAAAACATTCAAATTTTTTTAATAAATAAGGCAATGTGTAGTTGTCCTAGATTTATAACTGGAGAGATTCAATGGAGCCAATCCTGGCTCTATTCTCAGTAATCTTGGGCATGTTACTGAACCACTCTGAACCTGTTTATTAAGAAATGGGACTGCAAATTAATCAAAATTTTGTTGTACGGGTTCAATGACATCAACACATTCTACACTTGGGCCTTATACTTGTAGGTATTCAAACACAATATTTTTTCCCCTCCCTTGCCCTTAATAAGGCAGGAGTTACATTCTCTAATCAGATCCAACTGTTCTTGACCTTCAGGACTTAACAGACTATAAAACAACAGTTGGAGAGTGAAATAGAAATGTGAAAAAAAATTATCTTTTGAAAATAAGAACTAGTGCTCTAGAAACTTCACCTTGGGATTTAGGTTGGTCTCTCAGGGAAGTACATGAGAGATCCTACTTCCCACCAGATCTACCCGTGGAAAGACGGTCACACATAAGTGAATTCTTCATTTCCAGAGGGCTATTTAAGGTTTCCACATACTCCTATCATCCCATTGGTTCTGACACTATTCAAACATGCAAGATTCTTGCAAGGAAGGAAGCTATAGACCCCTAAAGGTTGAATGAATATAAGGTCATTTTTTAACAGCTTCCCAAATCAGAGAATTTCATGAAAGAAGGCATTTTATGAAATCTGAAGGCAACGTAACTATGAAGTTAAAATTTATTTCTTCCTACATTAATTCATGTAAGCAAATGCTTTGGGGCGTGTTTATTCACCAGTCGTTCACAGATAGAAAATATTTAATATTACATTAAATTAAATGTATGTGGGAGGATAATAGGAGGAAAAGGAACACAAACGTAACTTCTTTTTATCCAAGCCATTACAATAAAAATCATTAATTTCAGTAGAAATCCGGGAATTTTATTTACCCATTAAGGAAAATTTAATGCTCTACCATATAACTTAGTTTAATAGAAATTAATTTTTAAAAGACTGAATACAAACTATCTTAAGACATTAATCAAACTTTTAATGTTTCAATTTATTACATGTCAGTACAGAAAAATAGTGTATTTTAAAATAAATTCATTGTAAAAAACAAATGTGTTTGCTTGCCATGGTTAGCACATAATGTACTATAACATTCAAATATGAGTTTTAAAATTCTATTAGTTTCAAATGAAATATGGCAACAAAAATGATTTACATTATGAAACTGCATTAACTAATTTTATCCTGAATGTATCTAAATAGGTTGAAAACTTGCATTTTCAGAATATGCTGTACTGACAGACATTGTTATAAATTATGTTAAACAACACATACCCATTACATAGGTATATATGGCACTTTTTGTCAAAAAAGTGTCTCTTACACGTAGTCTTATTTTTAAAACTACATTTTTAAGATACAAAATATAAATGGAGGTATCTTTGTGCCATTTGGCAAAAAAAACATGTTGACTAATAGGATGAATGAATTTATTTCGCCACACAAATGAATGTGTTATTTCTGATTAGCTAAGATTATGTGCATATGTGGTCACATAAATAAACAGAAGTGCTTTTCATTTTCTACTTTATTATTTAAAAAATAGTTGTCTGTGCTCTGTCATTTCCAGCTTTACCTGAGTAATTGGAAAATACATAAATTTAAGAGGACAATTCAAAAGCATTATGACTAATTATTTTTTCCTCCATAATTGTCGTCAAACATAAATGGAAAAACAGAGGGGAAGAGGTCAGTGAAGGATTTCAGTACATCTCAATCAAGACCTAATTTAAAAAGTGACTCTGTGATATCCTTTTTACCTTATTTATGCCTAACCTTCCTAGATTAAGGAAGGAAGGAGCTCAGTAATAAAAACTATGAGCTTGCAAGACACTTCATGTAAAACTGAGTATGATCATCACTCTTTACATCCACCACACCTATTCCCACCTCAAACCAAATTTTACAAACTTAAGAAATGAATATGAAAGCATCAGGTGGTATGAATTCTCAGTAAGATTATAATTAATCTAGTGACACATTATCAAAGCTGGGCCTTTGATAATTATCAAGTGTCTACATTTCATCATGAAAAAATAAATTTAAGCTGCTCTGTAACAAAATTCAGAAGTTTAATAAAAATATTGATTTTACAGTCAAAGTCTTCGCAAAAATATAGGGTAGTTGCAATACCAGATGCTCCAGTCAATGTTAGAAATGCCTTGTTTAAATGATGTTTTACACTGTTATGTTTCCTTTTCACCAATTCTATCTATCAGTTAATTATTTCCTAGATCTGTATTTAGGAAATACATCACATTTCCCTTTCTGGCGCTATTATATTAGTATTCTTTTATCTTCTACACGTTATTTCTTCCCATATTTTACAATATCCTTTTGCCATCCCCCCAATAATTCTTTAAAATAATGAATTTTATCTAGATGGATTGTACCTTGCCATATGTAAAATCATTCAAGTATTTCCAAATTTACAGCAGCTGAATAACTTAAAATTCATTCAGAAACTCCCATAGCTGCTCTTGCATAAATGAGCCAGAAATTAATACACAAGACAGACATACTTCTATTCCCACTAAGTTATGAGTCCAAAATGACTCATGAAGAATTCACATGAATATCAAATACATTGGCCGACACATTTTGAAAAAAAAAAAAAATGATGCCATGGGCTTCATAGTCCCGATATGAGTTTTTCTATTCTCTTCCTATCTAAAGAAATAATGTCAAATACAGAAACTAGGAAAGATGTACTACAACCCTAGAAACTGCCTCTTCCCTTTGCTGCAGAAAAAAAGGCTCCTTACCCCAAAGAAGAGAATAAAGGTAGGGATGGGATGCAAGTACTTTACAACTTTTGAAGTCCTGGCTTTAAAAAAAAAAAAAAAGTAATTGTTCATAAACCTGGAGTACATATTAAAAAAGGCATAAAACACTGATGAAGAAAAAGTTTTTATACTTCACCAGTGTAATACAACTAAATTACATGAAAACTTAAAAAGGTACTTTGTAAACTTTAAAGAATGGTACAAGTCTAGGGTGTACAATGTAACATCATGTCTAAATACAATATATTTTGTTGATTAACTTTTTTCTTTTTAATACATTACTATTTAGGATAGTCATTTTACATAGCAATGATTGACAAGATGAAAAGTAGCCTTTAATTGTGGTGAAATTATACATACAAAATACACCTTCCATGATATGCATTACCAAATTTTTTTTAAAAGTAACTTTACAATAATTTATAGAAAAACATCCTTTAATCATACTTGTTATAATTTATTGTTTTCTAGATACTGACACAAGTGAATGAGAAATGTTATTTGGCAAAAGTATTTCTAGCCCTATCTCCATGGAGTTTTCAATTAAGGTCAAAATTATTGATCCTTATTTCTCTGCTCTAGCTGCTTGCTCTAAGCCAATAAATATAGTTAAAATATTCAAAATGTCATGTTAAAGCTGACAACAATGTACAGAGCTCAATTACATTTAATTTTGGAGGACTGCTCGAAACAACACAATTATGCCTCACAGCTTGTGTGTGTGTGTATATATATATATATATACATATATATATATATATGTATATATATATATGTGTATATATATATTTTTTTTTTCAAAGTAAATTCTGCAACTTTTAAGGGGATCACTTTTTTTTTACAGTAAGATTTTTCTTACTTTTCTGTATATCTAAATACTACTTCCCACTGATAGCCATTTAATTGTCAAATGTGGTAATAAGAACTGTGATACAAAGCTCTAAAGTGCCTTCATCCCCACATTCCTACACGTAGAAAATGAGACTTCTTAAAACTGTCCTTTGATGCAGTTCTATTTCGTAACTGAAACATTAAACCAAAGAACATAGTTTTTTTCCTTTTGTTTTTATAATTTTTGTTTTCAGAAAGTTCAATAAATTATATCTTGGCTTTAGTGGATTAGATATACTTAAGATACTGGGGCTTAAAAATCAAATGTGGGAATTTCTGTAAAACAGTATGTACAATTATGTAATGATAAGGCTTCCTAATTTAATTTTTACATAAATTATAATCTTCATTATGACTGCCATTAGTGGTTCACCTGTAGACTTACGAAACTGATAGAAGCTAAAATTCTCTTTGCCACACAAATTACAAATGTTAAAAAGTTCAAATATGCACATCAAAGCTGCAGTAAAATTCTAAATTTCTATTTTTACATGCCATGATCCAGACTGTACCTAACAAAACACGGTACATTTATATTGGAAAGTGGGGTCCCATTTATTTGTAAGAAAAAGCTGGATCTCAGCATTCACCAGAGCAAAATTCAATGGCAACCTGCACACAGGCCTCAATTTCATTTCTTGCCAAAAACAAAATAGTTTACATAAAAATAGATATAACCCAGGTTACCATATACATTGGTATATGACCAGTGCTATTTACAATAAAAACATTGCATTGCATAATTCAAGGAATAAATACCATGCACTTCATTTTAAGGTGAAAAATGCAGTTACAGAACTAAGTTCGCTTACCATGATTGTCCCAATATTTACTAAAGGAGCAATATCCAAAGGTTTCCCATTTATATCTCGCCTTCTACATCCTGCCATTAATCTAAGTATCATGTAAAGTATACCATTTTAGCAACAGGGAACTTTTGAATATATTACATTGACATATTAAACTAAAGATATGGATATATAACCACATTAAAAGGTTTGATGAAAATGTATGAAATAATCCCAAGAATTATAGTTTTTCAAATGTAAAAAACTATTTGGATCATCTTAAAAGAGCACTGAAGTCCTTTCATAGTTTACTGTCACTCTTCGGATACGTACAGACATAACACACTTGTAGAAAGAAACATTCTTTATCATTCTGCACAAATTAAAATGCAGTGCATCAATCAAAAATAAAATTATATAATTGTTACATTAGATGAAGTTTTTGCCATTTCTTCAGGAGAATGACTTTTTATTACTTCTTTGATGAACTGTTCAAGCGCAGTGAAGTAACCCTGGCATTGCCATGTATCATTATGAGTTCCATCAGGAAAAATGGCTAATCTCTTAGTCCGAGATGGGGAAAGTTCATAAAGTTGCTTCATCATTACTGGTGGAATTAATTGGTCAGAGAGTCCAGAGATGAAAAGAGAAGGCATTCTGCACTGAGAGATTTTTCTGTAGGACAAAAATTTATTTTTGTAGCACCATAAAGGAAGATAACGCATTGGAAAGAATGAAAATAAAGTGCTGGCCATATGCGGTATGCTTAAAAATGTGTTCTCCACCATAATGGCTGAAATCCTATGTGAATTTTCAGAAGCCAAATGAATAGCCACTGCTCCTCCCAAGGAACGGCCAAAAAGGAAAATTTTTGTTTTGTCAAGGTCAGGTCTAGTCATCACATAGTCTAGCACAGCTTCAGAATCTAAATAGAGTCCTTCTTCACTTGCTTCGCCTTCGCTTTTTCCATATCCTCGATAATCAACAAGCAGAAGATTAACTTTGAGGTTCACCAACATAAGCAACGCATTTGGTAACCTGTGACCTATGTTGCCTGCATTCCCATGAAAATAAATTATAGTCGGGGAATAGGGCGAATTGTCTCCAGTGTATCTTATCAAAATAAGATTTAGACGCACTCCATCTTTGGTTCTGATGAAAATGTTTTCATGTGGAATACCCGTGGGCATGGGAACATAAAGACGTGAAGAAGATGGCTGTTCTGGGAAATAAAGCAATACATCCTGGAATTTATACAGAATACCCGCTATTGATATGAATATTAACAAAAGTAAGATAATGCCTCCATATAGATGAAAAGTCACTATTAAAGGTAAAAGAGAAATACGGCAGAGAGCCCAAGACCATGAGGCCAAGGCTATTAGCCATCTTTCAACAAAGTTCCACAGCATCCAAGACTTTTCCATTGTAGTTCTCTGTAAGTGTCCTGAAGGGAAAGAAAGAGACATAATCAGTAATTCAACATACATCTCTGATTTTAAAGTTTGATCGATGATGTAATAAATCACAGTACTAGGGAGAATCCTTGGAAGCCTAAATCCATCCATCCATCCATCCACAGTACTGGTTGTTCTAATTCCCCTTGTCCCGTCTGTTGTCAACAGTCTCCTTTTTCCCTGAAGTGCTATATTTGTGAAACACAAAGTCATCAAATTATATTAATTTTTTTTAAAAGTGCTTATTTACTGCCTGGTACTTTCATTCATGTACTCTCTTTGATTTGTTAGAAAAGTTAAGTTGATGCCATGTTCCCAATTTTTATATGAGAGAACAGAGAGGCTCAGGGGTATAAGTGGACTGGCTGTTTTCATTTTCTTAAGATAAAGAGAAGAAGAATTGTTGGATCATATCATAGTTCTGTTTTTAATTTTTTGAGGAACCTCCACACTGTTTTTCATAGTGGCTGTGCCAATTTACATTCCCACCAACAGTGCACAAGGGTTCCCTGTCTCCACATCCCTGCCAACACTTATTATTTCTTGTCTTTTTGATACTAGCCATTCTACCGTGTGTGAAGTGATATCGCATGGTTTTGATTTGCGTTTCCCTGATGATTAGAGATGTTGAGCATCTTTTCATGTACCTGTGGACCATTCATATGTTTTCTTTGGAAAAATGTCTATTCAGAACTTCTACCCATTTTTTAACTGGAATGTTTGTTTTCTTGTTTTTTTTTTTAACTATTAAGCTGTGTGAGTTCTTTACATATTTTGGACATTAAACACTTAACAGATATCTGACTTGCAAATATTTTCCATTCCAAGGTTGCCTTTTCATGTTGTTGATGGTTTCCTTTGTTGTGCAGAGGCTTTTTAATTTGATATAGTCCCACTTGTTTATTTTTGCTTTTGGTGTCAGATCCAAAAAGTCATCACCAAGACAGATATCAAGGAGCTTACTACCTGTTTTCTTCTAGTTTTGTCATTTTTGGTCTACATTAAAATCTTAATCCATTCTGAGTTAATTTTTGTGTACGGTAAGATACTAATAAAGTTTTCCCAACATGATTTATTGAAGAGACTATACTTTCCCATTATATTCTTAGCTTCTTTGTTGTAAATTAATTGACTGTATATTTTGTGTGGGTTTATTTCTGAGCTCTTTATTTTCCTCCGCTGATTTACGTTTGTTTTTATGCCAATGCAATACTGTTTTGATTACAACAGCTTTGTAATATAGGGAATGTGAGGCATCCCACTTTTTCTTTTTGTGGTTCCATAGAATTTTAGGATTATTTGTTCTATTTCTGTAAAAAATTCCATAGGAATTTTGATGGGGATTGCAGTGAATCCATAGATTGCTTTGGGTAGTATGGACATTTAAACAATATTAATTCTTCCAATCCATCGGCATAAAATAGCTTTCCATTTATTTGTGTCTTCTTCAATTTCTTTCATTAATGTCTTACAGTTTTTGGTGTACTGGTCTTTCATCTCCATGTTTAATTTTATTCCTATTTTATTCTTTTTGATGAAACTGTACATGGGATAGCTTCCTTAATTTCTCTTTCTGATAGTCTGTTATTAGTATATATAGAAACACACCAGATTTTTTAATATTGAGTTTGTATCCTACAGCTTCACTGAGCTAGGTGGGTTGAGGGAAATTTTGATTAAACAGGTAGTTAACATTATAATCTATCAAGACCAATCTGATATAATATTGTCAATTTTCTTTTTCACATTAAAAATTATAATTAAATAATCTAGGATAAGAAAGAATAACACATTTTCCTTTCTATCTGGAGATTTTCATAGCTAAACTCAAAAGAATAATAATTTAAGTTAACCACTAGTTTCTAATATTGTATCATTTTAAAGAAAAAGGTCCTTAATTTGTCTTTCACATGAAATTAAAAATAAATTTGATTGCTAGTATCAGGAAATATGCAAAATCATTTACACAGTCCTTATTGAAATTTTATACCAGTGAGTTAACATCAATTGCTTTGACTGGGCCATAAACAATTGGGATATCAGTGTGAAATAAAGAAACAGATATTCTATTTGAGAACCAGAGACTGATGAGGAAAATTACATACTGGAGAGAAATTTTTAAAAACACTGCTGAAAAATATAACAGATAAGACAGAAAAAAGTTATCAAAAGTCAATTTTTTATCACACAAAAAACTATGCATGTTGTCTTCAAAAGGCAAGAGGTGAGAGACATGACAATTTTTATTATATAGTAGTCACCTACTTACTTGTATATATTTATCAAGTTTTAAAGATGTTAAATTCTTTTACTAACAAAACTATCTCAAAGACGTTACTCTTAAATTTAATAAATAATTATTAATGACCAATTTTTAAAATTGTACTGTACAACATAAGCTAATAAAAGGGGCATTTTAGTTTATCATGTTTAAACACTGAAAAAAAACATAAAATCAAGTGAAATTAGATTGGCTATACAGATGAGTTAGATAATTTAATAGATTTGATTTTTCACTCTTACTTTACTAAACACATTTACTATTTCATTAAACATAGATTTTCAAATTTGAATTCATGTTCAAAGGACTGAACATAAACCAACAGAATAGCGTTTTTTCTGAAGTTTCTCCGAAATCAACACTGCCACCCAGTTGTAACAAGTTTTATTACAACGAGCACTGTTAAGTTAGAGAGAAAAGCAGGTATGTGAGGTAAAACAAAAATCCAAGGTTAAAAACTATAGCAGAAGCAATACCTGAGCACTAGGTAGCAGACCTGGTTAAAAACCAGATTGAAGGAGCAATACTATAGCAGGCAAGTAAGTCAATTACACTGAATACTGAATAATTATTCCCAGTCAGCAATAAAAGGCCTTTCACAATCTATGATGGCTACTTATCAACAGCTTCAATTACACAGGTCTACTCTGTATTCCTTCCTTGTGGTGGATAGGTCTCAACAACACATCTGGTCACTTAAATGTTTCATTTAATGTTTACTTAATTTTATTTTTATTTTTTAAAGTATAAGCAATATCTGAATGATTTTCATTTGTACCCAAAAGCTGTACTGGGGAAACATGAAAACACACTGGCATTAACTTTATACATCAAAATAAAAGTTTTTTGTGTGTAATGATTAGGATTAACAAGGTTTCGGATATAAAATACAAATATACTAGAGCACTGTATTGCTTGGAAAATAAGATACTATTTAAGATATTTCTTTAGCGAAAAATTTTACTGTTTTTTTTCCACAGTCAGGCAAATCATTGGTGAGAGGCAGCAAAGAAATGAGTAACTCAAACATCAGTTATTTGGCGATATAGTAGGGAAAAAACATTAAAATTTCACCAGACTTAAAGTCTACTCTACCATACTCGTGTATCTGCGGAATAATCTTGGGTTTATCACTTATTTGCAGTATGAATTTTTTCCCCAGTAGAATGAGAACTTAATAATGCCAACATATAAGTGTGGTCAGCATTAGTAAGTTAAATTCTGAAAAGCATTTATAAATGCTATAGATACATTAACTTTATTTGCTTCTGTGACTAGTATTTCTAACTGTACTATTACACTCTTTACCGTGTCCTGCTCAAATTAACATCAACATCAGAATTTACCACACACCTAGAATAAAAGAAAAAAACTCAGAAATCTCATAAGGGCATGGCAAAGCACTTCTATAACCTAGGTAATCAGGAGTGAAGTGACTCAGTTTTCAAATCATACAAAGTTCTTGTAAAAAAACTACTGCCAACACAGATAAAATATAAAGCTCCTAGTACACGGACAAGGCATATTTTAAAATTCAAACCACACACACACACACATATATATAGATTAAATCTATATAAAATTTTCAAACTATGAAAACGTATTATGATTTTTTTAAGGACGGCCTCAGCTCACAGTGGCCCACACGGGGATCAAACCAGCAACCTTGGTGTTATTAGCACCACGCTCTAACCAACTGAGCTAACCGGCCACCCCTGAAAAATTATTTTTTTAAGTAGCGTCTTTAATTTCTAATGTCAATATATAATATTGAATTTAAATCTATAAGGCCAAGAACTGTGTTTCTCTTTTTCACTACTGTATCCCCTAGTGGGTAGTATACCACTTTACACACACACACACACACACACACACATTTTACACACACACTCAAGACTAAAATGTTTTTTAAATGAGAAATCCAGTAATATTCTGATAATATTCTGAATTATTAGACTTCTAAGAAAACATAACTGTATTCTGAGCACTGGGCATATTTGTTTAAGAGTAAAACCATAAAAATTGAATATTTAAGTCTATTATTGGTTAGGAAAAATAGGGATTAAACTTGCAATTTTCCATAAAGCATTCCTGAAAAGTCATCTTAACTAAATGACTTTGTGATAAATAAATATAATCTTACAATTGGACTGTTAAACTGCGAAAGTCAGAATAAAAGTCAATTTATTTTGGGGAACATCAAATAGAAGGCAATTTTAAGCACAGGTTAATAAAAATTGCTGTGGAGAGAGGGAGGGAGAGAAAGGGAGAGAGAGAAAGAGAGAGAGAGAGAGACTTCTCTTTAATATATTATGGCACATTGGTGGTCTAGAAAGAGACCTCAATTCACTACATAACCCAATTTGCCAATAATTTCTGTTTCCTGATCTATATTATATCTCTCCATGCTCTTAAAGGAACTGGAACAAGCAAACAGCACAGGAAGGATTTTTTATTTACAAAATTTGCTGAAGTTATCAGCAAAACACAATTACTGGAGCCATGCACTGAAATATAAAAACAACTGCACATAGATTCAGATGTTGTAATAGGCAATGCAAATGAGCACTGCCTCTAATAGAATCCACTGCAGATTCTACAGCTAGCAGTATGCAAGTTGTCCATTTACAAGTATTTACCAATAAATTAGTGTGAATGAAAAGTTAATAAATGGTGAGTTTAATATATTCAAGGTTGAATCGAGGTTTATACTTAGAAGAGTAGCTTAGAGGAAAAGAACATTAGACTTATACAACACAGAATCTTAGTCAACCAATATCCAATCCTCTCTCATGCTTCTTCTACTTTATCATTATGGGTTTAACCTTATACCTACATCTTAAATAAATACCTTTTATTACCATCACTCAGTTCTGCCTTTGCCATATTACCACACCAGCTCTCATATGTCAAATGTCTCTAAAACCTGTCTATCTGCTGCTTTAACCACCCCAGCAACTCCTTAACTACCATGTTTCCCCAAAAGTAAGACCTAGCCAGACAATCAGTCTAATGCGTCTTTTGGAGCAAAAATTAATATAAGACCCGGTCTCATTTTACTATAAGACCGGATCTTATAGTCTTATTTTACTCTAAGACCCGAGTATAGCATAATATAATAATATGATATGATATATGATATGATATGATACAAAGACTGGGTCTTATATTAATTTTTGCTCCAAAAGACACCTAAGCGCTGACTGTCCGGCTAGGTCTCATTTTCGGGGAAAACACGGTACTTACTATCTGAGAAGCTGATGCATGAGCTTTCATAATGATCATTCATAAAAAGCAAACCTCAACTGCTAATAAATCCAATGGCTTTTTCTTAATTAACACTGCAACATCATACCCTTAAGTGGCACGAAACGTTGATTGTTCCTCAGCTTCCAGAATACTCAAATTCCTGTGTTTCTCCCTCTGACCTACCCTCAAATTTAGGCATTTTCCAAAGTCCTGTCCACTTACCTTCTTTCCCTCAGTGATTTCATTCTTTCAGATGGCACACGGCTCCAACTATTACAGTTGTATGTAAATTATTCCCATTCTCTATGTCTCCTCTACCTACAACCTCAATTTATCTGTTCCTTGAGTACCTGATGCTTCGACGTCTCAAACATCCAAAACTAAACACATCTTCTTCCTCACCTAATGTTTTACATGCTTTATGTTAATTATGAACAAAAAAACATGATGTGTAAACAAATATATTTTTTAAAAATATAGGTTTGATTCTGGGTCTCAATATATAACAAACTAAAACTAAAAACAGGCACATTACTTTTAACATGCACAGGTTTTTTATATGAATGAAAAGAGTCAACCTGAAAAATAATTTTTGTTTTTTTAATTTACGTAATGTGGTTAGAGATGTCATACTGACATTAGTGGCACTTGTCAAGAAATCTAGTGAAACCATGATTTATCTTTAGTATAATGTATTGACAAAGTAGGTATGATTGTTTTCCTTTTAAAAGAATGGTTTTGAAGTATAAGCAACGTCTTGATATATATATATATATATATATATATATATATATATATATATATATAAGTCCGTGATCATATGAATGCAACTGACAGATCTAGTGACATCATCTTGAAAATTTTGTGGTCCTCACTAATTTGTTTTGTTTACTATCGAGCAGAGGGTGTATACCAAGCCCTCTGTCGTGTTTTACATGAATTAGCTCCTTTAATTTTCACCATGATTCTATACGTACTATTATTTCCACTTTTACAGAATTTTTTACAGAAATGATATGTACTGTATTTCATAATATAGGGAAACAAAAAATATTAGCCACGGAGCTTAATGTGTCCACCCAGTCTCAAGTATTCTCTGTACTCTATGTTACTTTAGTATTTTCATAGCTCTTATCACTGACTGCAGCTTAGCTTGCTCCATGTGCTTCTTGTCTTTAAATATTAGCCCATTAGAATTATACAACAGCCAATTTGAGACTAAAAATAAAAATACAGCTATAAAAATTTAAAGATGTGACGCTGTCAGAACCATCATGTTGGCTAGTGTTAGCTGAGCAGTAAGTGAACTGAGCGCCGGGCACTCTCCTCTCCATCACCTCACACACGTGGGGACTTGGAGGATTGCACATGGTTCCACTGCGAAGGACAAATATTTAAATAACGAGCCTGTACGCTGATGATTTAAAAAAAATCTAAAAACAGAGATCAGTACTCAAGTGTGCCCAGCTACACTGATAAGTCTTCAAAACATAAGCACAAGTCCCCAGGCAGCCCTCAAACCCAGCCTGGACCACTGAAGTGGCCCCCGGGGGGCGTCACAGCCTCATCAGATTCCAATGCATCCTACCAGACTATTTAAAGATTAAAGACAAGGCCACAAATAGCTGTCAATCATAGTGATGAGGCACCGCAGACTACTTACACATTCTACATGTACAACCCTTGTTCTTAAGTAGCTCATGATGTACTCAGGAAACAGACATGGACATGTACTCACATAACTGTACGTGTCTAACATAATTTATATAATTATAGATGACACAGGAAATCAAATAGAGGATCACAACTGTCTTGGAATATAGCAAAAGGAAAATAAAATCTTAGCTATGTGTCCTTTACAGTGTAAGTTTAGTGATCTCTGGATTTCATCGTGCTTCATTACTCATAGAAACCAGGTGGAGATTTATGCAAACGTTTTAAAAACAGGACAAAGTACAACTCCAGGGTTAAGATTTCTTTACCTTTCCATCAAACAGCTGTCTATGACACTTATTTTTATTTCATTTAGCACAACTATTCATGGGAACTGGAAGTATTCAAGCGTAATCTAAATACTTGACAAGGACAGTATAAAGTAGGGCAGTTGGACTGGATGAACTTGAAGCTCTCCCTATGCCAGTGGTTCTCAAAAGACAGTTGCAGCCTCCCTGCGGTCCCCAAGACCTTCTCCAGAGGTCTTTGAGATCAGTATTATAATTATTCTAAGATGCTATTTGCCTTTTCACTCTTTGACATTTGCACTAATGGTGTAAAACCAGTGGTGGGGAAAACTGCTGGTGCCTTAGCAATAACGGTACTGATGCCAAAATGGAGAAGTCATCGTATTCTCCATCACCATGAACTCCAGGAAGGGGGGAGGTGGTGGTGGAAACCAGTTGTACTTAAGGATGGCACTGAAGAAGCAGTTAAAATTATTAATTATATTTCAATTTGAGTACACATCTTTTAAACCTTTGTGTGACAAACGTTCGACAAAATGGAGAGGACACGTAACATAAAGCACGGGGTGTTGTGTATTGAAATAAACATGTTTGAGTTGTGAGCTGAGCTAGCTGTCTTTTTCAGGTAGCACCATTTTTTATTTAAAAAGACTATTGACGAACTGGTTATTCAAACTTAGGTGTTTGGCAGACATTTTCTGAAAAAAAAATCAATGACGTTCCCAACAGCTTCCCAGGACTTACAGACTTTTCTGATAGCATCATTCTGGCGACAAATGAGATTTTTGGTAACCTATTAAACCTATCAACATTTGGAAGAATCTGCTCAACATGGCAAACTAGTATTTTCCAAATGACCAATAAATGATGTCACAAAATCAAGCAGGGATAAAAAATTCAGTATAAGATAAAACAATGAATTTTAATGTTAGCAGACAAAAAGTTCTCTGATACGGGTTTCAGGTTCCACCATGTAACTGACCTTCAAGAAACTATCACCTTTTAAATATTGGAATAATCCCCAAGGTCTCACAATTATCTCAAAAGACTATAAAAATACTCCCTTTACAACTACACATTTGTGTGAGTCTGATTTTCTTCATATATTTCACCTAAAACAACCTACAAGAATGAACGCAGAAACAGGAAAATCTAACAGTCTTCTATTAAGCAGATATTAAAGATATTTACAAAAATGTAAAACAATGTCATATTCCTTACTAATTTTTCCCCAATTGTTTTGCATATTGTTAATATGTAATGAATTTCACTGTTATTTTGAAATGACAAAGTTACGTATTTTATGAATTCCCAGCTTTAATTTCTAACAATAAATATCTGTTTCGCTATATAAAAACTCATTGAAGTCCTCAATAATTTTTAAAAATGTAAAGGGGCTCTGAGAACAAAATGTTTGATAACCACTGTTCTATACTGCTTAATTAGAGTATAACTTTATTGTCTTTTTTCCTGAGACTTGTCTACTTCAAATTTAAGATGATGTACTACATTAAATCTTCTGTGCATTATAATACATATGTATATATAGGTTACTGAAGCTTGCTAGATGCTGAAAGAGAAGTATCTTTAATAAAAACACCTAACGTAAGACAGATGACAAATTTCACAGCGGACCTGTGAGCCTGGATTAGGCTCTGAGTAAGGCTTTTACCCAGTGAGTGCTGCTTCCTACTCAGATCACTAGCCAAGCCCACATTTCAATGTGGTGTGATCCATTTCGAATGGGTGTCTTTGCAGATCACTTTTTTACTTTGGATCTGAATTTCTACTTTTGTTAAAGGAAGAGATTACCTGAATAATCCCCAAGGTCTCACAAATTCTTTTCTATAGGCGATAGAAAAATGAAAGGTAAGAGTTAGAAAACAGGCATTCGATTATAAATAATACTGTCTTTACTAACTACTACAGTAGAAGGTTGGTGGCCTTGGTTGTGTCACTCTTAACAGTAATTGAAAAGTTAGTGAGAGATGTAAGCAAGCACACAAGATTAAAAACAGGTCTTTAGAAATCTCTGATGTGCACAGGTCTTTAGAAATCTCTGATGTGCACCGATGTAGCAACTTTATGTTTCAATTGAGGTTTATAAAATATTTCATTCATCATACATTTTCAGTCTCCTTCCCAGATCACTATCATCAAAGTAACGTATTTGTAAAGGGCAGAAAATAACTTCAGTTAAATAATCTTTATGTACAACAACAGATATAGTATGTTTTAGGAGTGTGTAATTAAAGAAAGGGGAGAGAGAGAAGCTAAGAAATAAATATACAAGGAACTGTCATGCGTTTCCATGAACTTGGCAGTGTTTTTTTCTTTGCTTTACCAGAACGCAGGTTATTCTCTCCAATAAAAATTAAATGATGGCAAACAGTACATTAAAGATTAATTCCAAGTCTAGAGTAACAACTCACCTCCTCCTTGCCAAAGAATTTTATACTCTCCCTCTGACATTGGTAATCTATTCAGATCACTTTACCCAGCAATATTTTATCCAAATATTATAAATAAATGTTTTTTCAATCACAGACAAAATTCTATTTTAATGAAGGTCAGAACTGTCTCACCAAAAGTAAATGCTAGTTATTCTAGTTATTTTTTAATTGCAAAAGTTCACATTGTATTGCAATGTATATTAATTTACTGATTCTGTCAATTATTTTGGGGAAATTCATATTTAATTCACATACAGGTAAAATCTTTGTGGTCTCAAAAACTACAAAAGATTTTACCTATATGTGAACTAAATATGAATTCCCCAAAAACAATTTAACTAAAGGTTAACCAATTATAAATAAAATAAAAATATCCCAAGTCATAAGTGAACTATTATTTTTAAAGGCCCTTAAGTCCATCTCAAATTGATAATTTTAGGAACACCTTGTTTAAAAATAGAAAGTGCTCATATATTGAAAAACATACCTAACAGTGACAGAACAATGCGTAGGTTCAAGTGAAGACTATAAAAAGTGGAAAGCAAATTCATGTGTCATTGCTAACATCTGTATCACAGGAAGAATGAGTATTCCATGGCGCTCACTAAGGACTCTGGGAAAATTCACAGCTTCCAAACACAGTCAAGTAATACAGAACTCAGATTCAGCCTTCCTGCATGAATATATCTACTTTTCTGCTAAGCACTGGGAAGTTAAGAAACCATGCCAGCTGCACAGCTAAAATGGAAACGCAAATAGCTGCTATCAATGTGTTGGAGACACCACAGAATGAATTATCTATTTCCCAAATGGTTACCCACATGTCATTAATAATGAAAAAGTGTGTATTAATAGTCCTATGGGACAAATGAACAATAACTGCCTATGGAGATGTTGAAGAGTAATTGAATAGTTCAGGGCATTTTAAACTGGCATTTAAATCAGCTTGAGCATATATGTCAAACATACTAGGCAGCAATGTAGTAGCATTTTTGTGCTTTTCCCTTCACTTGAAGCATAGAAGACTTGGCCCATATAGTCAAATGACAGACAAAAGATGAGATCATTATCACTTTGGAAGCCAACCACAATTTATTCTGAGATTATAAATATCTATATGAAAGGAAATGGTAAAAAAAAAAAAATCTAAAAGGCTAACAACGCAAAATAGATGTTAGAATTAAGAATAATGAAATTCAGAAGTTTCCAACTTAAAAGGGGTAATTTTCTAAATACTCTACTATAATCTAGATAGAGAAAATTTAGAATTGATTTTCTTATAAAATCAATATTACAGAAGAAATAAGCCTCTCAGACCAGGTCATAAATGCATGAAATTCCAGTTCATGTTCTGGAAATAACACACCTTTGCAATTCCAATAGAATGTACTGCTGAAGGAGTGAACACCTATATAAAAGAGTAACATAAAATGTAATAATGTATTAGAAGTCTATCATTTGAAAAGAAAAAATCTTAATTAGCACAATTAGAACCTTCTTTAGTGTATTCAAGAGTATACAAGGGCTTCAGACATTCCTGAGGTGAATAAACAAGAATATGGTTTTAGAATCTGAGTTAACAGAGTTCTAAATTAATGAAAAGCAAAGAAATAGAAATAGATTCCCTTGAGATAAGTAATAAGAGATGGGAGATCATAGACAAATGTTAGGTTGAACAGTTTCCAGTACCCAGCACTAAGTCAAAGTCACACTGTTAACCCAGGGCAACTTGGTTAGTAAATCTTCAGACGGCAAGGGGCCTCAGGTGTGCCTGAGAAGGCAGGTGGTATATCAAGATCTGTATGCACAGCTATTCATAAGCTGGCTTGCGTCCATCATTCCAAATTACCGTATTTTGCCATGTATAATGTGCTCCTGTGTACACTGTGCACCCACGTTTTTGGCCCAAACTTTCGGGGGGGGGGGAAATCTTTCGTTTTAATTTTTTGATTAAAATTTTTATTTGTTTACATTTAGGTACCTGTTTTTTGTTATTATAAAGGAATCTTAGCATTTATTTTTTAACATATTATGGTACAAGAAATTTATGTAACAAATAATTACAAAACACAAGAACAGACAGAAGGTACAAGAAATTTTATGTATGGTAAACGATATTTACACATCATACAAGGCCAAGAACTTTTCGCTATTGCAAGTTTCTCTTAAATTCAACAAAACTGACTATCGTATTCCTGGGTATTATTTTGCATACGGATATGGTTATTGATTTCTAGAGTTACACTTTGAACTCATAAGCATAACTAAATTAAAAACATTTATATAGATACGGAATTAGTACCACCCATGCGTAATGCGCATCCTTATTTTTCACTCACAAATCTGGGCAAAAAAGTGTGCATTATACTCAGCAAAACACGGCAACTATCAATGGGAGGCAGTGTGGTGCAGTGGAGTGTTTTGGGCTGGGTTTGTTAATAGCTAGGTGGCTTATGCCAACGTATTTAGCCTTTCTAAACACATGCCTCCCCTTATGTACAAAGGGGAATGAAACACATAATTGAAAAAATGCTGACATCAAAGTAATACATAGTGTCATAAATGCAGCTACTTCTCTGGGACAAAATTTAAGGTATTTATTACCTATCAGCACAGAATAAGTGCAAGTAAGTATAACTCGAAGTTCTGTTAGATTAAATACTGGATACGAATTAATGGAGAATACCTGAGTATTTTCGCACAGGAAATAACGAGGGCAATGCCTTGTTTTTCTATCAAAACGCAGCTCAGGTAGCATCTCCCTCCGAAGGCCTTTCCTGGACCTCCACTCCCTGCTGCCTACCATCCCACATCTGTAGTGTGTACAGATTAGCGAAGGTGCCACGTCCTAGGACAGTTCAACTTAGCTGCTTTACGTAGACTCTGAGCTCCTGGATGACAGTGATTCCGTCTTATTCCACTCTGCATTTTCAGTCGATAGCAGTGCCTGGCCGCAGTCTGTACAACAATTCCTGAACTGGGCAGTCTATGTCTTAGGATGATCACGGTATAACACTTGATGGACAGCCACAAATTCTAATTCAGTCGAACGAAATTTAACCTTTGAGTAAAAGGTCTGTCACTGATCTAAGCCTGTACACGAGGATTAATCCATTACGAAAGAAATGGATCAATGGAAAGCAAACATCACAACTGAAGAGCCCACATCCGCTCGCGTGTTTCTATGCAGTTACAATCGCACGGCAAACAGATGCAAAAGTTGTTGCATCAGAGACTTTTCCTTCGTTAGGAGACCTCGCGAAATAACAGTAGCGATGCCCTTTTGAGTGCACAACAAACGCTGTCAAAACACAGGTCGACAAAAATCTACAGCCAAACTGACTTCAATGGCGCGGGGGCTGCTCCCGTGCTGTGGCTTAAAACAAAACTTCCTGCCACGCGAGTCCAAGGTCTAAACGTCTGTGACGTGAATGGGTCTGGGCTACCGCTCTATCCCCGACCCGGGAGCTGAGATTTTTGTCTCCCGGTGCATCTACGTGGGGGAGCGCGAGGGCGGCGTGGACGGTTTCTAAGTACTGGTCGGTGCACGCCGTGCCACCGGTTCTCGCGGGGCACCACAGGCCCTTTGGTCACCGGCGCGCCTCACTTTCCACAACGGCCTCTCGTGTGGCTTTCTCCCCCCAGCACGCGAGGGTGCCAAGTGGCTCCGTCCGGGGCCGACGAGGCGGGGAACCAGTCCGGCACGGCCCCGCACGCGCAACCCGCACTCCTGCGAAGGTGGTTCGGCAACAGGGCGCCCGGCAGGCCCCCGCTGGCCCTACCCCGCGACCCCCCTGGAGGGAGCGGCCCCGGCGGCCCCGCACCGCACTTACTTAGACCAGCTCGCAAGGTGCGCAGTCGGCCGTGAACACGCAACCCGGCGCCGCGCAGCAGCGTCCCCCCTGGCCGCTTCCGTCGCTCCTCATCGTCCTCCAGCCCAGGGGCCGCCGCGGTTGCCACAGTCTAACCCGGAGATCCTGCGGCGCCGCTCTCGATTCCTCCACTTCCGGCCCACACGCGGTGTCGCCGGCAAATACCCCCGCCAGCTCCCACATCACCTGCTCTCTTCCTTTCTCCCAGTAGTGGGGACCGGGTTCCCCCTCCCGGGCATGCGCAGAAACCGCGTACAGGGGAGTCCCCGAGACGGTGGCCGAGATGGGCCAAGATACACCGGCACTTGGCCGCAGGCATTCCCGTTCTGGGTTCGGCTGGACTGGCGGCGTGGGGGTGTGCCATGTTGCGGCCTCTCCGCCCTCCGGGCACTTGGAGGCCGAAGCTTGGGGGTGAGAGGTCTGAGTCCACCAGATCGCTCTGCCGGATGCAATTCTTACAGAAGCAAGTGTGTCTGCTTGATAGAGCTGTTAGGGTCATGGGAGTGAGTTCTGTACTTTCAAGCGCTTGCATAACTATTTTGTCTCTTTTTGTCTTTCTCCCACCCCGCCGGCTCCTACCTGTCAGAATGGACCATCACAGGTGGATGCAGGCTTTCTGAGGCTTGGACCTAGGAAGACTTCTAGAGTCCTTTTAAAGAAAAAAGATGCAAAATTATCTTACTTTGTCAAATTTTACAATAGCACAAGACATGGGAACATTGCTAGGGCCACTCTCAGGGCCTTGGAAGTGGCCACACGAATGGGCCCCTGAAGCTGGCGCTTCCTTAACTTCACTGTCACCCCCCTTGGGCACTAAAGTGTACTGGGCAGTTTATTTACAGAAACCTGCCCCCCTCCACTTGGTCATTCCCTATTCTGTGTACTGTTTTATACATACAGAGTGGATTTCTGCTACCAGACGGAGAGCTCCCGGTCAAAGCCAGGCTCTTGGTAACAGCTTCCTGTTGACCACCTAATAAGTGCCAGGCCCTGCGGTAGACTAATACATAAATAAATCAATAATCGTAGCAACGCCAGGAGATACTTAATGACAGCCCTTGGAGTCTCTGCACCAAGGATTAAGTAGGCTAAAATAACAAAATATTAGTAGAAATCAACAGCTCCTCCTGAAACGTAAGGACTAGATTTGTTTTCATCTCGCCATCCCGTATTCCTGGGGCCGTTACTACATCATAGCAGGTGCTAATAAAGGTTTGCCTACTAACTTTAGTTTGACTCCTTGAACAGATACTAGAAGAATCCATGGTTGATTTTGGGGCATTGAACTGTTTACGTATACATTATGAATTATATATTATGTATTATTATGAAGTATGTATTACATCTGTATTAAGAGATAAGAACTCACATCAAAGTTGTACCATCATGAAACACAAGTAGGAAAGGACAACCGTAGTCAATATTGCAAAGTCAATTTTTCCATTTAAGGAACATTTTCCATGTAAGCAGACATTTGGGGAGGGAAGACGCCTTCTTCAACCCACGCTTTCATAACCAACCAGCAAGATGAGTATTGGTATCACCGTCTACATAGGTAACAGAACAGGGAGGCTGTCACTTGTTCATGAGCAGGCCAAGCAGAGAGAGGGCTCAGGCTCACGGTCTAAGTAAAGAGCCAATGCACAGCGTGTTCCTGGGTCTCGGGCAGCGACGAAATCCACTCTCGTAGGTCAACCTTTGACAAAAAGCACCTGCTGCTTTGGGAGGCTGTTGTGAATTGTTTGGAGTTACACTGCCAGGAGGGAAGCTTCAGGTCCTACACACCCTGGCGAGGTTCTTCTCCGCATCTCTCCGGAGAGTCGCCACGTCTGCACACTTCATCCCTGTGATGTCACGGCTTCGCAAGCCCGCAGATGCGGCGCGCCTGCGCACGTCCTTTTCCTAGCGTCCTGGCCTCACTGCCCCTCCCCCCCCCACCTTGTGGCGACTGCGTCTGCGCTTGGAGCAGCCGGCATCCGGCTTCAGACTTGGTGGCGGTGCCCGAGGCTTCGCGTCAGGTAGGAGATTTGTGGTGCAGGAGGCGCCTGGGAGTCCACGGAGCGAGCCAGAGGTGAAGCCTGGGCAGGCGGAAGGTGGGCAAGGGTGGCCAAAGCAGGAGGGGACCATCTCGCGTATTCTCAGTCCTGCAAATGCTTATGGTCGGCCTTAAAACTTTATATATACATGTATATATATGTATGTATATATAGATATATATACATACATATATATATATATATATATATATATATATATATATATGTATATATATACACATTGGCCACCGCGCTGCGTTAGAAACCAGGTCTTTGGTTCAGGCTCTTGAACCAAGACCCCCACTCCTGGGACGTGGGGCGAGGGAACTAGAACTTCTCCCGCGTTTGTCTCTCAAGAACCGTGTTGTTGGTTGCTTTAATTGCATACGTTTTGATTCCGAATGCCACACCCCCACCCAATGGGGACCCTCGGCTCAGAGAAGTAACAGGGTTTGCCCAGTGCCAGGGATTCCTCTACGATCCGTTGAAGATTTTTTTTTTTTTTTGGCGGGGGGTGGTGGTGGCAGAGGAGAGGTGTGGACCATTCCATTGATGTTGCAGGTATGAGTGTGTACGGGTGGAACTGGAAAAAGAGACTTGGAAGGAATTACCTTATTTCTCTTCTTACGCTTTGTCTTTCATTAACTGCTTGGTGCCCACTGGCTTCTGGCTTTTTTTTTTTTTTAACCATTAATTTCTTTCAGCTGAAATTTTCCCCAGATGTCACAAAGTGCGGTTGAAGGTAGGCTACTGTAAACCCTTTGTCTCGTAGGAAACACATCATCTTGTCCAGGGTTGCACGAAGTAAACTTCAATTGTGCTAGTCACTTTCTCACCAATAAAATAACGTTGAATCATCTCCCATAGTCACAATCTTGCTGGTGTGTTTTGTTGTGTCATTTCAGGACAGCAGAAGATATAGACAGCAGCTGAATGGATGATGAGCCAATATTGTGTACTAATAACTTGTATTCATTGTCTTGAAAGCTTTGCTTATGGTTATCAAAAAGTGAAGTGTCCCTCTCCCTTCGTATCTGCTTAGTACTTTGTAATATATTTTAAATGTTGCTTGGATCAACAGCATTATAGTACTAAAATTGATTCAAGATTTACTAACTGCCAGGTACTGTGTTAAGCACCTTATGTAAATTATCTGTTGGCATTCTCATCTTAATTGCTATAGTTATTAACCCCATTTGACATTTAAGGAAACTGAATCTTAGAGAAATTAAGTTGTTGCCCCATATTGCACAGCAATTGTTACAGAGGCCACAGTTGAACTCATATTTATTGGACTCCAGAGCCTGAGCCCTAACTACAAAGCTCCTAGTTTTATTTTTTCACAAATTGAAAACATCAGCTAAAAAAACCCCTGGAATCCAGAAAATCAAATTACAGCGCATGTGAAAAGCAGTGGAAATCCTAATATTTGCCTTTGATACAATTTTAATAATTTTCAAATGTTTAAGTCATTTTAGATTAGTTTTGGAATCCTTGTTATTTATCTAGCAGCCTTAGGTTGTATGCGTATCCACACCCATCACTACAGTTCAACATTAGTACAAAATGATTTGAGTTTTTGCCTGGGACTTAAGGGAAACTTTGAGACCATGTAGACTCTATAGATAGGTTGGAAACTGTACACCAAAACTTGAACATTTAAAGAAGTATCTTTCACATCATTTTACATACATTATATATAAATTATAAATATAGCATTATATGCTATAATGTACTTGCTTGAGGGAACATGTTTTGAGAGGTAGGACAGTGAACATGCATAACCAGGTGGTGCAGTCAGTTATGCAAATGAGACACAGTGAGGGGAAGCAGTTACTATATTCGCAGATAAAAACTCAGGAATGTAGTCTCATGGTGCTTATCTCTTGGTCTAACTGGCTCAGTAGAAGGTGGGTTTTCTTTGTCAGGAATTAGACTGAAAAGTGCGGCTTTTTTCCCTGTAGACCACCAAATGGCTGTTGAGAACCTTTCCCAGTGCAGTTACAGCTGCTGAATGTTTTTAACCAAATTAAATACCACCAGTCGTGTGCGTGTGTGTGTGTCTGTGTCTGTGTGTCTGTTTGTGTCTCTGTCTCCTGGCCTTTCCTAGTATGCTTTCCCAGGAACTCAACTCTAGATATTTAGCATTTCATTCAACAAATAAACTTGTGTCTCCCCAGGTATTGGTGGCACAATTCTAGAGACTGACAGTTTAGTGAATGTGGTATAGTAATTACCCATTCCTTTGCTTGTACTAGATATTAGATAATGTTGCCTTGTCCTGATCGTGTGTGTGATTATTTTTGTTTGCTGGGGTGGGGAATTTTTGGTCTCTGCATTACTGTAGATTCCCCCGCTCCCCAGCCCCCTGTGAAACTGTTATGGGCTCTCTGGGCTACATTGGATGTGCCAGGAGGTGTCTGAAACCGCAGGATAAAAACAGTTTATATTCTTGGAGCACACATTTTTACTTGAAGTCTCCTTTTGAAAAGTTAGCTTATTTTAGTGTTACATAGTTTAAAGCATATTAAAATAGTTCTGATACCTTATAGATTATAATAGAACTTGCATGAATATTTAAAACTGCAAAGAAATTTCACACTTGTGGTGACTGCTTTAGGAAATATTCCAGACCCTAGCCCAGCAAGGTAGCCTTTATCCCCTCTCTTTTGTCAACTGATGGGCGTTGGTGTCAATTGAGCACCAACAGAAATCCCCTATTTGGAGTTCTGTGAAGAAAACTTCAGTGCAAACAGGTCAATTGTGATACAGCATGACTGTGAGAACAGCATCACTGTGGAACAGCTCCATGGTGTTGCTGCTCAGTTATGAAGTAGTATGGCCCTTCTCTGCTTAGACTGCTCTGCTTTGGCCCAGTGAGACATCTTTGGTGATTCATCTTCCGTGTTTTAGCTCCTGCCCAGGAATGCAGTCTTCAGCCTTTGGGGGAAAGGGAAAGTGCACTCCTAGAAGAGAGCTGGCTTAGATAGACAGAAATCCCTACCCCTGATCCCTGATTGGTCTATCCTCATGCAAATGACTCCAAATCCTCACAGTTTGATTGATCCAAAAGGCACTGTCCTGACTGTCAGACTGGAGTTGCTCTGATTGGTTGGTGAAGATGCTAATGGAGATTTCACTGCATAGCTCCTATTGGATGGGGAAAGTCTCAGTCCTGTTGGTTGAAATGCAATTCCAGGAATTCCTTTATAGAGCAGGACTGGCTGAGATGTCAGGAACACAGTGTAGGCAGGTAGTTTAGTGTAGGAGGCAGGCAGTTCAATGCAGGAGGCAGGCAGTTCAGTGCAGGCATCA
This sequence comes from Rhinolophus hipposideros, assembly GCF_964194185.1. NCBI lineage: Eukaryota > Metazoa > Chordata > Mammalia > Chiroptera > Rhinolophidae > Rhinolophus > Rhinolophus hipposideros. The sequence continues at coordinate 55,348,952 of NC_138050.1, forward strand.
CAATTAAGTGCAGTTTGTGTGAGAGACCCCTGTGCAGAAATAGCTGCTAGGCTGTTTTGTAAATTTGAGCCCAGTTAGCCACCAGGAGCTCTTCTTGGCAGGTATCTTTGTCAGAGTCCACAGTAGAAGATACTTCAGTGAAAAGCTCTGTCTCATGACATTTTGCTGTTTTTATTTTTGCTAAAGCACTTAGCATTTTATAATCAGTTCCCATTGTATCCCTTTTTCTTTACAGAATGTATGCATTCATAAGGCAGAAGAAACATAGGGTATTTGCTCATAGCACAGTGCCTGGTTCATGTGTAGTCAGTGAATGGAGGTCATGGTGGGGGTAACTGGCATGGGGATATCAACAACAAAAGCATACCAATAAATTTAAATTTCTAAAACTGTAAGTAACTATGATAAAATACAGTTAAAAGAGATAGGTCAAGATTTTGTGAGGTGGATATTTTGAGTTGGATTTTGAATTCCAGAGTGATTTGGCATAGACAGCTAGTAGTGAAGAAGTGAAAGTAAAACATAGACGTAGGCTTTGTTTGTCTAAAAGAAGAAGGTAGCTTGTTTGTTTGTTTGTTTCTTTCTTTCTTTCCTTCCTTCCTTCCTTCCTTCCTTCCTTCCTTCCTTCCTTCCTTCCTTCCTTCCTTCCTTCCTTCCTTCCTTCCTTTCTTTCTTTTGTTTTGTTAGGGATCTTAGTTTTGTAGGCGTTCAAACTTCCTATAAAGCCAAATGTCAATTCAGTGAGCTTTGTTGAACACATCTGTTTTAAGAAGTTTGTTTCTGATGCTAAGTCTGACAGAAAAAGAGGAGAAATATAAGGCTAGGTCTCACCTCAGAGGCCCAGAAATACAGTGACTTCAGCCTTATTTGTTAGGTTTTTTTTTGTTATCATTATTAGCCATCATCTTTTGCATTCTGTGCTAAATAAATGGAATAAATAATTTCAGTAGAGGTTGCAATTTAGGGAGAACGAATTGAATTATTGATTTTACTATTGTAAACACAGAGATTGGGACTAGTGATACTTTTGATAATAAATACTAAATAGAATGGAGGTAAACTAATTATCATTAAATGTGGAGATTGAAAAGAGACATTATTCATAGCATTTATAGCATCGATCTATTTTCATTTATCAAACATTGTGAACTAGGCATTTTCTGTAAGGTCTTTACATTAAATATTTAGTTGAATTTTATCTTTTACTTAAGTTGCTCTCTTTTTGTTTTATTAGTTAAACCAGAGGATTCACCATCGCTTCTATGGCTGCCTCACAAACTTCGCAAACTGTTGCATCTCACGTTCCTTTTGCAGATTTGTGTTCAACTTTAGAACGAATACAGAGAAGCAAAGGACGTGCAGACAAAATCAGACACTTCAGGGAATTTTTAGATTCTTGGAGAAGATTTCACAGTGCCCTCCATAAGAACCAAAAAGATGTCACAGACTCTTTTTATCCAGCAATGAGACTTATTCTTCCTCAGCTAGAAAGAGAGAGAATGGCGTATGGAATCAAAGAAACTATGCTTGCCAAGCTTTATATTGAATTGCTCAATTTACCTAGAGAAGGAAAAGATGCTCTTAAACTTTTAAATTATAGGACACCTACTGGAACTCGTGGAGATGCTGGAGACTTTGCAATGATTGCATACTTTGTATTGAAACCAAGATGTTTACAGAAAGGAAGTTTAACCATACAACAAGTAAATGACATTTTAGACTCAATTGCCAGCAATAATTCTGCCAAAAGAAAGGACTCAGTAAAGAAGAGTCTTCTTCAGCTTATAACTCAGAGTTCGGCACTTGAACAAAAGTGGCTTATACGCATGATTGTAAAGGACTTAAAGCTTGGTTTTAGTCACCAAATTATATTTTCTGTTTTTCATAATGATGCTATTGAGTTGCATAATGTCACCACAGACTTGGAAAAAGTCTGCAGGCAACTGCATGATCCTTCAGTAGGACTCACTGACATTTCTATCACTTTATTCTCTCCCTTTAAACCAATGCTTGCTGCAATAGCAGATATTGAGCGAATTGAAAAGGACATGAAAAATCAGAGTTTCTACATCGAAACCAAGCTAGATGGTGAGCGTATGCAAATGCACAAAGATGGGGATGTGTATGAATACTTCTCCCGAAACGGATATAAATACACAGAACAGTTCGGTGCCTTTCCACAAGAAGGTTCTCTTACGCCATTCATTCATAAGGCATTCAAAACAGATGTACAAATGTGTATCCTTGATGGTGAGATGATGGCCTATAATCCTAATACACAAACTTTTATGCAGAAGGGGAACAAGTTTGATATTAAAAGAATGGTAGAAGATTCTGATCTGCAAACTTGTTACTGTGTTTTTGATGTGTTGATGGTCAATAATAAAAAACTGGGACGTGAGACCCTGAGAACAAGGTATGAAATTCTTAGTAATATTTTTACACCAATACCAGGTAGAATAGAAATAGTGCAAAAAACACAAGCTCATACTAAGAACGAAGTAATTGATGCTCTGAATGAAGCAATAGATAACAGAGAAGAGGGAATCATGGTTAAACATCCTCTATCCATTTATAAGCCAGACAAAAGAGGTGAAGGATGGTTAAAAATTAAACCAGAGTATGTAAATGGACTGATGGATGAATTGGACATCATAATTGTCGGGGGCTATTGGGGTAAAGGTTCTCGGGGTGGAATGATGTCTCATTTTTTGTGTGCTGTAGCGGAGAAACCCCCTTCTAGTGAAAAACCTTCAGTGTTTCATACTCTCTGTCGTGTTGGCTCGGGTTACACCATGAAAGAACTGTATGATCTGGGTTTAAAACTGGCCAAACATTGGAAGCCTTTTCATAAAAAAGCTCCACCAAGTAGCATTTTATGTGGAACAGAAAAGCCAGAAGTGTACATAGAACCTTGTAATTCTGTCATTGTTCAGATTAAAGCATCAGAGATTGTCCCCAGTGAAATGTATAGAACTGGCTGCACTTTGCGTTTTCCACGAATTGAAAAGATAAGAGAAGACAAAGAGTGGCATGAATGCATGACTCTCGATGACTTAGAACAACTTCGAGGGAAAGCATCTGGAAAGCTTGCATCTAAACACCTTTATGTAGGTGGTGATGATGAACCACAAGAAAAAAAGCGGAAAGCTGCCCCAAAGTTTAAGAAAGTTATTGGAATTATCGAGCACTTAAAAGCACCTAACCTTTCTAACATAAACAAAGTTTCCAATACATTTGAAGATGTGGAGTTTTGTGTTATGAATGGAATAGACAGCCATCCGAAGCCTGATCTGGAGAACAGAATTGCAGAACTTGGTGGTTACATAGTACAAAATCCCGGCCCAGACACATACTGTGTTATTGCAGGGTCTGAGAACATCAGAGTGAAAAACATAATTTCATCAAATAAACATGATGTCGTTAAGCCTGAGTGGCTGTTAGAGTGTTTTAAGACCAAAAGCTGTGTGCCATGGCAGCCTCGCTTTATGATTCACATGTGCCCATCAACAAAACAACATTTTGCCCGTGAATATGATTGTTATGGCGATAGTTATTTTATTGATACAGATTTGAACCAACTGAAGGAAGTGTTTTCAGGAATTAAAAATGCTGATGAACAGACTCCTGAAGAAATGGCTCCGGTGATTGCTGATTTAGAACATCGATATTCCTGGGACAACTCTCCGCTCAGTATGTTTCGACACCACACCATTTATTTGGACTTGTATACTGTTATTAATGACTTGAGTAGCAAAATTGAGGGAACACGATTAGCTATCACAGCCTTAGAGCTTCGATTTCATGGAGCAAAAGTGGTTTCTTGTTTAGCTGAGGGAGTGTCTCATGTAATCATTGGGGAGGATCATAGTCGTGTTGTAGATTTTAAAGCTTTTCGAAGAACTCTTAAGAGAAAGTTTAAAATTCTGCAAGAAGGTTGGGTAACTGATTCAATAGACAAATGTGTATTACAGGAGGAATGTCAATATTTGCTTTAAAGCTTGCTTTTCCAGTGAGGAAAGCCTCTGATGTGGCTGACTTCTTGCAATAATAGTAATGATAAAATACTAAACTACATTTTATGTTTATCTCTTAAAATCTGCTTAAACAGTATTGGTAGATATAGGAAAACAATAATTTTAACTTTTGAGATAGAAAACACAATGGCCCAAAGCCAAGAAAGAAGCCATTCTTTTAGCAGTGCAGTATTTGATGATTTTTGTAATTAAGATGAAATAAACAGTTTGAAGAACAGTTTCTATGATATCCCCATAGAAATCTAGAATTTGGACTCAGATATTAATAAAATACATGTATAAGCTTTTAAAGTCATAGTATTGACCCAAACAGGATTTTCTAAAATCAAATCAAAATTTTAATAAGTTTTTATCTAATAAAAGCATTGTAAGAAAAAAGAATTGTTACAATTTGGCTTCTAAAAACAGGTCTTTTAAATGGAAAACAAATTCTTTTCAATATGAAATGTAAACAAGTTTATTTTTTAATGTTAAGGTCAAGCTCATGAATAAGACCTTGTTAATGAGGAATGAGACTTAATGGTATAAATACTTAAAATTAGATCAGTTTGATTAAAAAAAACAAACAAAAAACGTTGAGATTTTAAAAGTGCTTGGCCCACATTTAACTTTTTTCTAAAGACAGTGTTTTTATGTGAATTTGTACTCTAGAATAAGTGATGTCCACAGAGTAATTTTTCTAGCTATAATCCATTGAATAGTTGTCAAATGGCATACGTGTTATAACTTTCATTATAGAGAAATAAATTGCTTTGACTTTTAATATAACTTATTTATCCTAAGGTTATTTAAAGTCAGTGTGTATAGTATATATTGTGTTTGGATTTATATACTGAATTTTGGAATGCAGCCTATACATTTTGAAAAATATGCTTTCATGACACCATTGAAATACTTGGAATTTGGTACTTTGGAAATTGTATCTAGGTTAGTTGTAAGTAATCAGAAATGTTATCCAAACAGTGGGACAAATTAATGTAATTTTGTTATTTTTCTTAATTTAAATAAAATATTTAATAATGCTTTTGAAATAATTGCATACGATATTTTAAAAAATAATAATAGTTATTTCAATCAGATTTCATGGTATCGATATAATTTTTGATTAATTCAAATCAGGTTCCTACTTAAGATCATTTGTATATTTTTATAATGTCTTTTGAGAAAAATTACAAAATAAATTTAAATGTAGTGGCGAAAAACAGTGCATAATTTTACCACCAAAGATAACATTTACTATTTTAGGTTATCAATGGTAAGGAAAATGTAAAGTACAAAACACACTTACATTACAGTGTAACAAATAAGTATAAAACAAACCGAAATGCTTTATTTGATTAGCTTTTCTCACTTAATGAATTGTGAGACTATATACAGGTCACTAAAATATACCTACATCATTCTTAATTGCTGCACAATACTCCATTGAATGTACTGTAGTGTATCCAGCTAGCCCATTGTTTAACTTTTAGGTTGTTTCATCATGCCACCTCTTCCTACCTTCTCTTTCCCTACTGAGCATTTGTAGTAAATCTTTTACATAGTCTGTGTCCACTATTCCTATTCATTTCTTATAATTCCTAGAAATGGAATTATTCAAAGTTACGTATTTTCCAGTGGCTTAATATGCATTGCAAAATCATGGCAAAACTGCCTCTAGATTTTTCTCATCTCTAAATGTTGGAGAGGTCAGTTTCTTTGTAGTGGACCTATTCTCTGTTTTTATTCACTCCATAGATATTCTCTTCCTGTCCCATGGCTTTAAATATGCTGATAATTCCCACTATTTTTTAGCCCTGATTTCTTTGATGAATTCCATTTCATCTCCATATGAAGTCTGAAGGCCCTCTTAAGTTTAAGTGTCTAACCATAGCCATTCTTTTTAAAATTCATATTATTAAAAGCATTAATATTGATTTTTATAGAAGAATTTTAAATGCAAAAGAGAGAATCGTATAATAAGCCTGCATGTGCACATCACCCAGTCTCAACAATTATCAATGATAAGTCTTTTTGCATATTTACCGACATCTGGATTATTTTGAAGTAATCTTACATCACATAATTTCATCTACAAATATTCCCCATAGAACTCTTGATGTCTCAAACAAACTTATGGTGCAGTGTTCCCCTCCTCATTAAGTGGTGCATTCTATTCACCCGGCTGCTCTAGCCACAAGCCATAGAGTCCTTGATGCCATCTGTTCTCATACTTCTAGTACACAGCAAATCTTGTTGGATACAGCTTCTAAATACATTCTGAATATGACCTCTCGCCACTCTTTCCAATAACCATGGTTTCCATCCCTACTACTCATGGGACTAGAGCCTCTTAACAGGTCTTCCTCTTTTTTCTCATACTTCACTACTGTCTGTGCTCCACAACAAAATTTTTACTTTTAAAGCTGCAAGTCATGTGACTCCTAGTCAAAGTCACATCCGCATCATTCATAACTTCCAAAGTCTTTAACATGGACTGTTGGACATGATCCCACATCATCTGTTAGCTCTCTGACTTCATTTCCTACCAGTGACCTCTCTTTCCCTTGCTCACCATACTGTAGTCAAACTGGTCTGCTTATTTTTCCTTTGAACCTTGTTCAGGTCTTTCCTCATACTTTCCTTCACCCCCATCCCCACTTTATTTTCTACCATTCGAATATAAACTCTGAATGAAGACATTTGTTATACTTTGTTCACTGTTGTAATATTTATGAAATAAAAATCCTTTAAAGAGGACTGAAACACCTATTCTGCTTTTACTCTCTGAGGCCATGATTTCTTGCAAGAAAACAAGATGAAATTTTAACTGTTCAAGAACTCCGCCGGCCTTTTCTGCATCCCTATGACTTACAACTGTCCTGAAAGAGCATTCATTTCTTTAGGATGATAGTATCTTCTTGAAAAGTCAGGTGTCTAGACTAGCTGCTTTATACGCATGTGCTTTGCCTGAAATTGAGATAACAAGGTTGTTTTGGATCTTTGAAATCTTCACTTTTGGGAGATAGGTTGAGTTTAGCTTTAAAACAGCTAATACGGAATTCTTTCAGCACTAGAACTATTATGTAAACAACTGCTACCATTCACCTTCAAACAATGTATAATACCTGTAAATTCTTACTCTCTGATAATCCTTTGGGTAAAAAACTGAATAAGGCAGTCTGTACTCAAAGAACTCAACAGTATACTGGAAGAAAGATAATTGAATAGAAAAGATGTGTTATCTTAGTTAAGGGAATAATGGATTGCCCCAAAAGCCATATGGTACAGAAAAAAAAGAGTAAAAGCTTTAGAATCAAGTCATCCTGGCTCTCAATCCCAGTTATAACTGATTATCGGTATTATTCTGAGCAAATCACAACCTCTTGGAACTTTAGTTTATAAACTTTCGAATGGAAACAACACCTATGTCACTCAGGATATTTGAGGACAGAATGACAGCACCCAGCATACCGGAAGAGCTCTCTAGCTTTTATCTGCTGTTTTTACGTAGGCCTCTCTTATGGGGTTAATAAGTGAGTGGATTCTAGAAAGATAATGTAGAATTTCCTCAGTCATAGTAGTATAGAAGGTGTTTCCTGGCAGAGGGGAGATTATAAATGAAGACATGGAAAGCACAAAAGTGTGGAGGGATACAATAATTCAGATGTAGTTGTGTGTGAGAGAGAGAGGTAAATAGGTTAGGATAGACTTTAAAAGATCTTAAATGCCACTGTGGGGACAAAGCCCCAAAAAGCAGTTTCCAGGCTCTCGGCCTCACATAGAAAGGTGCTGGCTTGGGTAGTAAATGGCCATCAACTGTGATCAGATGGCCAGCAGCTGTGGCTAGTTGGCCGTCAGCTGTAACCCATAAGCCATTGGCCTCTAATATACTTGCTTTGGCTATGCTAGCAGAAAACAACGGGGGCTAGCAAGAGCGGATTGCAGAGAGGCGGATGCCGCTGGTGAGAATATAGTGGTATGACTCCCCTACCTATGGCTCTGTGTGTGTTCCTTTTTGGCCTCACCATGTCCTGCGTTCTTATGTGGGGAGCGGGACCAGAGACCCCGCCTGACACCCCACACGACACCACACTGCAGAATATACATTTTATCTGGTGCTCAAGAAATGTGCATTGAAGAATTTTAAGCAAAATATTTTAGGCTCCTATCTAAGGCTAATTTCTGGATTCCTCCTGTCTTAGTTCAAGGTAATACAATACAACAAAAATACCATTGACTGTGTGGCTTAAATGACATTTAATACAGTTCTGGAGGCTGGAAGTCCAAGATCAGGGTGCCAGCAAAGTTGGGTTCTGGTCAGGGCCCTCTTCCTGGTTTACAGAAGGCCGCTTTCTTGCTATATCTTCATGTGGTGGAGAGAGACTGAGCTCTGGTCTCTTCATCTTACAGGAGCACTACTCGCTTCAAGGAGGCCCCACCCTCATTACCTCACCTAAACCATGTTACCTCTGGAAGACCTCACCTCCAAATATCATCACACTGAGGATTAGAGCTTCATCACATGTAGTCTGGGGGTCACAAACATTCAGTCCATAACACCCCCTGTCCCCTGCTTTTCTAAGTTGAATCATCCACAAATATAAGTGTCTTGTAAGCTGTAGGTGCTGTTTCAATTTTTGGGGTAAACAGCAATAAACAAAATGGGCAAAAATCCGTGCCTTCGTTCATTTTACATTTTACTCGGTAAGAGGGAAAGGAGAATAATCAATGATTCCCTTTGTCTCTGTTTTCCTGATTTTCCCTCCTTAGAGGCTGTCTCTCTCAACACTTAAACGAGCCTATGTTCTCTTGCTAATTTTATTTTTCACACCGCATTTTTAAAGAATTGTCTAAAGTGCTAGTTTCATTTCCTGGCTTTTCACTCTTAAAATTGCATATATAATTTTCTTAAGAAAATACAGTCTGATTTGTTTATTGCTGCATCCCATAAATGTTAAGAGCTTGTTAGAGATTCTGTTAAGGGAGCACACACACATAGCTTCCAACAAGAAAAGATGAACATTTTCTGAAGAGATGTGCTTGGAACATTGAAGGGTGATGGGAACACCCCCTAGTAAGCCAGGTTAACCAAATAAATGCTGGGGATTCCTGAGTGACATGTCCTAGAGAGATTGCCTTTAAAGAAACAGATAATCACATTGATACTGGAAACATTTTGGAGCATAGAGGAAACATGGAAGTCTTTCTAAATAATTTCTTAGGATTTCATAACCTCAATACTGACATCTAACCAAAATAGCACAGAATTTGGAGCAACCAGGACTTACATACATTATTAGTGGGAGAGTAAAATGGTGTCATTTTGAAAAACTGATAATTTTTAAATAAAGTTATATACCTACACTGTGACTCAGCAAATCCACCTCTACATATCTGTATATGGAAAGAGAAAGCTATGTTTACAAAATGGCTTGAGAAAGTTCAAAACTTTATTTATAATAGCCAAACTGGAAATAACTCATGTGTCTTTCAACAAAAGTATGAGTGAGTAAATTATGGTATATTCTTATAGTGGAACTCTACTCATCATTAACAACAAAAATGAGTAACAACTGATGCAAACAATTACATGTATGGATGCCCATTACTGAGTGAAAGAAGCCACGTGCCCATGAGTACGTGTTGTATGATTCCATTTATATGAAACTCAGGAACAGACAAAACTAATCTATGGTAATAGAAATCGGAACACTGGGGAGGGGTATTGATTGGAAAGGAGCAAAGGGAGCTTTCTGAAATAATGAAAATATGTATTTTTATTGATGTGTTTGAGATATATATATATATATATATATATATATATATATATATATCAAAACCCTTGAACTTATGATTTGCAAATTTTATGCTGTGTAAGCTGTCTAGATAAAATTACTTATATAAAAAATTAAAATAACTATTGATTGCAGAATTTCCCATAGAAAAATATCTCAATAACATTTTTTTTAAAAAAATGAAATATTGCAAGGAGAAGAGCAATAAAGTATTTCTAAGTACTGTCCAATTTTCATGAGTGTGAGGATGATCCAATATTTAAAAATATACGAGGTCATGCAACCATATTAATGGATTAAAGGCAGCAATAAAAATTGGTATATGAAATTCAACAGCATTCTTCCTTAAAGAAATAAAATTAAGTAAATAAAAGGAGGCTTCTTAAATGTGATAATGCTTCAAAAAAGCCAAAAGCTTTCAGAATTTGGGGATGATGGTGGCAATGGGAGTATAGTTTATTAATCTCTACAAATTCCCAGACAGAACAACTAGGTAGTAACCCCAAACCCACAGGACATTTACAACAGAACCACATAACAAAGAATCCCCATGAATCCAAACATGCAAGAAGTTAGGACAAACAGGTGAATTATAAGACTTGCATGATATTAGCATTTGTGTGACGAGAGCAGAGGGCTGTATGGGCATCTTTGGGACCTGAGAAAACCAAGAATTGCATAAATAGTCAGCAGGTATTTATTGGAAAGCACAGTGGGCCAGAGAGACCAGCCACTGAAATTGGAAGGTGTTTTGTCCAATCCAAAGCAGTTGAGGGAAAGGAGCCCTGGCTAAAGGTGAAGGACCAGGCATAGTCTGAACCCTGTGAATTCTCAAAACTGAGCCACCATCTCTCCTTTCCAGAACTGGAGATAAACTGGGAGTGAAATAAAAATTGAGCAACAGAGGGACAAGAGAGATAAAGTGAATAAAATGTCCAGATAAAGATGGGAAGGGAAACAGAGCCAAATTTTAGGAAGGCAAACTACTATATTTTGGAAAAGTACCAGAAGGGAGAGTTCTATGAAATTAGAAAAGTTACCATTAACCACATTTAGCCTCCCTAAATGATCAGGGAAGTGAATCTTACCTAAAATTGAGCAACCAAAAAAATATTGAGGCTAAATGTACAAAGATATGATGTAAATAAAACAATAATTGGAGGAATAACATTTTCATAGAGAATGAAAGCATGCAAAAAAGAAATGGTCATAAAACAGATCAAAATTGTAAAGTTCTATTTAAAAAGCTGGAAGATGTGGAGAAAAATGATAAAAGATATGAAAGAACAACATATGAGTATATCAGAATTATAAAAATTCAGAAATAAGGTAACAGAATTCAGGAATTAGGTACAAACAAAAAAAAGCAAGCCCTTTGTGTCTGAAAACCTAAATTCATAGAAGTCATTGATATATTTAACTACGTAAAATATTACACTTTTCTCAGCAAAAGCACCATAATCAATGGAAAAGGGTTGCTCAACACAATTGCCACCCTCACTTTTCCTTATACCTTTATCATCTTTATTTTGGGTTTTTCTATTTTATACTCTTATTCATTTTTAATTTTTAAAAAAGATCCTTCTGGGTTTTAAATGTTCTACATTCAGTCTGCTTTTTCATACTATACTCTCTTGCTTTAGTGATTCATCCACTCTTACAGTTTCATGTATAGAAATATCACAATTTTTAAAAATACTTTATTTTTTAAAGATTTCTATTAAAGATTTTGATAACATACAATGTTATAATAGTGTCGGGCATACACAATAGTTATTCAACATTTATATACTTAAAGAAGTAATCACCATGACAAGTCCAGCAACCATGTGACACGATACTACACTATCAAAATAATATTGATTATATTCTCTATGCTGTACATTACATCCCCATGACTTAATTTGTGTTATACCTAGAAATTATGACCACTTATTGCCCTCCACCTTTTCCCCTTTTGAATTTATCAGTTACAGTGGACATTCGATATTATTTTATATTAATTTCAGGTGTACAGCATACTGGTTAGACATTTATATAATTTAAGAAGTGATCCCTCTGATTAGTCTAGTACCCACCTGGCACTATACATAGCTATTACCATATAATTGACTATATTCCCTATGCTTCACTTTATGTCCCATGACTATTTTGTAACTACCAATTTGTGCTTTTTAATCCCTTCAACTTGTTCACCCTGCTCCCAACCTCTTCCCATCTATCATCCCAACAAATATAGATGTAGACTCTGGTTTGGTGTCAGTGCCGACCCTGGAGTGAGTCAACAAAAGTCTCAGAGCATACCTAGGCCAGACGCTGCCCATGTGGGGCCTGTGGACTTTGATAGTTTTTCAAGAAAGAATGCAATGCAGCATGGGCTGCGATGAAGAAAGTGCCTCTGGCAGTGCGCTAGTTGAGTGGAGTGGGATCCCAGCTGAGTCAGCAGGGTGGAGCAGCAGATCTCACCAGGTCTGTCAGATTCAGATTTGGCCTGGGGGGGCGGGCTCAACACAAGAAAGATGGCTCTCACCTGCTGTCTGCCTGGGAGAAGTAGCCCTCAGTGGAAAATGCTAACTGTCCTCCAGTCTTCAGCCACACACCTCAGTCTGCCCACTGTATGTCTCTGACATGCCCCGAGTCACCATCTCTCCGCAGGAGCCCAAGGTGAGTGCCTGCAAGTGACCGAGTCTGTGTGCGGGCTGTGTAAGAGGATGTATGGTTTTCCCACAGCCTTCTGTCCCACCGACATGGTCAGAATCCCCAGTGTTTTTCAAAGCCGGATATTGTGGGGGCTCCTCTTCTTGGCATGCATACTCCAACCTGGGGAGCCTGGTGTGGGGGGCTGTGGTCCCTCACAGCCCCAGGGGAACCTTTGCGTCCAAGATAGCCCTCCTGGTTCTCAACCAGCAAAGGAAGGTTTGTGGTCCATTTCGTTCCTCTGCCCCTCCTACTAATCTCGATGTGGCTACTTCTTTACATTTTTAGTATAGGACTTCTGTGGCTAGACTTTAGATGGTTCTCCAGGTTGATTGTTATATAATTTAGTTGTAGTATCATGGAATGATGTAGATACAGTGTTTATCTACTCTGCCATCTTGGATCCCTTCCTCCAATTTTCCCTTTATTTATTGGTAATAGAGCACTATTCATAACGCTAATGTATTTATTTGTGAAGTAGTACTTGCCAATTATAAGTCCAAATGTTCTCTTTTTCTAACCACATAGAGAAAATAAACATTTAAAACAAAATCCACTTGATTTTTTTAAAGTACAATTTACAAAAATAAATAATTGTGAAATTGAAGTATTTTTATATATCCTTAATGCTGAAATAGTTAATTTTAGCATATTTTAATAAACCATACATTCCCAAATGGGATATTGTATGCTATCTTAAAATTTCTGTCAACAAATACTGGTTTACTTTAATAATTTATTTAAAGAAAGTTAAAATACATTTACTTATTAAAAAACAAAAATTGGACTTATGAATATTGTTCCAGTTATCATTGCTGCTTAGCAAGTCAACCCAAAATTTAATGGTATAAAACAACCATTTTAATTATGCTCAGGTGTTCAGACTGAACAAAACAGGAATGTCTTGTCTTGCTTCCACTATATCTGGAGACTCAGCTGAAATAATTTCTCTTTCTCTCTACTTGATGGCTTTGAAAAAGTAGCTGTGGATTGCACAGCCTCAAACAACTAAATGCCTATGGCAATCATGAGAGTGGGGAAGTGGTGGTTTCCTGGTTTTTCCTTCAGATGAGAAAGTGGCAATAGAAAACTAATACAGATTTTTGGTGCCAGAAGAAGCTGCTGCTTAATAAACCTAAAAAGTGTCTTTGAGAATGGGTAGTGGTAGAGTTTGAAAGAAATTTGAGGAGCACAGTAGAGAAACCTGAAATTACAAAGCAGGCTGTTAGTAGAAATTGGATTTCAAGAATACTGCCAATGAGGGCTCAAAAGAAAGTGAAAAAGGTATGATTGGAAACTGGAGGAAGGTGTATCATGTTATGTAGTGGCAGAAGCTTAGTAAAATTGTATCCTGCAATTATGTGAAAAAGGGAATTTGTAGGTGATAAACTTGGTCATATGGCTAAGGAGATTTCCAAGCAAAGTGTTGCTAATGCCACCTGGTTTCTTGCTGCTTATAGTAAAATGCAAAAGAATTTAAACAAAATCTGTTTGTGTCTGTTGAACAAAAAGTTACCACAAGTTGATGATTTTGAAAATTCTCAAACTCTCCAGATAGCAAAGCTTCTGAAATTAAGAAATTGCTTCAAAAATGTGACATGTAGACATAGCTGAATTTGTGATTGTGCAAATTTTGCTCTAAGCTTGGAAATGCATAAAAACCAAAGTATTCAACTCCACAAGAGATCCTCTCTATCAAACTATTAATAAAAGGCCTGTAGAAAGGTAAGGTATGTTGTTTGTCTCTGAGCCATTTCAGCAGGAGGACGAAGTAGAAAAGGTCTTATCTTGCGTAGATCTGTTGTTGTGTGACTTTTGTCTAGTGGAAAGAACCGTAAGGAAACCCATAAGATTCTTGAGAAAATTATTTCCGCAGAAACATTGCTAGCTTGGACTAAAAGGAACAGAGGGCGTATACAATGAAAAGAGACTGAGGGAAAACCATGTAAATTCTATAGGCAGTTAGCAGTCTCAGAAGATTACTGAGCTGCAAACTTGCCGTCTATCATGGGAAAAAAGATGATTCACTCAGAGGCCAGAACCATAAATTCAGAGGGTGGAACCAAGAGCCACAGAGAAGTACTTCCAAGCTTTGAAAACCTCTCCAGGAGCTCCCAACATTCACTCGGCTGGATTTCAGAACTGTTTTGGACAAAAACTCCTTTCTACCTTTCATTCCCCTCCCTTTTGAAGGGGAATGTCTACAGCTGTTATCTCACTTCTCCCACCATTACATATTAGGTGCATGGGGTGCAGATAATTTGTGTCTTCAGTTTGCAGGTCCATAGATAGAGATCTAGCTAGACTCAATAGATTATATACCAGGAACCACATCTGTACCTGAACCTGATATACATGATGAGTTTTGTACTTTGCTGATACTATAATAGGATGAAATTCTTGGGAAACTTGGGAGGAGGAAATATATTTTGCATATGGAAGGGAGGAGGTGTCTCATTGAGGGTTGGAAGATGGACCATGGTGGGAAGATTATAAGGTGGTCCCCATGATCCCTGCCTTCTAGTACTCACATCCTTGCAGAACCCCCTCCATTTCAATGTGGGCAGGACCTATGATTTGATTCTTATGAATAGAATATGGCAAACGTGATAGATGGCAAGTCTGTGATTACATTACATTGTATAAGGCTCCATCTTACTAGCCGAGGTGCCCCAGTCATTCTCTCTCTCTCTCTCTCTCTCTCTCTCTCTCTCTCTCTCTCTCTCTCTCTCTCTCTCTCTCTCCCTCCCTCTCCCTCCGTTTCCCTCCACTCCCCATCCTTGCTGATCTTTATATAAGTAAGCTGCCATGGATCCTATGGATGCAAGAAAACAAATGCTGCTAACCACAGAGCAGGGATGCAGATGCTTTCCCAATCGAGCCTCCAGGTGAAGGCACCAGCAATTGATAACACACATCTCATCATGCTCTCTTCTTTCTGAAACCCTTCAATGATTAAATAAGGGTATGTCAAAGTGCTCAGCCGTGTTTAGTGAATACAACGCAGCACTACAGAATTACTTCTCCTTCTTAATTTGCTCTGTAAGGCCTACTGGAAAAATTACAATTGATTAAAATACATTTATAACCTGGCCTCAAACTAATTTTTTAATCTTATCTCTCTGCTTAGCCAGTTCCAGCTAAACTGACTTACTACACTTCATCCTTTCTACTTCCATGAATATCCTGCTTCGTCTTTCTGAAATGCCCTCTCTGAGTACCTGTTACAACAATCCTTAAATTTAAAATCCCATTCATCTTTAAAGTCACAGCTCATATGTCATTTTATTACATGATCTGCCCTCGCTCCCTAGTCATGATGAATCTCCTCTCTACCACCCAGGGATTTAGAAATTCTGTGTTCTTTATATTGTGCCTCATAATCATTTATCTGATATATTTGGGTTAGCTCTTTGAAGATACGAATAGTGCTATGTGATCCTTTTATGCTTTGTGTATCTTGTGTTTATTGAGTAACTCATAAATATATTTAGAGTACAGCTACACAGTGTTGCCTCTCTCCTTTCTTGTTTGAGACTTGTTCTTTCCCTATCAGCATTGCTTTCTAGAGATTTTATACTGACACATATGAAATTAACAGTGTCCACTGCGGAAACACTCTCTGCTGGGAAAAAAAAAAACATACTTGTATAGCTTAGTGGTTAAGCCCCAGGAACCAAAGTGCCTGAGTTTGAATCTAGACTTCTCTACTTGTGGAAGTTATGCAAATTTCCTTTGCCTTCGTTTCCTCCTGTATAAAATAAGATAACAGTGGTACCTTTTTTATAGGGTTGCTTTGAAGACTAAATGTGTGTGCATGTGCATGTGTGGGTTTGTATTAGAACAATGCTTAGGACACTAAATCATATCAGTTGTTATTTTTGTAACAACTGATGGAAGAATAATACTAGCTGCTGAGATTCTGCGATATATAGTAATGACTAAAACTGAATTAGAGAAGCAAAGGGCATTTGTAAGGGAAAACCTTGTGACAAAGACAATCAATCAGTTTTTTGCCCTTTCTTCTAGATAGTCGTTCACAACCGAGGATGTTTTTTGCCTCCCAGGAGTTTGGCAATATCTAGAGACTTTTTGATTGTTAAGATTGAGGTGGTGTGACTTGCATCTAGTGGGTGGAGGTCATCTGTGTTGTTAAGAAGCCTACAATGAACAGAAAAGACCCCTCCAGTAATTATCCAGACCAAAATGGCAACAGTGCTGAGAATGAGGAAAATTATTCCAGAATCATCTGAAATATAATGGGAGAAGACATTATATTACTTGGGATTAACTTCTTTAGCTGCTGCATAATCACAACTCTATTACAAGTCAGTTTTTCATTCATAAAACGAATGCTAATTCCTGCTTACTTCCTTTAAAAGGGTCAGTATGTGGGTTAATTAGTGTTTGTGAAGTCCTTTGAAGATGTAAAGTCCTATGTAAATGCTAAATATTATTAATTACCTTTTGGAAGGCTTATGCTGTGACTGTATTTGTTCACTAACACGGGAAAGCCTCAAAGACCTGAGTGATACTGAGTTATTTTAGATAAGTTGGAACTTTTATAATGAGAAAGATAGGCATCAGGGACCTAAGCCAATTTGTATAGCTTGGATATGACTGTATATAAATTGGCTCATTAAGATCAAGAAAACTATAGGTTTTGCTTTGGGATGAGTTTGCTAAGTTGGAGTAAATTTCTTTTAATTTTGAGACACTATATATAACAAGGGGGGGGGTAGAATCCATGACACAACTTTAATGGAGATGGAGATTATGGAGAAACAAAAATCGTTCATAGGAAAAACATATATTACTTATATTTATAAACGATTCAGTTTGGCCCATGAGTCATTGTGTAATTTAGACTGTGTCTGATAAAATGAGATAATAAAATGACTTGCAAAAATCTGAAGAAAGCCAGATACTGGGTCAGTACAGTATGTTTTATTTTTTTCTCTAGGTATGAAGTGTAAAACATATCCCAAAAAGATAATTTATATTTGACAGTATAAATGTCTTTACATTTTGATATATCTCTTGATCTTACCTAATGTGACATTTTCCTGTTAGGGCAGAGAGTCTAACTTGTAGATTTATATGTCAGTTATCTTTAGCTCAGCATCGACCTTGAGAAATATTTGTTGGTGACATACTGAGATAATTCCTGGTTGGCTATCCTTGTGGAGGCATAAGACTGAGCTGTGGGATTTGGCTTTGCCCAATTCTGATGGAACACATATGTAAACTTCAATGTATTATAAAGCTAACACTTCATGTCAATTGGGAGAAATATGGATTATATAATAGTTTCGAGACAACTATGTAATCGTTTAGAAAACAAACAATTTGGAGTCTTCTTTCATTGCTTAAACCAAATATATTTCAGATAAACCAGATATAGAAAAGTAAAAAAACAAAGCTATACACATACTTCAAATTTAGAAGAAGGGTGTTTTAAGTATTGAAAACAAAAACAAAACCAAAAATAGAGGCCAGAGAAAAAAATATTGCTAAATTTAATTTATAAAATTTATAAAAATACTCTGCAGTAAACAACATAAAAACTCAAAGAAAGTGATGCAGTAGAAAAATTATTTTTAATAAAATAGAAAAAATGACTTTTTTCTCTATTATATGAAAAGCTTTTGTAAGAAAGGCTATAAACTAGATAATAAATAACAAGTACAACTGTATATAAAAATGTTTAAAGACATAAACAATATGTCAAAGAAAATAAATGGCTATTAAAGTTATATAAAGATATTCTCCTCATCCATCACAAAGACAAAATAATTGTTTTCCTTTTTGCTATCAAATTTTCAAACCAAAACTTTGATGATATTTTGTATCGATAAAAAATAGAGAAAATAGATATTGTCATGCTTTCTTGATGCAAATATTTATATTTATATCATGTATATATTGATTCTCTATGGGGACAAATGACAATACCTATTACAATTTTACATGAATTTATACTCTGCCTAAGTTGTTTAATTTCCAGGGATTTATCTTACAGATGTTGTTACACATATACAAAAATATATATTTCCTAGAATAAATGTCTCTAAATTTTGATATATCTCTTGATCTTACTCTATGCTGTCAAAATTACACTATGGTGAAGGAGAAGAAATAAATGTTAACAGAAGTTTGATTGAATGACAGCATATCAGACCATAACAACATTAAATTATTAGAAAAGAACAAGGCATTTCCATGTTAAAAAATAAAAGGGAGCTGCAGGACAGTGTGTAGAGAGTCCTTTACCATTAGTATTTTTTTTAAAAGAGAGATATATGCATACACTAAAATGCTTCTACATGCTGTCACATCTCTTGAAGACTGCACAGAAATTGTCAGAGCGTCTCCTCGAGAGAAGACAATTGAGGGTCTGAGGAGACAGGAGTAAGAAAGAGATTTTTTTCTTTACACTTATGTATACCTTCTAAATTTTGTGCTATGTTTACCTATTGAAAACAAGGCAGGGCCAACCAATGGAATACCTGTTCACACTAATAACTATAATCACCAGAGTCCTTAGTATTTTCCTATATTTATGCCATGACAACATCCAGAGATGAAGGAAATACAATTGCCTTGCCTAGTGACTGTGCAGTGAGCATCTTCCTGGAAGGAAAACATGAAACAGTATTTTTGTATTCAAAAACTATGTCATATTTAGTTATTCAGTACATAGTAATCAAGTATTTTAAAGTAAAAATGTTTTTGTTTATTGAAAAGTATGCAAATGAACAATGCCATTTTAATCACATAGAAGTTTTGTTGGAGTTAATTTAAGGATGCCACTTGAAATAGCCCAGATTAAGAAGCCTTGACTATTTTCTTGACGCATTTTTATAGTGATTAAATTTACTTGGTTTGGCATGAGGGCCAAGCTAAGTTCAGACTTTGTTTTGTGTTTGTTTGTTTTCAAAAATACATGTTAATTCTAAGAAATTCATCTCATCATTACAGAGACCCACAGCTTTCTTTCTTTGTTATTATTGCACTGACAGTGAACACACTTGGATATTGATCCTTTTATTGTAAATATAGATAAAAAGACAAGATCTGGTTTGTTCAAAATGGATACTCTAGATAAATGATAAGATGGAAAATTAGACAGCACTGTAATTGCCAAATAGATGTAGATTTACTTTCCACTCAGCAGTGTTGTCTTTCTCTGACCAACATTAGCACAGGAAATACTTGGAGAAGATGTTTCCCCCTTGAGAATGTATCTTAAAATGTCTGTACTCCAGAGTATCTAGGTTTTCTTTTAATATGAATTTAGTTGAAGGAGTTTCCCCTTTTGTATAGGAAATCCCAATGTAAAATCAGTTTAAACTTTTCTCAGAGAAATTTGGTGATGTATTTTTTTTTTTTAATATAACATTGTTCCTTAGAATAAGTTCATTAGAACACAGTCAACAAAATACTTTTTCAGACCATCTGTTAATAGCCAGGCACAAATACCTGCCTTGGTAATAGCAGCTGCCAGACTCATGATTCACTCAACAGGACAATAAATTTCAACTGTATTTGTTAATTAATGTAAATTAGATCACTGTAGGAGCAATTGCTAATTGTCAGTTACCATCAAATACCTGATGGGAGAGGTGAAGATGATATGCATAATTTTAATCATACTCATTTATTTGAATGCAGTGAGAATGAGGGAGTTACATTGTTCACGATGTAATTTTTGGCTAGCATTACTCTTTCAAATGATGTTCTGTATATATGGAATATATATGGATGACATATGTGCAAGGATACTCATCACAATATTATTTGCAATAGGAAAAGTAGAGAGCAATCTAAATGGTTAAGTAAAACAGAGTGTTTCTTATAATGATATAATTGAGAGCCACTAAATTATAAAGGGAGAAGATTTAATGATACATAATGTATGCAAAATGATATATACAGCGTGATTTAAAAAGCATTTTTCAATGCACAGAAAAATATAACCGTAGATCATATATCAAAATATGAATACCAATTATATGTAAGTGCAGTAACTAGAGTGCCTTCTTTTCTTTGTGCTTTTCGAAGTTTTCCAGTACTTGTGACCTGAGGGGAAAGTTCCAGTAAAATGAAATTAGTATGAACTTAAAAATGTGCACTGAACACCAAAATTAGAAATCTTATTTTTCTCTCTAGTGGAACTCATATGTACATTTTTTTGTCTTGGCTAATATATTTTTTAGATATGTATTCCTTTCTGATGACTGATTTATTTCACAAATTTTTACTAATGGGAAACAGGAGTTAAGGTTTATTCTTATTGTAAGTTGTTAGGTATAATCTAGTTGTAATTCCCTCACGGTCTTACACCAGATAGAGACCGGAGTATTCTAGACCTGAATTCTAGTCCTTCCTGCTATGAAGTCCAATTGCAAGTGACGGCTAGACCCAGAATACTGAATAGAATACTATGAGAATGAGCTTTACATACACATTTTTTCCGGTACTTTCTTTAAGCAAAGAACTGATTTTGTAGTACAATATATCAGAATAAAGTAAAATAATAAGTAAAAATTCCCCCGGTGTCCTTCATGTAAGTGACAGGAACTATAAATTATGAAGCTAGCAATGTATATCAAGTGCATTATAACTGAATCGTATGATTCTGCTTTTATTCAATCCTCCCTCAGCAACCTTTAGGATGAGCTTAATGACTCGGTGCAGTTTAGCATCCTCGGGTAAACCAAAAATATTTAGCTCACAGACTCTGCCTATTAAGGACAAAAAGTGAAAATCAGAAGCGAGAGCATTAGGAAAAATGATGGCTTGTGACTGAGAGGCCATAAGACATCATTTCCAGGGTGTGAAAGATACTCCTCTGTTCCTCAATAACCCCCCCCTCCCTATTCACCACCGCCTCCTCTACAACACTCAAATTATGCCTTAGTTATTCAAAATCAACGTGTGTTTTTTTTTTAGCTTTATCTCAAATACAGTGATGTTCTGAGGTACAAAGGGTTAGGGATTCATCATATGAATTTTGGGGGAGAATGATTTAGCCCATCATAGGTACTTTCCAAATTTGGGGATAAAACAGTGTATATTTAAGAACTACCTTAAGTAGGCATCCATTTTACAGCCTAAAAAGGATGGATGATAACTGTCAGCAGCCATACTGTGTGCAAACCTTTGTTGGAGCTTCCAGTCCCTGCTTTTCATGAGCACTTGCTTTTCCTATGTGGCTCCTACAACCTCTGGCTGGCATTGACTGCTCAGCCCCATATTTTCTCCTTTAGTTCTGCGTGGGGATTTTTCTCCCCTAACCCTTTCCTCTTTCATTTGGTATGTTATTCTCATCTGGTATCTCACTTCTTGCCTGCATCCATGAATCTGAAGATGTTCTCCTAATCCCAGCCCTTTTATTTTTGAATCCCGAGTTACATTTTTTTTTTACTTCTTTGAAAAGTCAATGTGTATTTAAATGGCTAGAAATTTTATGACATTTTTACGATAACAAAATGCTTTTGCCTGTCTATTCTAGGTCTTAAAGCCAACCCAAATATTCACTATCACCCCTTTTTAGAATGGGCTCAAGGTGGTAGATGAGATTTTTTTTATGTTCTAACTTTCTGGAAATTATAATTACAAGAGAACGCTTTATAGGAATCATGAGAAGGTTAAAGGATTTAAAATAGTCACTGATAATTGGCACTGAAGAATGTTTTATGTAAGCTTTAAAATTATGTTATATAAACAGATTATATGGGATGGAATGAGCTGTAAGATTTCCCTAAACGTATAAAGGATTTTTTTTTTAAGTGTCCGCACACCAGTCAAGTCCTATAGTAAACAATGGCAGCACAATTGCATTTCATTTCCATCAGAACCTAAGACTAACATGCAGGTATGTTTATCTCACATGCCAATTAAAAGATCTTCAAAGAGGGAGAATGTCTATAATTAAAGTGGTAAATCTTTAAATAAGCAGTACTTAAATTATGCAGAAGCTCTTGAAGAACTTGCTGGAAATAAAGATGAGGCAGAGAGTATATAAATAGGTAATTATATATGTAATAATGTATACATGTACACGTATATACATATTTGTTTGGCTTGATATACTTTTGAGACATCAAATATTAAAAAAAACAACTACAAGTATAATTCATGAGATGAAAGATTAAATATCTTAGAATCATGGAGTTCTAAGGAGACTTAGCAATCAGGTAAGTTCTCACGCTCAATTTAGTAATAAGAAAACTGAGACCTAGAAAGATTGTATACATTTCTCAGTATGAATAAATATATTTGCAAACCTAAATGTGTTCTGTCTTGCGTACAATAATAGTCAAGTGAAGCAAAGAGAGACACAAATTCAATTTTAATATATAATTCATTTTATAGAGAAAAAAATCAATATAAATATGCCAGTCCTTTCTACCCCTGCCAACAAATACACAGATGTGTACTGATTCTATGACATTGATTTGCTCTTTGATATTAGCTAACTGTGGGAGGTTCGAGATGGCTGCACGTTCCCTGACACTCCTCCTGTTCAGAGGAAGGGTCTGTTTCTACTTCCCTGGAACGTTGGCTGGCCTATAATGGCTTTCGCTAATAGAGGATGGTGGAAGTGATGCCATGCTTCTATTTTACGTGGGCGGCAGCTCTCACCTGATTTGAAGCCTGAAACAAGTAAGATGTCCAATTGCCCTGCCGATAAGGCCATCTAGAGAGGCTCTGAAACCACGGAATGGGATAGGAACCCTGATGGACTCAGCCTTCCGGCCACTGCTCTAGACATGTCACCAAAAACACTGGGGACCCTTGTGATCAGACTACCTGCCAACTGAATATCATTGGTGACCTCAGGCAACGCCTGCCTCAATTTTAAGCCCACAAAATTGTGAGATAGAATGGAATTACTGTTGTCTGAAGTCACTAAGTTTTGAGAAAGTTTGTTATACAGCAATGGATAGCTAGAATATTATACTTTGGATTAATTCAGGAAAAGACGTAATATCAATTTTGGGAAATGACTGATTTTACAAAATATATTATAGTAACTCATCTAAGTGTATTAAGATAAGTCAAAATACAATTAAGAAATACTCATATTCTTAAGATTCAATTTGAGGACATCAGATACCTATTAATACACACAGGCACAGGTTATTCTTGTCCGGAAAGTGCTGAACATAATGGTACCCTACATCCTTGCTGCTGAAATTGTGGTCCATCATCCAGCACCATGAGCCTCACCTGAAAGCTTGTTAAAAATGCAGGATCTCTGGCCCAACCCCAGATTCCCTGCATCAGAAGCTGCATTTTACCAAGATCCCTGGGTGTTTTATATTCACTATAAACTCTGAGAAGCACTAGTCTAAGTAGTTTTATTATTAGAAGGAATGAGACTGTATATAAATAATTGTGGGAGGAACATTCTTAATTTTACTGCAGAGTGCTCCTTCTTCTAGAATGTTTGAACTGTGGTTAAATCTAAAGGGAAAATTGTTCACATTAATTTTCCTCTTCCTTGTTCAGTACAAATAATGGTTTCTAGTCTTGGATAATTTCGTTTTCCTCCAGTATCAGGTTGTGGTTATAGGCAGAATTTCTTTACACCACAAATATTCAAGAATAGGAAAGTATACTTTCAAATTGGAGCATATATCGTATATGTATTTAAATTATAGCTTCATTAGATAAGTAAAATATATAAACCCTTTTATCAGTTCCTTGAAAATAAGTATTTTACAAGTTAGGCTAGTGGGAAAATAGATCCAACAGAAATATTATTACAAATGGTATAATTAAACCATTTCTAGTTTCTGGTGGTGGAAAAGGGTGCCATGAAGTTGGGAGGCATCTAGAGAAGAGTAACTAAATTTATTTATATAATGAGTGACTTCCTCTGAAAACTGGTAGCCCCAGTCCGAAGGCCTCCTGGTCAGGTCTCAGAGTCCTTCTTTTGCCAGCTTTTCACTGTTGCCACCTACTGGTCAAGAACAAAATTTTTTTCTTGCTCTTCCGGTTTTTTTTTGTTTGTTTGTTTTGTTTTTAAAGATTTTTTTATTGGGGAAGGGGAACAGGATTTTATTGGAAAACAGTGTGTACTTCCAGGATTTTTTTCCAAGTCAAGTTGTTTCCCTTTCAATCTTAGTTGTGGAGAGTGCCGTTCCACTTCAAGTTGTTGTCCTTTCAGTCTTAGTTGTGGAGGGCGCAGCTCAGCTCCAGGTCCAGTTGCCCTAATTGCAGGGGGCACAGCCCACCATACCTTGTGGGAGTCAAACCGGCAACCTTGTGGTTGAGATGATGTGCTCCAACCAACTGAGCCATCCGGGAGCTCAGCGGCAGCTCAGCTCAAGGTGCCGTGTTCAATTTTAGTTGCAGGTGGCAGAGCACACCATCCCTTGCGGGACTCAAGGAATTGAACTGGCAACCTTATGGTTGAGAGCCCACTGGCCCATGTGGGAATCGAACCAGTAGCCTTTGGAGTTAGGAG
Source organism: Rhinolophus hipposideros (assembly GCF_964194185.1). Classification (NCBI taxonomy): domain Eukaryota; kingdom Metazoa; phylum Chordata; class Mammalia; order Chiroptera; family Rhinolophidae; genus Rhinolophus; species Rhinolophus hipposideros. The sequence goes on from NC_138050.1 coordinate 55,373,944, forward strand.
CATGGAGCTCTAACCGCCTGAGCCACCGGGCCGGCAGTCTTCCTGTTTTAATATCCATTGATTTGTAGTCTTGTCTTGCAATAATTCAGCAAATATAAATTATGGGCCTGGTATGTGATTGACACTTGTGATGCAACAATAAGACATTTATTGTGCCTCAAAGAGTTTCTAGATTTGTTGAACAGAAAGATAGAACCAGGACAGGCCAACAAGTAGAGGGACCCAGGATGAAAAGGAGCACATAGGAGAGGCATCTCATCCAGCCTTGGAGACCAAGGAAGAATTTTCAGGAAGTACAAATAAATGGTTCAAATTTGGGATCCTGTAGTCAGAACGCCTGGGATGGAAGTCCCACTTGTTACTTTGGGGAAAATGCTTGGCCTGTCTCTGACTCAACTTCCTCACCCATAGAATAGGAATATTAGGAATACACACTTTAAAGGGCTTTGGGGAGGAAGAAGAAAGAAAACACAGGTAAAGGACTTAGTAGAAATGTGTCTGGTCAGTAGTCCAGAAAATGTTATCCGTTAGCCTTACTCAATAGCATTGTGCCTGGGCTCCTGGCGTAAAATGTCAGCACTCTAAAAGTATATCCACCAGTTTTGTGGCTTTGCCGCACCACGAGGGACTGTGTGAGCACATTTGGTTTCCACAAGATAAACATGTTCGTTGGGGTTGAAGGGCCGGCTCATCTGGCCAGCATGCCCTGCTTTACCTCAGTCAGACCAGCGGCTCCTCTTCTAGATCAGGTTCTACTGGAGGCCAAGTTTGTGTTTTGTTTTGTTTTGTTTTCGTTCTCCATATTGTTCTCTCCTTCGTGCACAGACTAAATATTTGTTTCCTTTCTTCTTGAAGTGGAGGTTCTAAACTCACTCTGATTTCACGTCATGTTATCGGGATTCTGGATCACTCATTACCTGAATGCTGCCCTGAATAATTGACATTAAAAATATGTATAGCTACACATTTCCTGTTAGAGAGCTTCTAGTTCCAAAACAGCTTTATCATTCTTTATTCCAATTCCTAACTCAGGTTTCTCTAAATTGCTTCCAATCTCTTTAGTATTTTATATTCTCTTATCATACTGCAGTTCACTAACTTCACTGTGCAGCTATAAAACACAGTGTATCTAGTACATGTTAGATTATTTAAAACATTTATCTTTATTGCTTAGGTCCCACCTTGTATTTTACTGGGTTGTTGTACATTCCTGGGTGAACTACTGGTCATAAGGAGCAACTGTTCTTTGCTTTCTTGATTTTTTCCAATTACCAAAAGGTAATTAGAGTATGAATGAATATCCCTGTTGGCCAAATGTTATTTCTTTAATTTGGAGATGAGTTTATTGCAACTTGGAGCGTTTCTGCTTATTCAGTTTAAGACCTGGGGGGGGGGGGGGGAGGTCAGAATCAACAGGTGGAGAATTATTAGAAGCTCTGCTTTCAATTAGTTTTCTCTGTGGAGATCACCTGTCCATCGTTTAATACTGACATGGGGTTTGAATTCTAATCATGAAGATACTAGAATTTCTTCATCTTCTCACCTAGGTAGCAACATTTATTTTTGTGGAGATCTTCTACATATTCTCTTGTGTGAGTGCTTGATGCACTCTGGGAAAAGAGAAGACACATGAGAAATAACAGCTATACCCCAGAGTGAAATCTCTTGAATTAAATAGAACATAACAGCCCAGAGTCACATACAGTGTCCTGGTAGGCAATAAACTCACCCTGAGGGAGGAAGGAGGGTGTTGTATGGACCCTGAGCTATAAGTTGTTTTACTGCTATGGGGGGATGCTTCTGGCTGGCCCACTGGGAGGTCACCCAGCCCCAGGCCACTTCAAACTCTTTATGAGAAGGAACTGTACAGAAAATAATAAAGGTCACCTTGAGTGACACCAATAGCAGGCCTGTAAAGCTTTCCATACTCCATGAGAACAGCATGCACTCTCTGTTACGTTCCAGGTCCTGTGGGACAGAGCTGACTTACTCTCCTCCTACTTTCCCAGCAGCCAGCCTGGTGACTAGCACAGAGTTCAATAGATATTTAGAGACTGACTGACTGACAGGAGGAATGACCTCACCAAATAATAAGGATGCTGAAAGGTGGAGCGAGATCACAGACTAGTAGTAGAGTCAAGCTGAAAGGTCGGAGAGCCCCAACAGGACCAGGAGCAACCTTCAGATATACAGTATGGTGTTTTAAGCTATAGTCACCATGCTGTACGTTTCATCCCCATGACTTAGTGGTTTTATAACTGGAAGTTTGTACTTTTTGACTCCCTTTATCCATTTCGCCCTCCACCCCTCCAACCCTCCTCACCTTTGGCAACCACCATTCTGTTCTCTGTATCTATGAGCTTGGATTTTGTTTTGTAGTTTGTTTTGTTTCCTTAGCTTCTACATATAAGTGAGATCATATGGTATTTCTCTTTCTCGATCTGATTTATTTCACTTAGCATAATGCCCTCAAGGCTTATCCATATGTCACAGATGGCAGTTTTATTATTTTTTATGGCTGAATAATATTCCATCGTGTGTGTGTGTGTGTGCGTACCATATTTTTCCATCCATTCATCTATCAATAGAACTAATACTTATTAAGCACCAATGGTGTACCAGGCATGATGTGACTGCTGAGGATTAGTGATCAAGACAATGAGAATGCTTGCCTTCATTGTTACAGACTTAAAGGAGAACACAGAAAAATAAGCAAGGAAGTATGAATATGCTTGCATTGGGGAAACACAAGTCTTGAAAAAAGGCTTCTTAGAGGAAGTGGTGCCTAAATTGGGGAATTAATGTAGATAATTAATGTAGATAATGTAGACATTAATGGGTGATTAATGTAGATGGGACTTGGGGGTGGTGAAAGAGGGCCCCAGGCAAAGAGAAGAGCATCAACAGATACTGTTGAGGATTTTACTTTCATCCTAAGAGCAATGACAAGTCAATGAGGGGTTTTAAAAGGAGAGTGATACATTCAGTCTGGCTTGCTAGAAAATTCCATCTGGTTCTATTGCAGAGAATACATTGGAAAATAGGAAGGAAGGAAACAGAGTTATGTGTTTGAAGGCTGTGCATTCATCTTTCAGGAACTAAAATGGGCATGCCCCAGGAGAGTGAAGCCTTGGTGTACACCCGTCTTTTCATTAGTGTCTGTTTTCCCTGTGCATCCCCATTCAGTTTGCTTGCAATTGTATTCCAATAGTTAAACAGTTTTCCTTTTTTTAATTATTCATAAGCCTTTAATGAAAACAATCATATCTAATATCATATCTAATATAAAGCCTCACAATGTGCAAAGTCTTACGTGTTCTTATTTGATAGTCACAACAATCATTTGGAAACAGATGATTTGTATGAACAATAAGATTGAGAAGCACTGTTCCAAATCTTTCAAAATCCTTATCAGTGATCGACAAATCTGTGACCCAGCTAAATCATAATCGTCTGATGTGTTTGTTAAATAAAATGCAGATTCTCAAGCTCCACAAAAAACCTGCTAAATGAGAAACTCTGGACATAGAACCTAGACTCTGTAGCATTAGAAGTTCTCCATGTCATTCTGGTGCACAGCCATATTTTAACCCATGACATAGGGAAAAGGACAACTCCAATGCCTGCTTTAGTCTCTATATTATTATTTGTGTATCAAGAAAATTGTCCTCCCCAAATATTTTAAGCAAAAATGTTATATGATTAAGTCACATTTTATTTCTGAATATACTTACGGTGTCATTCAAATGTGATGTTAAGGATATTTTTCACCTATTTAAGAAAATTCTAAAATTTCTCCAGGAAAATATATCACATAGGTGTTTTGGTGTAATAAATATCTGTCTTTAGACTATTTAGTTGGCTTTCAGAACTTGTAGCTATTCATACATAAATCAGGAAAAGCTCTGATGCCCATTCAAATGCATAGTGTGCCTGACTTTTAAAGGTAGTCATGGAATTTCATAATGTGCAGGTATTAAATTCAAATTGTAGAAACTCAGTGTTTTAAAATTTGCCATTTCTATTAAATCATCATAGCCGAGATTTTTTCACATCAACAAGTGAAAGTAAGTGAAAAATGCACAAAAGCAAATGAAATGTGCTCTCGTTTGTTATTGAACTGAATATTTCAATATGAGACCATTGTTCTGTTGCCTTTTGTACAACATGAGACAAGCTGCTATAATTCCCTGCACTGGGATGTTTGCATGTGGGATTGGGAGATAATGTTCTGTGAGGACCACATTTCCCATTCAGGGCTCGCAAGGCAATTCACTTCCCATTTGCATCAGAGAGAATTACATGCCCATTAGAATCAGGCCACAACAGTAATAAAAGAGGTATTTTGTTTGGTATCTGAAGTTTCTGTGTGAATAGTCTAAGCTTAAATCCTACCTTGTGGGTAGACTAGATGTTCATGTAGAAAATTAAAGCAATTCTATTGTAGGGAGTTACTTTTATGGGGATGATGTTAGCTTTTATTAACATGTTCACCCCCATAATCAAACTACGTAGTCTGGATATCTGTTTGGAATGCTTCATACAGTTTTGAGAATCTAATATTTCATGATTATTCTATAAGTCAGCTGCTTGTCTTGCTGACTTTCAGAAGGTTTTCTGACATTCATATCACCACGCATTTCTACCTTCTAAGTAATAAATCTAATTCCATTTTGGGATATGTGTTCTGATTTCAGATAAGAACAAGATCACCCATGGAGAGGAAAAGCAGTGTTTTTAGGAGTCATTTGTAGCTTACTGGAAATGAAATATCTAAGGTTAAGTTTTCCTCAATGGCATGTCTGTAGAGTGTAGCAGGAATGGGTAGTGGAACCACAGTTCATGTTCTCCATTCATAATTTACTATTGTAGCTGGGAGGCAACTACCTACCTAGCGTCTACAATTCCCAGCCCCTCAGCATGAAAGTGTGACCATATCACAAGTTCTCCAATAAAATGTGAGTGCAAGTGATGTGCAGCGTTGCAAAACCAAGAATTTTTAGAAGCAGACACTCCGCCTTCACGTCTTACCTACTGCTCTTTAGAGGAGCCACAGGTGAAAGGAACCCAGATCCTTAATGAACACAAGGAGAACAGATCTTGAACCGTTTATTTATTTATTTATTTTTGATTGAGAAACTTCTGTGCAGAGACATTATCCTTTGAGGGCTATTATTAGTTTAGTCTCTCTCTATTAAAATGGAGAGAATAAATTGGAGAGAAATCAAAGCACTGCAGGTAAGTGACTCTACTTGGAAGGAAAAGGTGAAAGTGAGGATAACAAAGATGGGTGCCCAGTAATCCACACATTTATCTGAGGTTTGTTTTCACTTTCAGTAAGAGCTATAGTGTTTTGTTCCAATGTTATGTCAAACAAACAAACAGACAAAAAAACAAACGAACAAAACTTTTCTTGCTAGAAGCTTTGCTTCCAAAGGGATCAATTTCTTTTTAGGTAGGAAATGAGGTAACTTTATGAAGGTATCATTGCCTTCTGGAGGACTGTGAGCCTCCATACAGGGCGGAGTGACTTCTTGATGATATTAGAGAATGACACAGTAAAAGAAGAGCACAAAGCTTGTTAAACATCTTGAGAGAGCATAACAACATCTCCATAATACCCCTAAGTTACGGCTGATTTAGAAAACCATCAGTTGTTCTGCTTATTCTTGTGTTTTGGAAAAGTGACACCATGAATACCTATGTGATCAATTCAAAACAAGGTTTCTGTTACAGTAACAAGTAGAAACTTTGCATTTTTTAATCAAAACTTTAAGGGCAAGAGGACCTTGGAACAAGACAATGTGTTGTCAACTGTGCTAGAATGGAGACATTTGGAATCTCATAATGTTCTTTATTAATTTGAATTTAAAGTGCCATTTTATGGATTGCATCTCTTGAGGCTGGAAAGATAAATGTATGACGTTATGGTTCTGTTACAGCAGATGGTGTAAGTCCGAATCCAAGTCCAAGTGCAAAGGCAGTTGTATACCAATTATCCAACTTTAAAAAACTCAGAGCAAAGTTTCCACTTACCCAGGCTTTTTGTTCTATTCAGATCTCAATCGGATTGAAAGAGGCCCACCCGCATTAGGGAGAGTGATCCACTTTACTCAGTGTACTAAATCAAATGTAAATCTCACCCAGAAACACCCTCACAGACACACCCAGAATCACGTGTGACCAAACGTCTGGGCATCCTGTGGTCCAGTCCTGTTGACACATAAAATTAACTATCACGATGCCCCACATTTACTACTTGGACTTTAGTATTGGAAAGTTCCTTACACATGATATGATCCTGGATTCTTTAAACTTAAGGGGTCCAAGAAACAGATTCAGGGGTCTGGCGATTGTGTGTGTGTGTGTGTGTGTGTGCGGGTGTGTGTATGATGGACATGAGAACTTTTCTGAGATCTTTATAGCTTTCATATGACTTTAAAGCATACTTGTGTTCTTGATACCAAACATGTTGACTATGAGGTACAAATACCCACAGGATATAGACTAGGGTCCTGAATGGGGCAGAGGTGTATTCAGATGACAAGACCTCTTCAGCAGGGAAGCTAGGAATAGTGCTGTCACATTTTCTTACCTGATGCTCCTGGCCTTAACCTGTGCTCCTTCTAAACAGAGACTCCAGTATTTAATGAGTTTCTTGTTATTAAGGGATATGTGCTAATACAATGCATCAACATCTCCTTGGGGTTTTTCACCTTTGGGGGACAGGTACTTTACTGTCTCTAACTTCCTATAATGTGAGCGATCTCACAGGTTCTAAGTTTCTATTTGAGCTTAAGCACTTTTAAATCGTGAGGAGTTATATTTTCTAAGCTTACCTATGAAATCCTCCCATATTATTTTCTGGGCTTCCATATGAATTTCTCTCTCACTTTGGCTCAAAGCTTAGCCATTGCATATAACCAAAATATGGCTCTCATACGGAACTCTAGACTCTGTGAAACAAAAATCTGCTAACTAGTGGGAACTAATAGAAGGATTTTAAAAATATATTTTTTCTTTTCCTTAACATTCTGAATAGATATTGTTGATTGTTTTATCTCAGTGTCTTCTACTTATTTAATTATTTTCTTCATTTTATACTGTAGTATATTTAAATAACAAGAAAAAAATGTTTTATGATATCAATAATTTAAATTCCTTTTATTTAAAATACAGCCTTTTAAATGTCACATTTATCTAACATTCTACTTTTCATTACAATAACCCTGAAGTGTGCATTTCATAACCAAAAGAACCTTTATCGTCATTATAAATTCGAGGAAGTTCATAAGCACGTTGACATTGTCTTTTGCAGACCACACAGCCTTTCAGAGAGTTTTAAGATCACGTTTAGTTATTCCCAGAACCACCTAGTGAGAATTGCTCAGATGAATATTCGTTGAATGCATACTGTGAGGAATATATTTTACGTTCTTTATTTTGTGTAAATGGGAAGTTATGTCAAACATGGCAAGGTTCATCACCACCTCATGCGACAGGAACAATTCCTGAGGATTCCAGCAGGTGGCAGCATATAATATCGCATAAGCACAGAATAGCCTCTAAGAAAACCTAAGCTCCAACACGCTGGTTCTCTCTCTTTTTAATGTGACTGAGTTTCCTCCTTCTCCCCTTTATGTAAAAGTAACATGTATGTATATGCAAACAATGAAAATAACTTTTCAATATGGAGATAGCGTAGGATAGTAAGGTCAATAATAATAAAAATAACTAAAATTTATTGACGGCTAAAGCTATGCCTCTCACTGTTGAAAGCAGTCAATATGTATCTTTCTTTTTAAAAATATATAATTTCTATTACTTTTAAAAATATTTTTATTGGGGAATATTAGGGAGAAGTGTGTTTCTCCTGGGTCCATCAGCTCCAAGTTGTTGTCCTTTAATCTAGTTGTGGAGGGCGCAGCTCAGCTCCAAATCCAGTTGCGGTTTTCAATCTTAGTTGCAGGGAATGCAGCCCACCATCTCATGCGGGAATTGAACTGGCAATCTGGTTGTTCAGAGCTCGCACTCTAACCAACTGAGCCATCCGGCCACCCCAATATGTATCGTTTTTTTTTAATACAACAACCTTTCTGTCAGTATTATTGTACCTATTTTACAAGCAACACATCTGAGGCGGGGATTTTGCCAACTTTTCACAGCTATTAAGTAGAGAAGGTAAGATTTTAAAACAGGTAGTCTGGCTGCAATGACCAGTCTTTTATCCACAGTATCATGTTGCTCGATTGTTGGAAATGTAATAACTGATTACAATTAAAAGTATTAGGGAAAATATGATGAGTTTTCAGAAAAGAGACCTGAATATTAAAGATAATTGTCAAACGATGGAGAAATTACTAAGTTATTAAGGAGTTATCCAGTAAGAAATAAAGAAATTAGTGAATAAAACTAGCAGTCATTCAAGTAGGACAGAAATTGCGATTTCAAGACGACCCAGAGTTAAATGCTGCAAATCAGAGCAGCCTGATGTAGGGCAAAGAAAGGTAGCCTGTAAGGGCAGGAGAAACAAGAGAAATTTGTGTGGGCACACAACATCTCACAGGAGAAGATGGGGCTGTGGAGAAGGTGCTGGGTCTGGAGCATTATTAAGGGAATCAATTTTGATTGTGTCTCTGTGTTCCCCCAGCTCCATTCAATTCCAAGATGATTTCTTCAGCCTTGCTTGGTCTGTGCTGTAAGTAGATTAGGTAACTCCATGACAGAGCTTACAGAATATTTGTACCCATACTCTATTCTTTGTGTGAATATTAAGAGGAGGAAGCAGGTTTGTAGATGACATTTTATTCAATGTTTTCACTTAATTTTTACTGTCATATCTGCTAATGTCCTCTCTTTCTGAAAGCTCACTCTCACCCTGGAGTATTGACTATTCATTCTTTCAGTACATCCCTCACTTTTGTCCTTCTGTGTATTTGTTTATCTTGTTTTCTAAAACCTGGAGAGAGCTCCTCCCTTCTGGGCTCTTTTCAAAAATGATTATTGGACTAATGTCAATATTGACCAAAGGAGAGGCAGAACGTATAAGTAGGAGAAATGGGGTGGGGAGGAAAAATGTCAATGAGGCTGGAATAAGTAACAGCCTGCATTTCAAAAGCAATGTGACAAAAAGCCTTCTCTTGACATTGTCAACTCTCTGGTGTAGCAGTTATTTCTCTAGTTAGATTGTAAATTCTTTTGAGAGGTGAGGCCGTGTTTCATTTAACTCTGAGTTCCTCTTAACCTCATGTCACACAGTACTTTATGCCCAGTAGGAATCCAGTGACTGGCTCCAGTGGGAGGAGAGGTACAAAGTCCAGCTCCTATGGCACCTGGTTTATCTTGGATGGATCCAGGCACCGCTTACCTAGGTTTCATAGCAGCCATGGGCCAACATAGAGACTGGTCCAGCTGAAATCAGGCAGAGATCCTTTTCCTAACTGGAGGGAGAGAATAAACAGCTAAATAACACTACAAGACTAAAATTGAGATTTAGGCTACCAAACCAGCTAGGATTGGGGAGGCACATTCCTCAGACGACACCAATGAACTGGAATTTCGATCCCGCCAAGGAGGTACCCTATAAGGCATCCCAGACTCTTAGTTGGGATGCATGAATGTCTGAAGAGATGCATCCTAAGAAAACTATAAACAAGAAATCCACCATAACTTTTGAAGCCTGAAATTCAGAACCCACCTCAGAACCAGGAGGTATACTCTTGCAGTCATAGACTGGGGAGAAATCATACCCAAGTGGAAGACATACATGCATATATTGCAGATCTCAATTCCAGGTGGAATGAAGAGGATTTTTCTCTATTCTAAGTGTTTGCCATTAACCAGTGATTACCAAGTATATCAAGAAGCAGAGAAAAGAAAACCAAAAAACAATAGGAGCAGAACTACAGGTGGTCCTGATAATGGACTTTATTAGATGCAGTCCTTACAATAACTGTCATTGTTAGGTTCCAGAAAATAGATGACAATATAGAGAATTTTACCAGAGAATTTCAGTGTATTAAACAGAATTCAAGAAAAGTCTTCAATTCAAAAATACAGTAACTGAAATACATGGCTTTAATTGCAGATTATATTCAGCTGCAGGAACGATCTCTCACTAGAAATATCCATATAAAAGTGTTATAAAATACAGAAAAGTACATAAGGTATAATGAAAACAGCTCATGTGTAATGGAAGTTAGGAAGGGAAAGAGAGAGAATAGGGCAGAAATAGTATTTGAATAAAGTGGAACAATATCTGAAGACATAATATAATAAACTTTAAAAAAACTGATGCAAGACAATATGCCACAGATTAAAATATACCACCTGAGCGGTATAAATATAGAGTAACACACCTAAATTTATCATAGTAAAACTGTTAAATAAAATTCCAAAAAGAAATATCTTAAAGACAGAACTGGAAAACAACACATTACCTTTATATAGGCAATAAAACTTCCAGTTGATCTCTCAACAGAAATAATAGAATTTAGAAGATAATTGAGCAATATGTTTTAAGGTATAAAGAAAATAATCGCCCTTAAGAATTCTATAACTCAGTAAAATTCTCTTTCAAAAAATGAAGATAAAATATTTATTCCCACAAAAACTAATATTGAGATAATTTGTTGCCTGTAGAACTTCATTAAAATAAATGCTAAGTTGAGTTCATTAGGTACAAGGACATTGATCGTATATATAAGAAAATTATCCCGTATAGAAGACTATACATTAAGGAAAAATAAAAAATAATGAATTGAGTAAATATGTGAGTTAATCTGAATGAATATTGATTGTACAAATAATAGGAGTAACATCCATGGAATTGAAAATATTTGTAAAATTAAAGTGCAGACTACAATTACAAAAATGGCAAACAGAGAATACATGGAGTTGAAGTGTTCTAAGATTTGAGAATTAATGAAAGTACTCACTTTTACTAGACTTACTAACTCAAGCACGTATGTTGTAATATCTATAATGATCACTGAAAAAAGGTCAATAGAAGGTTAACTGTTAAAACAAAGGAAGATAAATATGAAATGGTAAAAATGTTTACTCATCCCACTCAAAAAAACAAAAGGCAAAAAGAACACAGCACAGGTAGGATAACTATAAAACAGTGATGCAGTACATTTAAACCCGAACAAATCATGATTTGAAGACTTAATATTGTTAAGGTGGCAATATGCCCTAAATTGATATACAGATCTAATCTAATCCCTATAAAAATCCCAGCTGCCATTTTGCAGAAATTGACAAGCTGATCTTAAAAGTTTTATGAAAAAGCAAGAGATCCAGAAGAGCTAAAATAAATTGTATTATTTGCTTTTCAAAAATAGTTATATATATTTCTTATATAGATTTTATACTTTTCTTGTTAAATTTATTCCTAAAACTTCTTATACTATTGTCAATATTGTCAATGATATTTTTCCCACTTGTTCATTTCTAGGTACTTATTAATGAAATACACAAAAGTGATTCAATTTTATTGTTATATATGTATCCACCTTCTCAAGTTCTTATTAATTCTAGTTGTTTCAAAATAGAGTCTTTGCATTTCTTTAGCTACACAGTGTCATTAGTGAAAAGATATAGTTCAATCAGTTGATATAATCCACCACATCAACTGGCTAAGGAAGAAAAATCCTCTGATCTTACCAACTGAGGTAGAAAAAAACATTTGAAAAAATTCCCAAACCAATTCATAATAAAAACTCTCAAAAAATTAGGAATAGAAAGGAGCATCCTCAACTTGATAAAGAACAACTACAAACAATCTACAGCTAACATCATACTTGATGAAAAACAATGAGAACTCAGTACACACTTATCAGAAGAGTTAATATCCCCTAAACTGACAACACCAGAGTTTAGGACTCCCTTCTTGACTTAGCCGGCTACCTTTTCTCCATATGCTCACACGGCCTTTCCTTGGTGCAAGTGCATGGAGACAGGGGAAGCTCTGATGCCTCTTCCTCTCCTTAAAAAAGGGTACAAATTCCATAATGGGGACCCCACCCTCCAGGCCTCATCTAAACCTAATTACCTTCCAAGGGCTCCACCTCCTAATACCATCACATTGTTGATAAGGGCTTTAACATATGGATTTTAAGGGTACAGAAATGTTCTGTCCATAATAGTGTATTTGCAAAATAAGTAGCCCAGAATTGCTTATTGCATAAGTCATGAATGGGAAGACAGAAAGCAGATGAAGATTAAAAATTGGGTGATACTGTATCTTGACAGATCTACTAAAGAATTTAGGTTTCATTATATAAGTTATAGGAAGCTACTGAAGCTTTTTACATGGAAGAGTAGCGTGATCAGAATAACATTTCAGGTTTGTTCAGGTAGTAGTATTGTGGATGGATGGATGGATGGATGGATGGATGGATGGATGGATGGATGGATACATTGATGGATGGATACATGGTTGAATGGCTACATGGATGGATGGATGGATGGATGGATAGGATGATGATAAGGAATAGTATGAAGGAGACCTTTGAAAAATGTATAATGAGAGTTTGAACAAAGGCAGCCTATGGCAATGGGGATGGAGAGGAGAGAACAGTTGTGAGAGATACAAAGCAAAATCTGTTGGCCTTGGAGAAAACTTAGATACAGGAGAGAAAAGAGATAAAGTATGGACAATAATGCCAGTCTTGAACAGCAGCCCTACAAACTCAGCCTAGAAAGAGAAATCACAGCAAGAGAAGAAAATTCAGTCACACAGAAGGTTCAGCTGATTGAGGAACAGACATTAGGATTTGTTGAGGAGACATTTAAATATATGTAGATAGATAGACAGACAGACAGACAGACAGACAGACAGACAGACAGACATAGATACAGATGGACTTGGAAGACAGCATTTTTAAGAAGAACATTAGATTGTGTCAAATTCCAGAGAAACGTGAGCTATTTGAGGACAAAACATTAACTATTAAACTTAGCAAATGCATAGTGCATTGGGATGCATGAAGTCTTTGCCAAAGTTAACATTTTAAAACATATTGTAACACATAGTCATGGAAAAAGTTCTATACATTTATCCAGAAGTACATTATCTAGAGGATAATTTGCTGAAAAAGTAAACTGACTTCTCTCTACTCAGAATAACTAGTCATGTAATATGAAAGAGACTAGTTATGTTATCTTAGACTCACTAGTACATGCCTCCAGTCAAGATTTTTAAGTGTTTAGATCTAGTTCAATTTATCTTTCCCACTATTACTTTTCCCTTTTCTCAGCTACTCTCACTCTAACATAGATAAAAGCAACATTCCTTCTCAAGGTCATGGCTACTATCCATGTGAAGCCTCTAAAGTTGTATAAAATTAATTTATTTTCCATCTAAGCTACTTTCCTGTCTACCTTTGAAAAAAAAATAAAAGATAATAGATTGAAGTTAATTTAACTATTTTCTTGTTGAGTTTTTCTGGGATGTCTTATTAAAACTCTAAATGAGTATCTTTGATATTTTTTTGTTTTTCCTCGGAAAATACTTTTCAATTGTTAATTCCCTTGCTGGCTCCATGTGGATTAACAAACAGTCATCAGTGGAACCTCTGAGTACTTTAGTATCAAGATGCTAAGCAGTTTGAGATGCTAGGGCCCCCTACAGGAACACAGTTATTTCCTCTGAAGATTTCATCATTGTCAAACTGTTATTTGCTGAGCAGTGATACTAGTATGTTTATGGGATTTTCCTTCTCACCTCCAACTTCCTTTTGGGCTCTAACATACTTGTTCAAACTCTATAAAATAAGAGGCTAAAAGTCTGGTCTGATGGGAGGTTGTTTGTTCTGCTTGATAGATACCAATCTCTTGTCGAGGGTACAGTAAGCATCTAATTAATACTGGGATAACCTGTAAGAACAAAAATGTGAATAAAACAGTATCTGCCTTCATAGTGGCTCCTAGTCCGAGTGAGGAGAAGGTTAAAACAAGCACAATTAACCACATGGTAAATCCTTTGACATAAAGATGCATAAAGAGCTGTGGGTAAGAGAGAGAAAATTGTCCTAGGTTGAGAGAACATGGGCTAAGATAGGCATGAGCATAACCACACACTGCATTGGTGGACTGTCAAAGAAAAAATTGCATCCAGCAAAAGTAGACAGGCAAGGGAGATTTTATTCAAGGCTGTCGCAACACGGGAGAGAAGCCAAGACTCTGTCTGAACTGAACTTTGCTGCAACACAGGATGGAAAGATTTGTAAGCACTGCATGAGAGGAAGAACACAGGCCATCTGTGTTTGCTAATTGGCTTCACCTAAAGGAAAAGTTAACATTCTTGTAGCTTCTTTATCACTTGGAGCAAAGCTCCCACCAAAGTCAGGCTCCTGCCCTCCAACAGATAGGATTATCTTCCTGGATGCTTACACTTTAAAGGGATGGCTGCCAGGTCCTTGAGAAAGAAAGTCCTGGGTTGTAAAACTTGCAAGTGGCTTTAAAAAGATCTGTGTACATCACAAAGAGGCTGAGTAAGAATTCACACGTTTTCTAAAGTAAATGCTCTAAGAAGAGAGAGGTCAGGACCTAGAGTAAGAAGAAACCTGACTACTGTTGAGTCTTGCTGAGGGGAACACTCAGGCCCTTTTAAGGTAGGCTCTACCTCCAGAGCACATGGCTATAAGGGTGGCCAAATTACAGGAACTGAGAAGAACTGAGAAGTGGTCCAGGGCCAGGTCGTGGATAATCTTGGAAGTCCTGATAATAGAGTTCAGGTTTCATTCTGCAGTCACTGATTGTATGGGAATGAAATGATCAAACATAAATTTAAAAAATATGAAAATGTGCACATTTTTGTGAAATAAGAAATCGTGAGGGTAAGAGAAGTTACAGGAAGAATGAAAGAATGAAAAAGGAATTATCTTGCTTAGTGCTCAAAGCTCTGTTATGTGGGTGTTTATTATTCCCACTTTCACATCACAAATCGGAGGCCCAAAGTGTTTTGAGTAACTTCTCCAGATGCTATATATTTAGTAAACGTGGGCAGTTTCAAACCCAGTCTGTCTCCCAACAAGCCCAAGATCTTCCCACTTGGAAGTAGAGTTACAGAACCACTGATCATCAACCAGAAAATGTTATGGGTCTGCTTTGTGAGATATGATACGAGTAAGTGGATGGTGATATGTGAATATGTAAAATCCAGTAATTCTGGGTTTACAGCATTTGCACAGTTACAGAGAACTCCAAAATGAATCAATATCAACGTCAGATGGACTAAGATAGACATCAACTCTTTCTAAAAGCATATTCCTGGGATCTTGGCCAAAGTAAGCTTCTTTGGGTTTCCTAGATTGAATGAGATAATATACATAAAACAGCTTTACACACGGTGAAATTCTAGGAGATGAAGACTATTCCTTTCACGTTAAAACATAAATTGTTTATAAATCAGTTTCCATCTTAAGTGCACTAGGGTGGATTATATTCAGCGGACTCCCATCATGAATTATTTATAAGGAATTACTTCCTGATGTGTTACTGTGAATTTTTATATTTTGGGGACTATCTGAGGATGACTTGAAAACCCTCTTGAAAAAAAAATTGCCTTGGGAGAATATCAATTTAAAAATGCATCATTTTGAATGTTTTGTGTTGTAAGTTATGGAAAACACACCTTGAACTATTTTACACAGCAAAGGTAAATTACTGGGTTTGAAACTGAAAATATGGCATGAGGAGAGCCTTTATGTAATAACTTAAACAATGTACCCAAGACCATGATACATCAAAACTCTTCCCTCTGCCTCACTTCGTGTTAATTCCATTCTCTCTCTAAGGTGCAGCAGAACCTCTCACCACTCATTCTCCCTCCCAGTCACAGCATACTGGTTTCAACAGCTCCTCACCTCAATTCTCACATAATGTAGTTTCAAAGAGGAGAAAGATTCTCTCTCAATATCTTCCGTGGAAAGAAAAGGAGCTTCCCTTTCCCAGAAGACCTTAGGAAATATTTTCTCACATTTTATTGTTTTACTTTGGTTCCTGGATTTCCCCTGAACCAGCAGCTGTGACCCGGGAATGGATTTCATTGAGTGGTTTAAGGCAAGCAGCCCCTCTTCCTCTTACCCCTGCAGCTGAGATTGGCTCAGTCTGTCCCCAGTCACGTGGGCACAGTGGTTCTCCAAGGATGGGTAGCTGTGTTAGGAAGCTGATAATCTGCAAATCTCATTGTGAACTACCTTTGTGGTTGGCTTGGTGTGTTCTATGGGAAACATCCAGACTTAAATTCAGCCAAGTTTACCAAATAGATAATTTCCTTTGGGATTTCTGTTTGAATTATTTTGAAGTTCATTGGGTCCTCTCCAACTGGTTTATTAAAGATTCACTTATATTTTCCTCAAATTATTGGATGGTTTAATCAAAAGCCTAGTGTTTTGTTTGAGTCTAGAATTTTTCTGGAATCTGTTTTGGTGTAACGTGAAGTGAGAATCCAAGAAGACTTTTTGGGGGAGCCGGGGGAAGAATTATTCTATATTGAATATCTTTTCCCTTGTGAACACATTGCTAGGGTCCCTTCCAGGGCCTGGAAGGGGCCAAGGACTTTCAAGAGCATCACATCAGTTCTTTTCTGTCCACCAAATCCTGCTGGCATCGTTTATTTCCTACATCTCTCCTTTTGTTCACAGTATTTTCTTTAGGTTTATTAAGCAATTTTCATTGTACTACAAATTTAAGTCCAATTAAATTGGGTTTTGGCTAAATAGGCCAGGCTTTCTGTTCCCAACTAAATTTTGTTATTTGCACTCTTTTTTTCCCATACCATTGGCAAAAATCAAATACAGTTCTAACCAGGAACTTCTCTACACTATTCAAGATGGAATATGTCATTGTTATTTTTAATTTCTTAAGTAACTCTAGGCATTGAAGGAAACTTGATCAGATAAAATGAAATAGTCTTCAGAATACAAAAACATTTAGGCAAATATATATGAGGTAAGATTGTTCTAAATGAAAACAAAAGTACCGTAATCCCTTCTTGGGTAGCAATCAGTTTTTATGAAAAGTGTTATTAGTTCTGAATTGCATTTTAATAACTAGTATACTTTCCCATAATATGCTTTGCTCTGCAAAAATTGTCAGGATGGCAATTTGAATACTATTTAGTTCTTTCTGACTTCATCTTAAAGACGTTTGAAAACCTCTGATCTAATTGCTCATTGATATCATTGGATATGTTGGTAAGTTTTTGATGTAAAAGGGAATTTATACATCATTCACTTTATCAAAAAATCCATATGCCTCTCATTTCAATGGGAGATTTACCCAGCAGAAACGATCTGTTATCTATGTATTGCATGTATACTCTTGGTATAAATACACACCTATCATCTTATAATAAGCATGTATAAAACCCACAATGATTTTCTGCTCACCAAGCAATTCCTGATTTCTTTACAATGCTTAAATTTCTGTTTTTATTGTTTCTCTTTTGTTAAATGTTCATACTGACATTCTCTCTGCTTCTCCACTTTTTCCCGCTTCAGGATCATATCTGAAACTATTAAGTCAGTAGGGTCAGAAAGTTCACTACAGGTTCAGTAAAAGGGGAAGCCCTAGCTGAGTGGGTGAGGAAAAATAGAGCTGGACATGAGTGGGTGGTGGAGGTGACTGGGCAGAGAGGCCATCCCCTGGAAGGGACAGCCGCTTGCACAAAGATGGGGGTAGAATAGTCACTGCCCTTTCACCTGGGTTTGATTATGGGCAATGTAATCATTCTTTTCTTTCTTTGTTTCTCTTTGTTTCGTTCTCTCTCTCTCTCTCTCTCTCTCTCTCTCTCTTAGACTAAAATACTCAGAGTCTCATCAGGTTATAAAACTAACAATATAACTGCCTTTTATTTTAACAGCTGGATTTTTAAAAATGGTCTGCAGTAACGATAGCCATTTCTGTCCTGAGACGGTCTTCATATATGATTTTATCTAATCTTTCCAACAGTACTATAAATATTATTAATCGGTTCATTTAAAAGATGAGGAGAGAGAGGCTCAGAGAATGTGAATATAGATTTTAAAATTTACACAGTGACAGGATGCACTTTCATGCAGGTCTTTTGATTCCAGATTGTGTTCTCTTCATAACTCTGTTGCAATCATTCTATTTGAACAGTAAAACTTTATAAATTCTAGGAAACCAAGGGACTTTCCATTTGAATAGCACGATACTTTAAAATAGACTACCTAAAAAAAGAATGGAGCCATGTCGTGTGAAAACTGGTTGACAAAGCATCACAGAGTAGTTATATGCTTTAGTGAAATGTTAGGTTAAATTAGCATGAATGCATCTAAAATATTTATATAGTTGAAATACTACCATATTTTAATTTTATTATTTATCTCACTGTATATACATCCATTGCTTATTTATATAGTAATGCTTGAATTATTTTAAAGTTTATACACACACACACACACACACACACACACACACTCGTATACCTATTCCATCTATCTTCTACAAGGTATTCTATATTAGCCTGGCTAATTTGGCTACATTATGCTGATTCTCTTTAACCATATGGGGACCTAATTGTGTGGCTATTACTGAAGTCCTATAAAGGAGTTTGGGAAGACAAGTACAGAGTCCCTAGCTCAGGGCCACACACAGAGAAGTCTTTGAGAGATAATGATAATAGCTTTTGCTAAATTAGAAATTTATAGCCAGCATGCTGGGCATTACTCCTTTCTCTTGATTGTGGTAATATTTCAAACCAACCTATTATAATACGAGCAAGTGTCAAAAACTGGGCCCACCTTGATGAAGTATAGTAGATATTTAAGAATGATTGCATTGTTGAGCTAGAAATTACAAATACTAATTATGCAATGAATTTACTCATGCTACTGTCCAAGAATGCTCTGTAGTATATTAAGATTCCACTGGAATAAAAAGCTTCTGAGGCCAAAGATATGAACAAATCTTTACCCAAACACCATATATTTTTGGGCTTGCAATTTAATAAATGCCTTTATAGGTGGGAGATCAAGCAGATGCGGGATATTAATAAAATTAAATGCTCAATGATATGTTTTTCCTCTGAACAGTAAGTATTTTTCTCAACCAATGTATACGAGACCTAGTTTGAGTGTGTGGTCTGTCAATTGGCAGCTTTCAGGAAATATGTGTCCTTGAAGAGCAAAGCAAGTAGAAATTATAGTGCGAGAAAGGCCAATAGTGAAAACAATCCTGCGCCTGGCTAATAATCTAATCATCACTCTATTCTTGATAAAAGTACATATATTCTCATCATAGTAGATCCTCTGCCAATGACTTTTCAGGTCTATACATTACATTTTATTGACTTACAAGAAAGCAAATAGTACCCTATTGTGTGAAATAACAGACAAACCAAGAATTACGTGTATTGTCCTATAGATCATCTGTTTTAATGACTTCATTTAAGCTTATTTCTAACATCTATTATTTTTATAATCTCACTCATCATTTCATCCACGATTATCATTATTTCAGTTATTTCTTTTCAAGAGACATTTTATTCCCCATTTGACTATTTCTGATAAGTGTCATTCCTTAACTCAGATTTTTTTCCCCTCAAATACATACATATTTTATTTAAGGTATAGACACTTTGTAGTTAATCCTTGTTCCTTCTCCACATGATTATTCTGTTTTAGAGAAGGAACCCTGTGTTCCTAAAGCTCAAAATTTGCTGTTACTTATATCCTATAAATAAACAACAAATAAGTGGAAAATTGAATTTCATGAGCTAACATATTAAGTCCTAAAGTGACGTAGAATTAAAAGTAGAAGAAATGATAGATAAATGTTAATGATCATACTTTTCCTAAAATAGTAATAGGCCTTTAATCTTGTCATTATCAAGGGCTTTGTGCCCTTTCTAGGGTGAATTAGCCTTGTTCTTTGTCACAGGATTTTACTAAAACTTTAATTATTGATATAATACAACCCTATTATAATATAGCTCATTATTCAAGTCAGATCTACTAATCTATATTAAGTACCCATTTTCCATTGGCACTATGCAAGGTGCTTTGGGGACACAAATTAAAAGCAAAAGACAATTCATAAAATCCTCTTTCAATCCAAGGTCCATGAGTTTAGTACCTATGTTTTCTTCTATGTAGTTTATTGTTTCAGGTCTTATATTTAGGTCTTTGATCCATTTTGAATTAATTTTGGCACACAGTGACAAAATAGCAGTTTAATTTCATTCTTTTGCATGTGGTTTTCCAATTCTCCTAGCACCATTTATTGAAGAGCCTGTTTTTTCTCCTTTGTACGTTTTTGGCTTTTTTGTCAAAAATTATCTGTCCATATTTATGTGGGTACTATTCTGCCGTAAGAAATGATGGAATAGTGCCATTTGTGACAACATGGATGGATCTTGAGATTATAATGCTAAGCAAAATAAGTCAGGCAGAAAAAGTACAGAACCATATGATTTCACTGATATGTGCTATATAAAACTGATATGTGGTATAGAAAACAACAAAAGAATAAGAAAAAAATGAAGAAACAAAACTTATAGACACAGACAATAGTTTAGCGGTTACTGGAGGATAAGTAGGGAGGGGAGTGGTAGATGAGCGTAAAGGAGATCAAATATATGGTGATGGAAAGAGAACTGACTTTGGGTGGTGAACACACAATGTGATATATAGATGATGTATTGCAGAATTGTACACCAGAAATCTATGTAACTTTTCTAACAATTGTCATCCCAATAAACTTAAAAAAAACAAAAGCAAAACAAAATGTTATAATCTTAGGGTCTTTTTTAAATATGTATTCAGATATATAGTAGCCTGAAGATCACATGTTGTGAAAATCTGAAATGATATGGAGAACTTATAAGCTCATGGGAGAGACAGATATACAAACAGATAATTTTAATATTGCATAGTTTTTCTCAGTTGATGATCTGCTCAGAGGATAGAGAATGGCACTCAATCTATTTTAGGGTTTAGAAAGACATCACTAGCCAAATGACACCATGTCTTCATCTTAAGAGAGTCCACGTAAGCAGTTAAATTTTGGAAGACTTTTGAACAAAGCCATGTGAGCAAGATGGCTATGTGTATGAATACAAATCCCTAATTGTCTGCTATAGGAGGAGGATAGAATGGTTGTAGATGAGGCTAGAAAGCTGAGGATTACCTTATTGTATTCATTGACTTTAACTAGACTTTGTTGGGTAATGACTTCTAAATAATGGTTACTTGACAAATAAGAAGTTGATTTGTTGATCAGGTGAAGTATGCTAGATATTGAGGCAAATCACCAACATTGTTACAGAATGCAAAACATCACACTCCTATTTCAGGTTAGACACCAGAATACAGGATCTTAAGAAAAAAATCGATTTTCTAACCGAGACTCATCCTGTGGGAGAGCACCTATCCAGGACACACAGATTGAACCCCACACTGGACCAAACGAGAGGCCAGTTCCCAACTCTATTACAAGGGATCACAGTGAGAAGGCTTATAATACTCTATCTAAATCACTCCTCTCCTAACCCATCTCACCCTTAATTACTAGTAGGAGAGCATGTAGAACTCCTTAGGGACTTGAGATGGGTTTTTAAGTCTATTTAACTTGAATTTCAAAGGATATCTAGTTACTATGAACACAGTGTCAGACTTGAAGGATGGTTTCGATGTTAGTTTTCCTTCATCCCCTATATAACCACGGTTGGAGGAGAGAACACTAATTAGCTGGCAAACTAAAATGACAGTGACTTCAGGCACAAGCAAGGTTTGCATTTGATAGTCTAGGGTTTAGGGAAGGGTGTAGCAATTTAGTGCATCACATGTCAGCCAAAAGGGACTTTTTTCTTTTCACAGAGGACTGCAACAATTTTTATTCTTAAAATTTATTAAGCACCTAATTATATCTATACTATAAATATCAACTATCTACATATTTCATGATTAGGGCTCATATTTTAATCTCTTGTTGCTTACCTTGGTTGTAACTTTCTCAAATCCAAGAGACTTATTTTATATCTGTACCTTTGCTGTTACGTAAAGATGCTAATAATACTGCATAAATCTTTGAGTATGGCAATGTCAACAAGAGTCTGGTTTTGCCTTATTTATCATTTAAGGTGCTATAAGTATTTTCTTGTTCATCTTAGACCCAGTTTGGGGTTATCTTAAGAACTTGACCTTGGAATTAAGAATATCTGGGAACACATCTGAGCTTAGCTTCTGGTCTAAACTATAAGAGAATGGAACACACTTCAGCTGTATTTTAAGGCATTGTATGTTAAAAAGATAGGAAAAAAATAAGGAGGACATTTTTAGCCTAATCATGAATGGCCCTTAATCAGAATCCTACCCTTAGCAGGATGTTAACGATTGGTAGAAGGAAGAGACAATGCAAATACAGACTTTGACCTCGGAGAATAAAAGCAAGAGGAAATTATGTCAGTAGCAAACTGTGGGATGCAGGATGAGAAGAAAGCTCATGAAAATTAAGCTGGAGAACATTGAGGAAAAGGGCACATAAGCGAGTTCCCTCAGCAGGACAAGAGCTAACAGAATGAAGAAAGTGTCTTTATTTCAGTTGCCTCCCCAGATGTGCTGATTAATTTAGTATGCTTCCGGTTTCACAAAATGGAAGTCAATGTGAATTAAGGAATATTTAACTAGGGATAATTAAGGGATTAATAATAATATTAAGTAGGTTAAGAATATGTTTCTCCAGCTGCACTGACTGGACATTTTTTAACCTTCTCATGTCTTTTAGCTTGGGAATATAATGAACATTTAACTTCTTAACGTTTTAGAAATATCATAATGGTAAAGTGAATTACTCGTTATTTTCCCTAAACACACGATCAACTTTCATATTTCTGCTCTCACGCAGGTTGTTCCTCCTGCCTGAAATGTATCTTTCCTCTAAGTCACAGTTTAAATGTTACATCTAGTCTGGAGCATTCTTTCATCCTCCCTGAGAACATAAATGGCCCACTCTTCACACACACACACACACACACACACACACACACACACACACACACAGACCCAAAAGACTATCCACTCTATAATTCCATTTATTTGCCATTCTTAAAAAAGCAAAACTCTAATGACAGAAAGCAGAACAGTGGCTGGGATTGGCTGAAGTTACTTTGGGAAGTTATGGGAAAGTTCACTATCATGATTGTGATGGTAGTTAAATGACTATATACATTTGGGAAATTCATCTGATTGTGCATTTAAAGTTGCTCATTTTTATTGTAGGTTAATGATACTTCAATAAAGCTAATAAAATGTATAGACCAAGTTGTATGCATTATAACCTATGATTCTTCTAAGCCACCACTGAAATTTTCTTGTATTTTGGAGTTATGTTCCGCAGAAAATTCAAGTGTTTCTCACTCTGCTACAGAAAACCTTATGGGCTAAAATTGGGCTAAAAGGAAATCAGGTTATAGAATAAGTAATTGAAGATAGGAGGATATAGAAGAAGTGAAGGGAGTGGGAATTAGCACGACACAATCCGTGCCTCATTATCTGGGATAAAAGTTGATGGTATTATGAATGCATTACCCTCTGGGGGTACTGACTTCCAGAGCTTTGCTTATTGCATTGATTACTCCATTCTTATGAAATCATGGTGTGTGTGTGTGTGTGTGTGTGTGTGTGTGTGTGAATATATGTGTGCACACACTCAAGCATTATGAGGTTGTGGAAATAACATCATAATTAGAGTCCCAGTTCTATCACTTACTAGCTGTGTGACCTTGGAAAAAAAACTCAGCATCTTCTGAAAATGAACATAATGGAATGAAAAATAAAATCCTAACATCCTAACCTTATGAGAGGTTCAAAGGATATTATTACGTTTTCTATCAAAAGTGTTAATGAAATGAACCAAATCCTGTGAGAGTGTATGGCCTTGACAAAGAGGTAGCTGTGGAAGTGTTTGCGTGTTCACTGCCTCCCAGTGCTCATTAGGACAGGTGGGAGGTGTACCCATGCAATGACATTGATATTGTCTGTCTTACTGTTCTCACAGCTACTGACGCATTTTAATAATCTGTTTAATGCCTTCAGGTGTTGATCTCCATAAAGTTATATCTCTATCACTCTAGTTCTCTTCAAATAAATAATTATCATTATAAAGGATTATTAAAGAATGTGCCAGTTTTAAACCCACATGGATAGAATCACCAACAGGAAAAACTTTACTTCTCAACGTTTAATACTTCAGTTTGAACAATAAATACAAACATGAGAATAAATATAAATATAAAATGTATATATTTTTCTATTTCTTAATCTAATATCACAATATACTTTGATGTTTTACCCTGTCCGCCGGCTACTTTAAATGGCCAGTGTTTCAGGTAACTTACTGAAATTACTGTTTCTCATCCTTGCCCTCTTTCTTTTTCAGACTAGACTTTCCTTCCTCACATGAATTTCTGGTGGTAAAAACTTGCTCAACCTACAAGCGCCAACACTCATGGAACATCCTTCATTAAACTTTCTATTTCCCTTTTATTGTTTCTTATGTTAACTTGTGTCATATGTTTAGTTGTAAACAGTCTCCTAATCTGTAGGTAAAATTTACTGAAATTTACTTCTTGCTAGGCACTTTACATGAATTCCTCAGTGAGTTCTTTGTACTACCCCATGAGTTACATAGTGTCGTTACCTTAATTTTACAAATAGGGAAATAGATGTTAAGTATTTTGTCAGTGTCTCCCAGCTAGGTAGTAAATGAAGAAAGGAAGATTCAGAGGATCAAACTGATAGTCACTTTGACATGTGAATTTGTTTAAATATTTGTGCCTTTAGGTACTTTGATCTGTCAAATGGCAAAGCATGCTTCTTCCTTATGTCTCAAGTGTCTAGCACAGATTTTACATATCATAAACTCTTGATAACTATTTGTTGAATGACTGAATAGAAATGCATATTTGTAAGACAGCCAAAATTTATTATACTAATAAGTGGAGAATATGTACAGCAAATCAACAATGGATGATTAAATTAATAAAAAAAAGGAAATTTAGAGATTTTCCAAAGATGTTTAATGAAAAGTAAATGTAAAAATGTCCAATCTCATCATAAATTAAAAATAAAAACATCAATTTTCAATTTTTACTTACATCTTAGAAGTCAGACTATTTTAGGAGACTATCCTCTCACAAATGCTTGGCTTTGTAAACCAAAGTAGCACACACACCTCATGGTTAAGAATACAGAATATGAAGCTGTGTTGGCTGTTATTAAGTCCCAGCTTTGCAATTCATTGTTAATGCTGTTGGGCCTCAATGTCACCCTCTGTAAAAGAGTTGGTAATAATGCTTTCTTCATAGGGTACTTGTGAAGATTTAACTGATATTTATGAAGCTTTCATAACATTGACTGACACAGATGTGTTATGTAAATGCTTGTTAAACAAGCAGTTCCCATGTTTTTAGGAAAGACAAAATGGATTTCCATGGTTGTTGACTACCAAGCATGTTATGTACACAACATGTATTTAACTGATGTTAAAGTTGTTTTCACAACTCTGAGGCAGATATTATAAACCCCTTTTTACAGACGATGGAATCACTGAGCAAGAGGCCAATAATTAACCTAGGACATATGTTTGATGCAGGAACCAATGAGACTCATAGCCTGATACACTAACCTGACACTCTCCTTCAACTGGCTGTAGGCTTCTTGACATTAGAAACACTGAAATTTATTTTTGACTTCCACACTATGCATCACATGGCAAGTCATAAACTATAATTGTTAATATTAACTGAAGATACTCATATGGATTGAGTACATAAAATAAATATCCTTAAGAAACTTAAAATGTACTTGCATAAATATAACACTTCACGACAAAGCTAATGATATAAATAAATTTGGCATAAATGCCAGTTGAATGAGAAGCCCTTTAGGAGTTCAGAGACAATCCCTTGTATGCTTATTTAATACTTAATAGGTTTCTATAACAGGCAACTTACTTCATTATCTATTTTCTTCTTTCCGTCTCTGAGATACTGCAATTTTCTGTATGGACTTTCCTTTGTTATGGTTTCCCAGGATGGTTTTCATTGGTTTACAATATTTTCAATGTTTCTTTCTCTGAGTAGATAAAAATAGTATTGATAATATGGCCTTAAATACATCCATTGTCTTCTAAGTGTTAGAATATATGTTTGATACTGAGCAATCTATTATCAACTAGCAGGAAACAACAAGGAGGCAGATGAGATTCTGGCGTGTTGAAGAGAAAACCACAGGCCCAAAATTGCATCCCTGTTAAAGTCCATAATATCAAACCTAGATTTAATACCTTGACCTAATTACCTTTCAACCTCTTCCAGAAATATAGTCTTAATCATCCAGTCTGGAATCTGGTCAACACCAGTGAGGTTATCTATCATGTGGGCTCTCTCACTAACACTCACGAAAAGAAGAAATAATCCACATAGTAAAACGCTTTACTGTTCCCTTTCCCCCCAAAAGATATCCTGGTCTAAATATAATACTTTCTTTTCTTTTGTTAATAGCTCCCTTGTCCCACCTTCCTATAAAACCACCCATTTTGTACAACCCCTTGGGGCACCCCTTCTATGAATAGCTTAAAAAAACCAACTGGATCTTCAAATCTGCTTGGTTGAATTATGTTCTTTAACAGGTGACAGTGAACAAAGTTAATACAGCTCAATCTGAAGAACTGTAATGATGGAAAATCTGAGCAAACAGGAAAAACACAATGACAGCATCATATCTCCCTGAATATCAACATAAAACCGTGTGATATCCACACCTGAATATGAACATAAAAAACATTTGTGATATCCATACCTCGGGCTGGGAGGGGCCCCAAGAATCATGCAGCTTGATTTGTGCAGTTCTCTGCCAGCTGATCATCCTTAGACACTGAGGGTAAGGAGGAATGCATAGTTTCTTCTTTGCACAAGTATTCCAAAGGTAGTCTAAGCTCAGAATTTTAGAACCAAAGGGACATTACAGGTCCTGATCTCTTAGAAGAGAAATTGGAGACTCAGAGAGCTTAACTGATGTTCTTAAAGTTTTACAGTTAGGTCATGCCAGATCTGGAGCTGAGGCATAAAACAGGATCTTATTGATTAAAATCATTTATTCTAGATTCTGCACTGACCCTAGTAAATATTATGCTAAGCATAGGGGTTTTATTTTAAATGATTTTTTTCTCCATTTATTGTTCATCTACCTGGTCTGCTGCTTCTCCAACCCATCCCATCTCCTTCTTTCCCCATCCCCATTTCCTCTTCCTGTATTGTCATTGGCTGGAAATGGTAGTATTAATTGAGGATTGAAGTACTGCAGGTAATACTGAAAATTTAATGTGGTGTTTTAGAAACTAAAATCTCTCCTGTATGCAATGAGTGGAACCATGATTTGAAATGACAACATGTGTGCTTGTTATTTTAGAGATACAAGGGCCAACACTCTTACCTGCAAGTATGTGGAAGGTAGAAAATATACCTAAATTACTGGGTGATTTAGCTGAGGAGGTTTCCGGCCAGGGTGTTGCAAGTGTTACTTGGTTGCTCCTGTTGACTATTATAAAATGTGAAAGGACAGGGATACGTAAAGGAAGGACTTTCAACAAAAATAAATCGTGACTTGTTAATTTGGCAGGCTCCCAGCTCTCCAGATGCCAAACAACTCTAAAATTAAAAAATGGCTTCTGAGCAAATATCTAATCCAGAGTACTGTCAGCAAAGCCTGGTGCAAAGATGAAAATGAGAATGTCACTGTGAAATGCTTAATCAAACCTTGGAAAGATCAACCTTCTGTGGAACCAAGGGCTCTCTAAGCCTTTGAGGGCTATGCCTCCCGTCCTTCAAATCAAACACTGGCTTCAAAGAAATTTAAGGGCGTTGTCCCTCAGACCATTCAGCAGATGCCTGTGGGCTCATTTTTTATGCAATCTGGGTGAAGTGTTGCAGGATTCAGTGACTTGGTTCCCAGCAAGGGTGTTAGTCAAGTTGCTAAATTGTGCAGGGCGGTACTGGAATGCATTTCTCTCTCTCCTAGAGACTCCAAGCAGAGAAGATAGAGCCTAAAACGAATTCTGCAAATTGGATCCCCATATTTTTCCTTTCCTCCTGCCAGTCAATTCAAGGAAACTCAGCCACTTTGCCCGTGCAAAAGCCAGCACCTTATACTTCTTCTTTGTTGTCAGATCTTCTCCACACCTGGTATAGAATGGATCTCTTCTTTCCTCATTCTCAATGATGCCCTAGAAAAGAAGCACAGGGCGTTCTCTATTTGTAAAGATTTCACTGCCAAACTCTAGGGAGAAAGACACAGAGACAAGAAACAAACATAACACAGGATGGTTATAAAGGCTCCTAAATTTTACACATTCATAATTCTACAGTTAGACTCCTTTTCAGTGTATGATATCCATGAGTCCCTAAGCAGCATGTCTTAAAGAATATTCTAGGAATTATGAAAACTTTGCCGACAAGTTCCATGTTAAAGTTTCAAAAGTTTATTTTTACTAGCCCAACTTGGAAGTTTATAGGTAAATGCTCATAGTATATTTACTTTTTAAAAAGTTAAAACTAGCATGTATATCTAGCATGTATATCTACATGTATTCATAAAACAAACTCTTCTCAAGTGCACCATAAGGTATTTATAAAAATTGTGGCTGAGTCATAAAGTACTAACAAATGTCAGAAAAAAATTACTGGTACCACCCATTATCTGATTCCAATGCAGTTTTATTAGAAACAAATAAAGGATAACCAAAGGAAGACCTCCTAAGTTTATAAACTTAAATACAGCCCTCAGTAATATGAACTTACATTCCACAACACTAATAAGGACCCACTCTACCAAAGCAGAGATTGATTCCAAGCCTCTGATATGGCATTCTTCTCTTGTGGGGATACCAGATACCCCGTGGTCGGTTGCCTCCATTGGCTCATTCTCATTATAGTGTAACCCATATACTTAGAAAATGGAGTTCACTCCCATGTCTTCTATATCTCTTCGGGGACTACCACTGTAAATGTATTGAATGCCTTATTCTCATTCATAGTATTCCATACAGCATTATTTCTGATCAAATAAGCCATTCTCTTTCTCTCTCCTTTTAAAAACTGGAAAAATAAATGAGGCAATTGACTCATACCAGGGCATTCACCTGTGCCATGTACCCAATTGTTAGATGCAGCTGGCTCACTGACAATTCTGTTACATCATCAGTTGGGAGAAAATACCTTGTAAATGTGGAATGGTATCCTACAAGGCATAGTATATGCATTGAAAGATCAAGGAAGAAATAATGCTGTCTCTTCCATAGCCAGAACATTGGATCAGGAACCCAGGGGTGAAAAAAAAGCAATAGCACCTGTCAGTCTTACATCAAAGGGCCCATATGCAAAATACTTATTTTCTATCACCATAAATCTGGGCTCTGCTGTGTCAGAAGTCTAGGGTATAAGGAAGAGATGATTCATCACAGGAATAACTATGTTTCCATTAAGACTGCCACCTGCCATTTTGGATTCCTCATGCAATTGATCCAGTAGGCCCCCCAATATTCCATGTCAGCTGGGCTTGTTAATCTGGATTAATATGGTGAAGTACGGCTCCTTCTGGCAATGTGTGATATGACAAATGTGTGAAAATGCTAGAGAATCATTTTGGGCACCTCATTCTAATGCTATGTCTGGTGGTAAAACTCATGGAAAACTTTAGCTAATCCATATAGGCAAGAGCATTAAGGGCTCAGATGCTGTGAAATGCAGATTTGGGTCTCCCATCATGATTCTTCCCCCAGAGAAAGAACTCATCCAGCTAAGATGCTGAATGAGGCAATGGAAACATTAAATGAGTAAAGGGAGAACACATTTTAAATGATATCCTTAAATGTCAATAAGGATCTCTTGGTAAATTGCAGAAACTAAAAATCTAGTAACTACCTCTATTTTCATTTTTGCTTTCTTAAGCATATATTTATAAAAATTAAAGAATTTCCTATTCCCCTTTTTTAACAGGCTGAAGAAAAGAATTGTTGATAAAGGTTAGCCATTTAATTAAGTCCTTAGATTATGGGATAATAAGGTGAGGTTATGACTGACCTGGAAGAGGAAAGAACATCATCCAGAGATGTGTGCAGTCATTGATTGCTAGGACTGTGGATTTCCCTTTTAAGTAAGTGGGGGAGTGTAAAGAAAGATGACACTGTTTGAAAGGGCAAATGTCCATGGGAAAGTAATATAAATGTGGAAGAACCACAAGACTAGCCCTCAGCATGTCTTTTTCTAGCAAGTCTTTGCAATGTCTTGAAACCTAAAAGCTATGTCTCCCTCCCTCTCTCATTGGTAAGGTTCTGAAAGTGAATTAAGTTCTTCCAGTTGGATAAATTTATATAAGATCTGGAAGGTGGAAGTTAGGTGAACGCTGTTTTGGAAAGTCAAGTCAGGATATGTATACATTTTCTTGGATGACAGTCAAGTTAATATACTTCAACACTGTATATTAACTAATTTTATGCTTAACATAGTTTGAGTCGTTTCTTTTCCTGCAACTGAATCAACCCTTACTGACAAAATGTGTTAACTTAAATTTATTGGAGTGACAGTGGTTAGTAAAATTACATAGGTTTCAAGTATAAAATTCGGTAATACATCATTTATATATCATATTGTGTGCTCACCACCCAGAGTCAGTTCTCCTTCCATCAACATATATTTGACCCCTTTTACCCTCTTCGACCTTCCCCCTCTCCCCTTACCCTTTGGTAACCACTAAACTATTGCCTGTGTCTATGAATTTTTGTATCTTTGTCTTGTTCCTTTGTTCCTTTCAGTTTTATATTCCACATAAGAGTGAAATCATGTGGTGCTCAACTTTTTCTGTCTGACTTATTTTGCTTAGCATAATAATGTCAAGGTCCATCCATATTGTCGCAAATGGAACTATTTCATCTTATGACAGTGTAGTATTCCATTGTGTATATAAACCACATCTTCTTTATTCAATCATCTATTGAAGGACGCTGGTTGTTTCCATATCTTGACCACCATAAATAATGCTGCAATGAACATTGGAGCACATATTTCTTTATGGACAAATGTTTTCCATATATGGATATGTTGTCCATATCTTTATGGACAAATGTTTTGGGTATATACCAGGAGAGGGATTGCGGGGTCATGTGGTAATTTTATTTGCAATTTTTTGAGGAACTTCCCTGCCTTCCATAGTGGCTGCACCTATCTGTATTCCCACCAACAGTGTATGAGGGTTCCCTTTTTTCCCACAGCCTCTCCAACACTTGTTACTATTTGTCTTGATGATAGCCATTCCGACTGGGGTGAGGTGACATCTCATTGTGGTTTTTATTTGCATTTCTCTGATGATTAGTGATGTTGAGCATCTTTCATATGTCTATTGGCCACCTGTATGTCCTCTTTGACAGAACGTCTCTTGAGGTCCTCTGCCCATTTTTTGATTAGATTGTTTGTTTCTTTGTTGTTGAGTTGTATGAGTGCCTTATATATTTTTGATATTAGCCCTTATCTGACCCAATTTTGATAAAGAAATATTAGAAGCATTCTCTTTAACACAAGAAAGGAGAGAAACATGGCTGTACTTATTACTTCCATTCACTATAAACAGTGGAGTAAGACAAGAAAAAGAAATAAAATTTATGAGAATTGGAAAAGCAGACATAAAACAATCATTATTTTAAGATTATATAATTGTGTATATAGGAAGAAAACCAAGGAATTTATAGACACAATTTTAGAATCTATAAGATAGTCCAATATGGCTGGATATTAGATCAATATATGAAAACCAATTTTGTTCCCACTCCCCAGTAACAGCTCTTTGAATATATAATTTCAAAAGAGAATATTTACAGTAGTAAAAAGACAAAAAAGGTAAGAAATCCTAAGGTGTAGGAGTCCAGCTAGCAAAATAATTTCTAATTGTATTTTTAATAACAGAATTGATTTTAAAAGTCATAGATACCACTGAGTTGATAATTCTAATCTCTTTCTTACCTATTAATATATTGAACAAAATATTCCACCAATGAGCGTGTTTATAACAGTATGCATTCTGCAGATCATTCTGTTTCTGCTTGGGCAGCTCTACTGCTGGAGAAAAGGGCAAAGGTCTTTGTATTTAGGCAGACTATACACTCTCTCCAACTTGTACCAACTTCACAAAATCTAGAGTTAGTCCTTCGTCTACATTTAAATAGTGCTATCATGATTCATGTTTTCCTTTCTGACTAAAAATAACGTTGCCTTTATATAGCATGATTTGACGTTATCTTGAATTCTGTCTACTAATCCATTCAATACGTTCATGTGTCTTTTTCCATCTAAACATGCATGCTGAGAACATAACATGACATGGTCGGCGTGCAACCGGGAGTTCAAATATAGAGTATTAATCACACGTGTTACTCTAGATAATACATTTCTATTAATTAACTCTTATTAATGAAGATTAGGATTAAAGAGTCCATGATAATCACATTGCATAGTTGACCTATATTTATTCTGTTTTTATCTTCCCTGATCTTACTCTGCTAGTGGTCCTAGATAAAACAGCCAATTATACATTAAAATCACTATTTCCATCTGTGAGAGGAGAACTTAATCTGACTGTTTAAGCTTGGCATCTCTTGCTCCTCTGTTTTCTACTCCCCTATATCTGTGAACACCCAATAGTCACTTCTTTTCAATATCCTGCTCTATAATTCCCTAACCCAATAACTGATCTCCCCAGACCCTGATTTACACTCTTGTAGCTTGATGGAGATGGGACTCCCACTAACTCATTTGGTTGTGACTCTAACAAACAGTCTAATCTCTTTCTCCATGTGCCCTGTATTATAGATCCTGACAAGGTCCTAATGACTCCCACGGGGAGTACATGAAACTGAGAAATTTTTACTTGTCTGATTAATACACCTTATCACTTCCATCAGCCTCTTTGGATAGTGACACTGTCCCAGCACACATATTCTGTGGTCTGGTGGACATTGCAGTTTTTCTTCACATCTTGCTTCCCAATAGAGGACTAGAGCTCCATGGATAGTATAGTGCCCCGGAGTAAATCACCTTACTTCTGAGTTCTCATCTTTTCTTTATTTATTTTCCATTTTGTATACATACCCATTGGTATCTTAATTCATTAGAAAACAGCCTGTACATCTATATAAGGCTCTTCAAATAGAAGGTGATTTTTTTTTCCCTTAGCAAGGTCATATGTTAGTACAGCTTCACAATTTCATTAGGAGAACCTCCCGTCATTCTGGAGTCATTTTCCCTTTTAACGTCTCCTGCTGTTGGAACATACCTACATTTGCTGTTGGAAGTTTAGAGAAACTCTGAGTCTTTAAATCCATTTGATTCAAACAAAATTACCATACAAAAAATGAATGATCCACTGTGCCTTTGAAGACTCATGCCCAGTTAAGTTAGTCAGGCAATATAAGAAAATGCCTTACAATATGAATTGGTAAAAACTCTACTGGATGGTCTTAGCAAATATGTGAGGGAGCAGAGGAAAGAACAGAATAATACACAGAGATTTTTAAAAGTGGGTAGCATTTTTCAAGTGCAGAAAAGCGATGGAGCATTTCTGACAAATTGCTTGAAAGAGCACATGTGTTCAGAGATCAGGAAAGACATTTTTAGGGCTGAAAGACAGTGTATGATAGGGGAGTGATTAGGAAGGACAGTCTCATTGAACCATACTGCATCCTTGGCAAGGAGCTGATGAGAAGGCAGATATGGAATTGTAAAAATGATAAAGGACTCTAACAGGTTTGTGTCAGGCTGGTATATGATAGAGCCCTGAATCATCACCAAAACCTGATTGTGAAATACTCAGTTCTTCTTTCTTGCACATACTACAGAGATGAGGGGGAATAGCATTTCAGGTAGAGAAATGATCAAAATTTATGAACTAATTTAAAGTTCAAACACAAGCTTAAATGTTCTGAAAGGTTTTAGGAAAAAGTGACTTTCTACTACTTGTGTTTTTCTTTCTTTTCTTTTTGGTCATATTTGACTTTACTTATATACAGATATCCTCTCATATCTGCCTGAGTTATGAAATGCATAAATACTTAACAATGACGGAGACTATAAAATTAAAGAATAATGTGTCTGTAAATGAAAGATAGTACAGAACAGAAATACAGGAAGTATTTACTTGTCACTGGATGTCTCCTTATTATGTAAGTCTTATCCATCTTCAAAATAGTTAATGTTCAATCTCTTTTTCTTTTATTCATACACTCATCAGGAATTTAGCACCTAATATTTGTCATAAACTATGCTTAAGGTTGAGTGAAGTTAGTTTTCTACTTATGTGTATGTTTACCTTTTCAAATTTGGGTCACTCAAAGGACCCAAGGATATCGACTTACTTTATCATGGTTGTCACGTAGTGATTTTTCATTATTGATGGATTGTCTTACAGGGCAATAGAAAATGTATAGAGAACAGCAAAGGCACGACTCAGTCATTTTTCCATTAGGGCCTATAGCATTGTGTCAACTCAAGAGCAATCTCTGCGCCTACCTTGTATAAAAGCTGTGAGCCGTCTCCATATCACTCAGAGACTAGGAATACAGACAAAAGTGGATGATATCAATTTATCTCTAGAAAGGCACTTACAGGTAACATAGGCTTACCTTATGCTTTAATTATGGGAAACAAGATTGAAATAAGTTAGAGTGATGTAACCCAAATCATATAGTGTTGGTA
Organism: Rhinolophus hipposideros; assembly: GCF_964194185.1. Taxonomy (NCBI): domain Eukaryota; kingdom Metazoa; phylum Chordata; class Mammalia; order Chiroptera; family Rhinolophidae; genus Rhinolophus; species Rhinolophus hipposideros. Next base: position 55,408,715 of record NC_138050.1, read on the forward strand.
TCAAAGTCAAGACAGAAGCACAGGTCATTTGTTAATCCAGTGTTCTTTCTGCAATAGTTTGTCATGGTTAGTTTTACATAGGGGTAACAACCTGAAGAACCTGTTTTCTGTGGCATATGCCATTGTGGAGTGGTTATTAGTCATGTGATTTCAAGCATTAATAATTATAGCTGCCATTTATTAGGCACTTTTCATATTCAGTGTACTTTTTGCTCATATCTGGCCTAATCTTCCTGGCAACCTCATATGATAGATACTATTATTCACATTTTATGGATAAGGATAATGAGGCTTAAGAAGGTGAATACCTTTAATTCTAGCCATGCTGCAATTAATCATGAAAATAAAATCTTACCCCAAACTTCATCTAATGAAAATCCCCATCTGCTCACAACCAGGCTATACTCCCTGAGGCCGGCTCAGCTCTGAAGTTCAGACTAGCCCATGCCTACTGTTCCTTCCTACTTCAATAATCAATGATTTAATTCCAGGTACAATTACAGAAGTTTATGTTAAAAAATAATCATTCAGGAACTCTAAATTTAAAATATTGGGAATTCAGTGTTCTTAAAATGTTTACTCACCCCCTGACCCCGCGAAACTACAGTGAACTGATCTCAAAGCTCCTAGGTATCAAATCTTTTTAATTGTCACATGAAAATAGTGACTGCTCTAATAGGAATGCCTACAAGTTGAACCATGATTATTTGTCCATTAACATTTTTATCCATTTTTAATCGAAAGGATGGTACACCTAAACATTTCCTGTCAAATTCTACAAATCTCGTGCTGACAAACATTGATCTTTTCCAAAATACCAGCAATGTATAACTTGAAAAAAAAAAAAATTCTACCTTATTATTTTAGAGGGACAGCCAGTTCTCTTTGCAGGAGAGCAGGTTAGCCAGTTAGTTCACTTTCCATGCACTGGTGTTTCTCTGTCTCCTTGTTCTTTTCTTTTTGAAAATGTTGTGTTCATTAACATCACCATTGCACGCTGGACAAAGGCAGAAATGGAAGAGGTTTTTTGCTCCTGCCTGCTTCAAAGCAGCTGACTAGATAAATAAGTGAAGTAAAACAAGGATCTGAGAAAATATCTGATGTTTCTACATATTTATGCTATTTCTCATCTAGATCAATTTTGAAAACCACTAAGTTAACATTGGAAACCACCAGCTAAGTTAAAATTTAGCTTTATCTTGTACAGGTTATATTTTCTGTAAGAAAATCAGAGTGTAGCAACAGATGATAGGATTATTTAGAACCTTCATAAAGTTTTTAGCTTCTTTCACTAGTTTCCTAGTTTAAAAAAAGTACATTCTGAGTATTCACTGAAAAGGATTTTCATATTTTTGTTAGCTATTATACTCAAAATCCGTTTTTCTTAAACTGTGATCCCAAACCACCTACTAGTCCAGGAAACATTATTAGAGGCCTTCAGGTTTCCCTTATTTTCACGTTGTGTTTTGACTTTATCTTTCGTTAAACATTTAATAGAAATATATTGTGGATCGTCTGCATTACTGTCTGTAACAGAGTCCTAGCTCTTTATTTCTACTCCAATAATTATCTTTGTGTTTGACTTTACTGCAGGTAAAGACCACATATATACATTTGTGATTCACTGTAGGAGTAAGGGTTTTGCAATAATTTGAGAACAGTGGTAGAGAAATTGGAACATAACACATCTCTCACTGGCAGAGGCTTAGTAAGTTCAAAACAACCTCTGCCATCACACACTGCCCCCTGCATATTGTGAGCAGACATATTTGTCAATAGTTCATTCTTGATGGAGACTTTTTCTGCTCCTGAGAGTGGCAGTAATTACAATATGTACCCACAAAATGCAGAACTTGGTAATGCAGCCACACAAACTTTATATTCAAGTGGACAATAGTACAAAAGTAACAAGTGAATGCTAATTAAAATGAGCATTACAGAAGTTCTTATGGCTGTTTCACTAAAGTGAAAAGCCTGATTACTTCAAGTAGTTAAGTCTTAAATTGATTAAAATTTTATAAAACATTCCAATGCAAATAGGCATTTTCTATATTAGTATATTTAAACCAACATAGAAGAAAATTTTAAAGTAGAATTAGACTTAGGACAATATCTTCCTCAGTATTAAATACATATTCTTTATTATTAAAGTAATCGTTTGTCATTTAATTTCAACAAAGTAATTTAGTTGAATAAATACAAGTGATTTGAAATAAATTTACTTTTCTACTTCCGTTTACATTTATTTTATACTTTCTTTTGATTGTATAGATGCCTAGGATTATTAAGAGTAAGGGATTTATACCAGGTTGTGCAGATTTTAGTCCCTACATGATCCAAGTACCAGGAAATTATTTTTATTCACCATAAAAGATGACTATACATTATAAAAGTCTGAGAATATGCTGTCATATGTTTTATGAATACTAACCACCTGGCTGAAATTTTTCCACATATTGGAATCACAGAACTGAAACAGACTTTATATACCCTGGACTCTAATTTAACACCACTCCTGCAGGCAAGAATACACACCGTGAAGGTGTGCTCCCAGAGGTGAGGATGGCGTGAGGAGCGGTACCCAAGTCCAGGCAGTGACTCTTAGGAGCTTTGTAATGTTGACACAAATTTGACGTTCACTTAATAAGCCTGCAGAGACAAGAGACCAAGAGAAATCTACTTTATTAGTCTCATCCCTCAGCTCAGAAAGCCATCGCCTTTATTAGCACAGCTGCTGCCTTATTCTACAAGCCTAATGTGGTATTCTGTTTCTTCCATCAGCAGCTTTGGCAAAGATTTAGGTCTGCAACAAAAAACGTGATCAAATCTCTGTTTTATGGCCTCCTCTTCGTGTGTGTGTGTGTGTGTGTGTGTGTGTGTGTGTGTGTGTGTACGGGTGATATGATGGTTGAGGCATAAAGGTTTATTCTTTGAAGACTACGCATTTTGAAATCACATATACTAGCCTTTTTTGCCCTATGTAATGCTTTCAGCCTGAGTTTTATATTATTTGATGTGAACATTGCATCTGGGGCTTTCTTTGCATTTTCATTTTCTCCATGTGCCCTTGACATCCACTTAAAACTTTTATCTGTCACCTTGTTTTGTGGTGTTTTCTGCAAATAATAGAGAGGTATTTTTGTTTACAATTGAGTCTGATGCTTTTCATATGTAAGATGACATTTTAGGTGTAAGATGACCCACTGGCATTGTGCATCTTAAGTAACGAATTTATTCTAACTCTCTAGTTGCACTTACGCTTAATAATTATTTTATGGTGTAATTTCTCTTTTTTGCTCTTGTTTTCATGGCTTGGATCCTTTTTTTTCCCTCCTGTGAAGCTGGAGTTTCCAGTGTGCCTTCCAAAGCGTCTTCCTGTTTTATAGGAACATATCAATGTTAAATCATTTTTGCATAACTCCCCCACACATTCACTTGCCATCACCTCTCAGTTCCAAAATGAAATCTTAAGAATACTTTGAATTTCCCTGTCTCCTCTTTTTTCTAAGACAGACTAAAATTATTTATTTCCAGAATGGTGTGAAACTCACCCTTATTTACATCTCTTTTATTTGAAAAAGCTTTACGTAACAATCATTTTTCAAATTCTCATTTTCATTATCATCATCCAGTAGTGCTTAACTATGTATTGCAAGAACCATTGTTCTCCCATTCTTTCTTCCTCTTAGTATTCCCTGAAATATCTGCTTTCATTGGATGGTTATTTCTTAAATACTTAGAATATTGATGGATGGCGTACAGAGCCCATGTGAGGCAGTTCTGTCGTTGAGAGACCAGTCACAGGAAACTAGTGACAAAGGTGTGGGAAGAGATGAGGCAGCCCATTGATCAGCAGTAGCAAGCAGAAGCTATTTCCATGAGGGCTGGAAGGATCAGGGGACAAGGCGGTATTATTGCCAGAACTGTGGTGAGACCTGGTACCATAGAGTAGTCAGTGTCAGCCAGGGATGCAATCTGAAGCAGAGAGGAGGAAAAAGAGAGATCCCAGATTCTCTTTTTCGGTGACTTGACAATCTCTTGTCAGCATCTCCTATTATCAGAAGCTTTTGAGAAGCCAGCTGATGAGGGGTTCTGGGAAAGTTGGTTTGAGGACGCAGACCCTGGGGAAGGGAAGGGCATTGGCTAAGAGCCAACAAGCCAAGCCTAGCTCAGGCAGAATTCTTCCTGAACTTTGCAATTCCAAGACTATCTTTATTTTGCACTAGCAGATGGATGCTATCTTGGCTTGCCACAGTATTCTTGGTTCCAGTCCTGGTCTCTCCAAAGTTTATAATATTGTTCCATTGCCATCTAGCTATCAGGCTTTTCTATAAAGAACTGGATTTCATTTTTATCCTCTCATTTTTCCCATCGCAAAGTTGCACTATATTTTCTTTATGCTTAGAATTCAGGAATTACATAAGACTGATTCCAAAATTGTCCTGGGATTTGGGGATGCCTTTCAAACTACAGATCCAAGGTGTTTTTGTTTTTTTTTCGTTTGTTTGTTTGTTTGTTTTTACTTCTCTAATCTTCTATATCATTTGGCCTCTTCATTCTCTACTTCTAGGATAACCATTCATTACTCATGAGTTATCTCTCCATTATCTTTCTTCCAAGTATCTTTAATTATTTCCCTCACAATTTTTATTACTTAAGTTATTGCCTTAGAGATTTTTTTCCCCACCTGTTTCTCAAAATAAGTAATAGTGTTTCTAGACTGGGATTTCTATGTGGTTATGATTTCTTAATATACTAAAACACAGTGTTAAGCTCATAGCAGGTGCTTAGTAAATTTTAGTGGATAAAAGAGCATATAAATTAGTCAATCATATAATTATTTTTTGTTTATAAAATAAAAAACATGGACATACCTGTAGAGGTACTGAGGTGTGGGTATATATGTGGATGACTGTTCAAATATAAAAATAATGCTGCACACAAACATTTTGATTTCTAAGAGTTATACAGAATACACGGACGAAATAGGACTCTAGCATAAAGGGAATAAAGGAATAATGTACAAGCAAATATAGACTTTTCAGTGTATTTTAATTTTTTGCTTTTTTATTCGAAATAGGAAGCAATGATGCATAAATTTCTTATTTTTTAACTAAAAGTTATTGGAGTGACAATGGTCAACAAAACTACATAGGTTTCAAGTGTACAATTCTATAATACATCATCTATATATTGCATTATGTGTGCACCACCCAGAGTCAGTTCTCTTTTCATCACCATATATTTGCATAAATTTCTTGAACACTGTATTTATAGAAATATAATAGCAGAACAAAACCATTTGAGTTCTATCTTTTTATTAAACCATTTAAAATGTTATTCACTTTGTTTTCTCAACTGGGAATGAGAATTATAATGCTATTCTAAGGAACAATTTTTTAAAAGATATACAGGAGACTAGAATTTAAAAAGGATCTATATACTACTTTAACGTACTAAAATTAAAGCCACTTTTATAAAGCACTAGCGGCAGTGTATCCACTTACAGTGAATGAAGAAAATGAAAGTGATTACCTAAATATTTCAGGTACATTATTTCATTTATAAATGTATGTGTGTGTGGGATTCTTAATCTTTTATCTATTAACTTGAATTTAAAAATAAAAATACCGAAAGAAACTACTGTTTGTCTTTTCCTTCTGAGTTTCCTCTTTCATTTTGTTGAATGATAGATTGTGATATAAAACACTATTGAAAGACTGATTATAAATTATATCTTACTATTGTAGGTTAATTGAGTCACTGAGGTATTTCCATGAAGTAATTTATTTGTTTATTTATTTATGTACTTATTTATTTAAAATTTATGTGTAATAAAAAGCACAGATATTAAGCATTCTGGTTGATGAGTAACCATCAGCCAAAATAAGATATAGACTATGTCCATCATCCTATGAAGTTCCCTTATAGAATCCCCAAATGCTGTCCTCCAATTATTTTGGGGTATTGGAGTGCCCTTCTGGTTTTCTGTCTGTCCAGCATCCCTTTCTTTGGGAAACAGTCTTTCCCACGTCCAGTAGTCAGTGGAACGCTGGCCTCAGCATGGTAACATTGCCCGCACTAATGTAAAAAGATTCTCTCACCTGGGCATCTGAGTCTTGTGTGAAGATCCAGAAGTAGTTGAGACTCTGGGAGATTTTTCACTCTGCTGAAAATTCCAGAAAGTCATAGTTCTTGCCACTGGTTTCCCATTAAGATCATCTGGGAGCTCTCAAAAAGAACAGCGCACCTTTCTCCACACTCAGACTTCAGACCCCATGCTTGTTGATATTTCATTTTATGAATAATGTTCCCAAAAGAGAAGATAACCAGACTCTGGCTTGCTAGGATGGGAAGAAAAAGGAAAGCAATAACAGCATATTGGATATCATTTATCAAAACTTACAATGTTCCTTGCCCTGTGCCAAGCAGTTTAAGTACGTTATTCTATTCACAAGTACCTTGCAAGGTACTTGTTGTCATCTCTATTTCACATAAAAGAAAATTGAGTCTTAAGGATGTTAAGTAATATTCTCAGACTCATCATTTACCAACTGGTAGAAATAGGCTTGAACTCAGTTCTGGTGAAACAAAATTTTATGCTATAAGCTATTCTCCACACTACCATTCATTAATGCGATGACTGATTTACATGATAATGACATATTTATTCCAACAGTTTTTACTTCATTTTGGCAGGGAGAAAATTGAACTTGAAGTATGTTTTTATCTTATTAAAAGGTTAGATTACACATAATTCTAAACAAAATAAAAGTGTAATTAAAAAACACATTTTATTGACATACATTTGAAACCATGGATGATATAGACTGTTTCTCTTTAAATGTATTAAATTTCTAAATATTGGCCTCATAAAATAGGCTGGTCTCTAACAACATAATGAATTATGGAGTAACACATCATTTAATATAAATGTGGGTCATTATCTTTAACTTCCAAGTATGAATTTCTCTCGTTTGCCACATTATGCCTAATGTCGAAAACCATATTCACAGAAACAACAGCAGTGAAGCGTTGGTTTTGTGTCACACATTATTCTGAGAAAGCCACACTGAAAGCTTAGTCTCTATTACTCACAACCCCCAGAAAAGAAACAACAGCATGTGGTGTGTGTGTGTGTTGTTGTTGTTGTTGTTGTTATTTGAATTAAAGTATATGAAAATTAGGAAATGAATTTCAGCAGTATACCTGAAAAGTCAATGTTGGAGCAAAGTGAAATCGATGGAATTCCCTACGTTGCTGTTTTTCCTCCCATGGGTCTCAGTCCCTGCCCCCTGCCCACAAGGCTCCTCATCTCACTAGGCAATCCTCACCCTCCCTTGGGGGTGCAAGATTGTGAACACTGTGCAATCATTGCCTCTTTACCATTTTTGTTTAATTTCCACATGACCAAAAATTGTATTAACCAGAATATATTTTCCATAAAATATTCAGTTGCTCTGTGTAGTTCTATTGATTCACACATTTATCCCAACAAATTTTAATAAATAAAATCTTTCCCAATATGTATTGACATGCAGAAGTTTTTAAAATAAGATTTGTAAGATTTTCCACATGTAAATTTAATCTTATAATCTCTATTTTATGACAAGAATTGTCTTCCAAATAAGAATTTTCCATCAAAATCTCCCCTTTGTTCGAGACAAATTATCTTTATACCAAGTCTTACAAGAGATATTTCACTTTTCCTTAATTACTTGTATTTTAGTATCTAAATGTTGATCCATTTTCACTTCTGTCCTACCAGGCAATCTCTCTGCTCCCTTCTAGGTATTCATATAAGGAACACTCAAATGTGTTGCCTCTGTTTAAATATTCTAGTAAATAGGTGGCAACATTACTCTTGCTGAAAGTCCACATAACTGATAACCTATATGCGGCATAAAAACAAACAAACAAAACCTGTCTTTTGAGACCAGTCTAACCCATAAGACTGACTCATTTATTCTAACCTGCTCTAAAACTCATTTTTGAGTCACAATTCCCACACCATACGTGCCTTCACTACATATCCATTAAATCAATTAATAAGAACTATGAGTGAGTGATCTATTTGTTCAGGCTATAAAAACATAAAAAAATTCTTTTAAATTTCTAAAAAAAAAAAAAAAATGTTTTCCTGGTAAGCATTAGCAGCATGAGAGTCAGGCAGATATTTGGAAAATGTAATGATTGGAAAATGACATGACAACTAAAAATAAGTACAAATAAACCCACTCTACATTTAACTCTTACCATGTTTTTAAAATACTTTGGATATTCTTCTGATGGCAGAATTATTAAAGTTTAAGAATGCATCACATATAACAGAACTCTGAAAACAAACATCACCATTATAGTTAATGAGGAAATGATTATAGACTTAATTTTCAACTTGTAAAGCAGTGTATCAGAATGGGCCTTTACTTACGGTGACCTGTGAGACTAAAACAGAGTCTGACAACAATAAGCCAGTAAAAGCAAGACCCATTTGTGGTGTTTTCCCAAAGATTAAAATACAACAATTTTATTGGAACTTTAGTTATATGATAAATGCATTTTGTATGAAATAGTAATTTATTAATAAATACTGACTTGGGGGCCATTCTTCCCTGTGTCATAATGAATTTCTGTGAATTTATTATCCTCAGTGATCCCTACAGTTTACCTGCAAAAAATAGTGATCTATTAAACTTCCTGGGTTAGCCAAAGAGATCTTCGGATCTTGAAAATCCAATCACGTCATAAATTGGATGACTTTGATTTAAAAAGCACACTTCATAGATTGTGCAGATGCCTGACCACTGCACTGTATACCTGAAGCTCAAGTAGAATAATAGTGAAAGTCAACTATAATTTATGTGCGTATATAAAGTACAGCATAGGGAATATAGTCAATGGAACTGTAACAGCTACATACGATGTCAGAGAGGTAGTAGATTGGGGAGGGTTATCACTTTGTGAGGGGTGTAAATGTCTAATCATTATGTTCTTTTGTACACCTGAAACTAATATAATAAAAAATATAAATAAATAAATAAAAAGCACAGTTGTACATTAAAATATAATATTTATTATTTTAAATCTTTTTTTATTAGTTTCATGTGTACAAAGTAATGTAATGGTTAGAAATTTACACCCCACACAAAGTGATGCCCCCCCCCAATCTATTACCCCTCTGACATCGCATATAGCTGTTACAATACCGTTGACTGTATTCCCTATGCTGTACGCCACATCCCGTGAGTCAGTATATGAGGTCTGACAATCAAGTTCGCGAACTCATCCTAAAAAAAGTGCTACATACTTCATTGCTGAATATCACTATGGTCACCTTTGAAGTGTTCCCCGTGGGAAGCTGTGCACCAATGCCAGTGCCTAGTCCAGCCTTCAAAGCAGTTTTGGAACTCTTTCTCGAATGGCCATCAGAGCTATTGTCGTATTACCCTTGATGTCCTGAATGTCATCGAAATGTCTTCCTTTCAATATTTCCTTTATCTTTGGGTAAAGAAAGAAGTCATTGGAGGCCAGATTACATGAGTAGGGAGGCTGTTCCAATACAGTTATTTGTATACTGGCTAAAACCTCCCTCACAGACAGTACCCTGTGAGCTGGTACTTTATCATGACTTAAGAGCCATGAATTGTTGGTGAAAAGTTCAGGTCATCTAACTTTTTCATGCAGTCTTTTCAGCACTTCCAAATAGTAAACTTGGTTAATTAGCTATTTGTCCAGTTGGTACAAATTCATAATGAATAATCCCTCTGATATCAAAAAAGTTTAGTAACATTATCACAAGTTCGCGAACTTAATTGTCAGACCTTTGCATGTAGTATGTGTCCTTTTGGTTGAATTGTTCAATCTCTCTAAGCTCCTGTACGTGTGTCTCAAAGGCATCCTTTGTGTTGTGTGAGTGTTGTTTTTTCTTACATTTATTGGGGTGACAATTGTTAGTGAACTTACAAAGGTTTCAGGTATACAATTGAATAATACATCATCTATATATTGTATTGTGTGCTCACCATCCAGAGCCAATTCTCCTTCCATCACCATATACCTGCTCACATGCTCCTTACTCCTTCCCCCCTTACCTGCTTATAATCACTAGACTATTGTCCATGTCTGTGAGTTTTTGTTTCTTCATTTGTTTGTCTTGTTCCTTTGTTGCTTTCAGTTTTATATACCACATATCAGTGAAATCATATGGTTCTCAACTTTTTCTGACTTATTTCTCTTAGCATAATAATGTGAAGATCCATCCATGTTGTCACAAATGGTACTATTTCATCTTTTTTTATGGCAGAATAGTATTCCATTGTGTATATATACCACATCTTCTTTATCTAATCATCTATTGAAGAACACTTTTGTTGTTTCCATGTCTTGGCCACTGTAAATAAAGCTGCAATGAACATTGGAGCACATATATCTTTATGGACAAATGTTTTCAGATTTTTGGGTAATATACCCAGGAGAGGTATTGCTGGGTCATATGGTAATTCTATTCTTAATTTTTTGAGGAACCTCCACACTGCCTTCCATAGCAGCTGCACCAGTCTGCATTCCCACCAACAGTGTATGAGGGTTCCTTTCTCTCCACAGCCTCTCCAGCACTTGTTATTATTGTGCTGTGTGTGTTCTCCTGTTGTAATTGAGCCTTGACTGCTTTTGGCTTGTTAGTGTGTGGGATTGACTCGTAGGCTGACCAGCTATGAGGACTGGCAATGCCCACAGAGTATGAGCCGCTGTGCGAGGGCTTTGTCTCTGCGAGCTCTTGTGCCTGTTGAGAATTCCCTTTGGGCGTGCTGCTTGCAGGTTAAACAAGGTAGCACTCTAGTTTGGTCCGAAGCTGGCCTCTGAGGGTGTTGATTCTGGTGAACCTTGTGGGGGGGCTCTCATGCAGGGCAATTTCAGAATAAAACAAGCCAACAACCACAACAAAAAAACATGTACACTCATATATAACAACACCAAACCTTCAAAACAGACAAAAATACAAAAAACACAGCAAAACAATAGCAACAACAATAACCACCACAACAAAAAACAAAACAAAGAAGAAAAAGGAAAGAAAGGAAAAGAAAAAAAAAAGAAAAAAACAAGAAGGAAAAAATGTATACTATATGTAAATAATAATAAAAAAAACAGAGCCGATTTTGGATTAACTCCCATCAGCTAACTCTGGGTTGTCCACTATAAAACAATCTCTGAATCTTGTGGACATGGGGCCAGCCACCAGGTCCTTCTTTTCTGAGCGACTTTGCCACATGCAAAAGTAATAAGAAGAGAGAATGAGTTAAGACTGATCTATATTGAAGCTCTTCAGAAACAACTCTTTTGAGCATCATGGATCTAAGTCAGTGAATATAAAATAATAGTTTACCACTGTGAAGAGTCTCAGAATTAGTGACAACACAAAATGCACATAGGTTTATATAAAAAGCAGAAAATAGGAAAGATACAAAGAATCAATTTTCTCTGATTTTACTTTCTTAATGCCCAAATCCTCATAACCTGTGAAAACTCTGGATTAGAGGTTTAGAAATTCATGTTTAAAACACTGAAAACTTCATTCTGCACAGGGATTTCTAGCAAGGGAGATCTTTGTGTGGTTTTGGGGATTCCCTGAGCATTGCCACTAAGTGATCAATTTATGGCTAGGAGTCCAGGCCGAAATGAGCCCTGTAGCCAAGAAACAGAGCTGGAGTTTAAGATTTGAAGTTATCTGTTGGTAGAGTTGACTAGATGTGCAAAGTGGAGCCTGGAATATGATTTACTAAGACCCACAGCAAACAAGCAAGGTTTGGAGTAAGGTTTAGTTAGATGGAACAAGAAACTGTTAGGGTTATATTGACAGATCCAGTAGCTACAAGATCTCTTTTCATGCACAGCCCAACTTTCCTTCATTGGAAAGGAACTGCATCTTAATTTGGGCAATTGATTGCCCAATAAGAGGGTGACAACTACTATAGGCATTTATATTTAAGAAAAATACCGTGTTTCCCCCGAAAATAAAACCTAGCTGGACCATCAGCTCTAATGCGTCTTTTGGAGCAAAAATTAATATAAGAGCTGGTATTCTATTCTATTCTATTCTATTCTATTCTATTCTATTCTATTCTATTCTATTCTATTCTATTCTATTCTATTCTATTCTATTCTATTCTACCCTGTCTTATAGTAATATTGTAAGACCCTTATAGGAAAATAAGACTGGGTCTTATATTAATTTTTACTCCAAAAGACGTATTAGAGCTGATGGTCTAGCTAGGTCTTATTTTCGGGGAAACACAGTATGTTTAATCACTGAAGTAGATATCAGCAGTGAAAAGAAATTATAACAAAAGTTCATGTGTAACCAAACTTTCCCATCCCGTGGAAACATTGTCTTCAGTCAATTTCCTCAACACATATTCAAAACACTTTGTTAGATATGTTGATTTTGCTTTTAAATACAAACCAGTTTGCTTTTAAATACAAAAGATATTTACTAACATGTTGCTCATAAAAATAAACCTCCAAATTTTGTGTATATATGTATTCCCAGGGGGAATCTAACTGGGCTCCTTAAATATTATATGGAAACGTCTTTTGAAATCTCTATAGCATTGTATAATATAAGTTATTATTTCCATAATTACAGCAAAGTCACTTGGCTTTCCAAGTTTCAATGTGCACTTTTAAAGTAGTGTCATCTTCCTATTAACCCATTTCTCTCCATTCCTTTTCTTTCTTCAAGAAAATCTTAACATCAACGTCCTTCATAAAGCACTCCTTTCTCTAGCCCAAACTAGCTTCTTCCTTTACTGAATTCTTTTTCCTTTTCTATTCTTTTTCCATGTAATATGGTTAGTATTACATAGTTTAGTGCATAATTGCAGTGACATTATTTCATATACATCCTCATTTAAAGTAAATTTTTTTGAGGAGTATGTGATGGTTAATTTTATATGTCAGCGTTACTGGCCACGAAGTGCCCAGATTAAACATTATTTCTGAGGGTCTTTGAGGGTATTTCCTTATTAGATTAGCATTTGAATCCATGGACTCAGGAAAATAGACTTCCCTCCCCAAAGCCTGAGCGCATCATCCAGTCCTTAGAGGGCCTGAATAGGACAAAAGGTAGAGAAAGGAGGAATTCATGCCTTTTGATCCCTGTCTGCTTGCTTGAGTTGAAACATCTCTTTTTATTTTCTCCGGCCCTCAGACTGGGATTTACAACATTGGCTCCCTGGTATTCAGGCTTTCAGGCTCTGACTGAATTACACCACCAGCTTTCCTGGGTCTCTAGCTTCCAGACAGCAGATCACGGGATTTCTCTGTCTCCACAATTGTGTGAGCCAATTCCTCATAATAAATCTTCTATATATATCCAACTGGTTCTGTTTCTCTGAGAACCCTGACTAATAGAGACTGAGAGCAGGTTTTTTAATAATCAGAAAATCTCTCAGACAATGGCCATAGAAGATTCACTATGAAGATGGAACTTTAAATTGATGTATGAGAAAAGGTGACTTTCAGAAGAAATGGGGCACAGTGGTCAGATTTTGCCCTTTCTCCTGAAAACAAAACAAAAGCAAGAAGGAATTGAAAAAAAATTCCATTTCTGTCAAGACCACAGATTCCAAAACGTGTTGAAGAGCTGCTATAAGCAGCTAAGATTGGGTTGAAGCCCCATGGAAGAGGATTATAAGAGGAAAAACAGGGAAAGAAAGAGTACAATAATATCCAGTATCTGATTTAGAAGCTTGAGCAAGAACTCTTTTCCTAAAGATGGACTCATCTGAAGTCAAAATACTCTTTCTTCTTTATAACACTGAGAATCAAACCTGAAATGAGCAGAACTGTAAGAAAAGGTTCCCCAAAACCAAGTTTAGTTCAGAGATGCTGAAGAGACGAACTACGCTGACTCACCCAGATAAATCATATTTTCTAGAAGCAACTATTCTGACAGAGCTACCTCAGTACCATGACTGCTATTCCACCATTGATATCACGTCCCCAATAATCTATAGGAGGGCACAAGAAAGATGCAGAGCCATGATTTTCTTTTAGGGAGTCACCACCACTTGAACAATGACTGTCTCTCACCAATCAAATAACTCACTCAATCTCCGTGGAGAAGGGAAGGCAGTGGGACAAGGGACCTGGAAATTTAAGGGGGTATATTTCCACTTGGAAACCAAGGCAGAGGGAAATTACCAACTCCTGTAACGATAATTATCATTCTTCTTATTTTACTACCATATTTCCCCGAAAATAAGACCGGGTCTTATATTAATTTTTGCTCCAAAAGACATATTAGGGCTTATGTTCAGGGGATGTCATCCTGAAAAATCATGCTAGGGCTTATTTTTCCGTTAGGACTTATTTTTAGGGAAACAGGGAATATTGTTTTATTGACATTACAATTGGTTTTTCTAAGAAGTGTATTTTTTTAAAAAAATCATGGAAAAAAGGGAACTACTATGTTTTACATACATACTAAAGTTAACATACTTTTGGGGATGGCATGGTGCTAATAACACCAAAGTTGCCAGTTCGATCCTGGCATGGGACAGTGTGAGCCGCACCCTCAAAAACAAAACAAAACAAAACAAAACTTTCATTTGTCTTATTTAATTTTCATCCTAACCCACTCATATTTTGATAAACTAAAGTTTAGACAAGTTTTACCTATACAAATTATAGAGTAATCAAATGATAATAACAAGAAATGAATCTATGATATGTACCCCTGTAGTGTTCTATTCACCAGATTTTTCTGTTTCCTTCTTACTTGTGTGGATTAATGGAGAACTTCCCTTGTTTCAGGGAAACTAAGATGCCATCAATTAAAAATTACACTCTTATGTCATATGCCACTAGGAAGGAAAATGCACTGCCACCTAAACTCTGATATGCAGCAATGATAGATGCATCTGATTACTGAGATGTTAAAATAAGAACAAATATATTAGAATTGATGAAAATATATATATATATATATGTATATACATATACATATATATATATATATATATATATATATATATATATATATATATATATATGTAAGCTAAGAGAAAATTGACACTTGAAAAATAAATCCAACAACTTTATATGTGGCAGAATGTACGTGATTGGACTTGAATTAAATTTGATTGGTAAAAATTATGTGAGTCAGTCCAGCCTTTTGATAATAATCACCCGAATAATAGTTGATTGCTGATTGCTAATACATAGTGTGACTCAATTTTAGTTAACACTGGAAAATAGTTGAGTCATTTTTATTTGTGTATAACAAGAATAAATACAAATTACACACATAAATATCTTCTCCTATCGATTGTACATTTCTAAATATAGAATGATTCTTATTGTTCAGTCTTTACTTTCAATCAATATATTTAGAAAACTTGCAATTTTGACTCTTGACTTAATCAACTATTTTTAAATTTCTTTCTGTCGACCAAATTAATTTCACAGGGTTTTCTTAAAACGGCCAAGATGTTGTTGCATTTGATGGAGAAGTTATGTGAAGTACAGCTTCATAGATTCACTTTCCTGCAGCAAACACTATGAGAGAATAAGACAGTATGAAGTTTAGAAAGAAGCTGAAGTCAAATTATTTCTAGCTAGTGTGAACTCCTTCTAGTGTAAGGAATTTCAGTGAATGTGGTCCTGGAGATTTGTGTGGGTCATCATAATGACACCATCTCCCTCCCGTCATTACTCTAGAGAATGAAGTCAGCCTTAAATATAATGAATATTTTCTAGAGTGTAAATAATTATGGAAGAATATATAAATTCATTAAGTATTTTCATAGTTGGTATGACATTGTACATTTCTGATATAAAACAAGTTTAAATCAAATTAATGTTTATAGAAGTTGCTCATGTAGGAAAGACTGTGTGGTTTTATTTACAGGTCAGTATAGACAGCATCAGAGTTTCTCTTCTGACAATTTACTTCACTTATAAAGGACCTGCTTCTTTTGCTTCAAGAAAATTATTCCTTGTTTGTCCCAACAAAATAATTTATATGAATTCTTTTTACAGAACTGAAAGTGCTCTTAATTAATTTACTGTATGACATATCCATGAAAATGTGGACTGTCTTATGGATAGAACTTGTTAAGTTCTGAGAGTTGATTCAAGGGCAGTATGGCTACCTTTTAAGGAAGTAACTGAGTGAATGTTCCCCTGAGAGTGTGTTCTCTTCTCAAGACTCTTGTTACATTCCCCCTATTTCAATTACTCTTTAAGGGGCTTTAAAGTATCCCGACATTTTTTTTTAAATGCATGTACCTATTTCTAAAAATGATTGAGACCTTTCAAAAATGATTGACTCATGATATAACATACAGATTACTGAACTTAAAACTTTACTGCTAATTTGGAAAAAAATATACATTGGTTCACATATATGTTTCTTACAGAATAGAATTTAATTGCAGAGAGTATCCTAAAGATGATCTAGTGCCAACCCAGCACCCTGAGTGATCACCCAGACATTCTGCTGGTCATAGATATTCTGCTCTTCGCACTACACTGTCTCGGAACTGGACAATACCCAGTAGTACAGACACATTGCCAAGATGCTATCACATGGAGGAGACCTCATTGAAGTGTTACTCTGGGAAACATTAACAGTGCTTTGGGATACCACCCGGAATCAGAAAAGCTATAACACTTAAAACTAGCCACTGTTGGTTATCTTGGCCTTTCAAGAAAAGCAGATATGCCATTGAGAGGATTCTTGAGTGTTCTTTAAGGTCACCTAATATCTGTAGCCAGCCTATGGAAGCCCATGCCTGAAAGACTTCTTCCAGTGTGCCAGCTGGGCCCAGAGCTGGCATTCAGAAAGGTAAAACTCAAAGACTATTTATTGTTCTCTATAAACCCAGGGGTATATTAAATGCTGAAGGGCAGATTCAAACCATTTAGCAGGAAGGCTTTTCTATGCAAACATGAAGCAGTAAGACTTTAGAAAGAATAATCCATTATGGTATGGGAAATCAGAGGAGAAATTTGGACATTTGAATAGTGAATAATCTTTGCATATTAGGAGGACAGACCACAGAATACTCCACTACTTCAGTTAAAACCCAAGATCATGTCTGTTTTATAGATAAGAACACAAAACTGTACAGTGATTCAGTATGCTCTGGGGATTGAAGCTAATGTAAGATAGTAGCTCAGTCTCTAAGACTCTTAAATGGCAGTATTGATGGATGAAAATATTTAAAACAATGAACAATGGATTATGTTGTCAACATATGTGCATTAAAGGATCTCTGGCCATTCTTGATGAGACCCTAGAACAGAGATAGTTAAAATCAGAAGATAAAGCTGGCATCAGAATGACAGAAATTAGTAAAAAGAAGAAGATAAAGCCCATATAAATTGAGAATAGGAGCAGAGGAGATTAGGATTAAGAAACTAAAATAAAGAGCTTGAACATTCAACATATCTGCCCACTGTTGATAGTCACTCTTCTTCCAGGGCATGTGTTGAAAGCTGTGTGCTCCAATATGCCCTCCGAGCAGAGGCTATGTGGCCAGTGGTTGGCTGCAGAACATGTAGACCACAGGTTCTATTCGGCTAACCCCATACCCCCTGGTAACAAGCCAATCCTTCCTGTGTAACACTCACTTCACAGCGATTAGATAGCTCTGACTCTTCTCCCAGTCTTGCGCCAGAGTTGGACATAGGTGAGAACTGTTCACAAAAGTCCTGTATCCATCTGGTATACAGTAATTATTAAACATATTAACATTTGACCCACGAGAGACTGATCAGAATCTTCCAAGGTCATCTGCTGGAACAATCAGGAGTGATGTGATTTTGATTTCCCTGGTCTTGTTAGCCAGAAGGATGATGTAAGCAGAAACTTCCTGTCTGCCTCTTGGCCACCTCATGAAGGCAGCGTGCCAGAGAATGAGATTATTTTAACCTCTGGAGACAACAGAGCTCTAGGACTGCTCAGCTGCATGCCAAAAAATTTCTTTTACTTTGTGTAAGCGAATCTGTCTTGGGTTTATGTCACCTGAAACTAAAGAGTGCTAACTAACACAGAAAGTAAGAACAGTTCAACACAATGGCTCCATAACCTTGATATTCACTTTTACCTCCTAAATTTTGTGTGAACTTCTCTTCTTAAATTAGTTTGTTATAGGTTTTGATGATGGATTTCTACTTTGCTCCTATTGTCTGGTGATGATGTGTCTGGTGATAATTGACCCTGGCCTATATTTTATATCTAAATCTGTATATCAAGTGATTTGAGTTTTCTTAATGAAAGGAAATGAACTAATAATATTATGATGCAATTAATTAACATGCTAAATAGAGAAATCTAATCTATACAATCCCTCCACTCTTACAAGTGTATACATGGCATACATGTATAGCATGACTGCATAGCATACACATGGCACTTATATTTGTTAGCTCCATTTATGTAAGAATGTATAAAACTATAGTTAATAATATTAATGAGAAGGAAACTCATTTTATAAAAGTACAATGAATTGCATGAATGTTATGTAGGCAGAAAATAACAACTTTCCTTGCTTTCAAACTAATGGAAATGTTTTAAAATAAAGGGATACAATAAATACAAGGAAACAGAAAAAATGCAATTTTGTATTTTCAACACATTTAAAGTAGGAGAAAGGGCAAAAATATCTTCAAAGAGGTTTGATAATAATAAAAATGTGAGACAATAATAATATGAGCTTCTTTTTCCCTACTGGAGTGGTTGAGTATTTTCTCATTTTAGAAACATTAAATTATACATGAAGACACAACATTGGTAGAGATCTGCTAACGTGTAGAACAAAGACACTCAATGTCAAAAATAACCTCTTAAAAGAACTAGATGTCAAGAAACTGAATTAACCCAAGCCAACTGATGAAGCCTGGCTGATGAGATACAGGGCAGCAATTACATCTGGCGTATTCTACCCTAGGTTTGCAACAAATTATTTGTCAATCATGATGCCCTTTGCCATAATTGTTCCTAGTCACTATCCATATTCCCTCCTATCCAAGGCCATTTGTGGGCAGAATTTATAGTTCATTAATTGTGGGTAATATTTATGGTGAATCTATGAATCTTCAGGGCTTCATTAGGACTGCCATAATTAAAGATTTTTAAAATTGTGCATGGTATTTTTGGGGTGATGTTTCTTTTCGTCTTTGCTAAACTCAAGTCTACAAACACAAATGGGCACTTTGCACAAGGCATTGCACTGGCTGCGTCCTACAAACGTGAACAGTAGCTTCTGCTCACGAGAAATCTGTGATGTAAAATATCTAGTCTAAGACAGACTGTTATCATCTGTCGCACGTATATGCCACCCATTGGTTGAAGAAAACCCTAGACAACATTTCAATGTTGTGAGAGCTGCAGTATAAATCTAGGCTTTCAAATTCTCTTGACTTCCAGTGTAAGAGGAGCTCAGTATCCACTCAGAAATTCTGAGTGTTCAGAATGCATAGCTCCTCACTCACAGGGCTTTAAAGTCCCTACAATGAATGCCATTGGGCTTCATTGCATTTCTATGACAAGAGTGAAAAGCCTTTGATAATCATTTAAGGGATTTAAATGAGTCTTACCAATTCCAAATTATAGGACAAAAGCATATCAAGCCTATTATTGATGCTTTGATTTATTTCAACTTGTTTTCATAGTGTTAGACATATAATGTTAGACACACAGAATAAATGTAAAAATATAGGAATCAAAAACATCACCTTGGAATTGTTCAGAGGATTAAATTATGTTATAAATCCATTACCTTGGGCATGGGTAATTATATACGGCCAATTAAAATTATTAGTTTTAAAGTATTTGAGCAGTCATTGATAACTCTAATACAGAAATAAATTACTAGGATTAAAACAGCATACTATTATTTTGTGCAGATGACACTATTGCTCAAGTTAGCCAGTAGGAATACGCATCAGTGCATAGTTCAGACCTTATTTCCAGGTTCAATAAAATAATACCACTAACTGAGGTACTAAGCTATCATATCCTCCTTAGTTCTAAATAACCAGCCCTATCATTCCCAATCACAAAGGAAGCCCTGCTATTTAACTAGCTTTATCAAGCACCGTTGACTTAGAATGCCAATTTATTCATGACATCTGGATATCAGTCTTTTCTTTCTTTTACATCTTTGGTACTTATTTACCTCTTATAGGACAAAAATAAGCATTTGCAAAAAACTGACTATTTTGAAATTAATTTTCATTAAGGAAATTAACAGATTAATTAAAAAGCTCTTTTCATTGAATGCTGTCTTTAAATCTAATTCCCAGCTCTGTGAAAAATGCACTGTATTTTGAAAAATGCAATACATGCAATGTTAATTTGGCAACTCACTGTCCTGGGATCTTTAGAAATTCAAGTAAGGATTAATCAAAAGTAGTCCTGCCAAGCATAAATTACCACTATAAATTGAGAGTACTTCAATTTGCATTCAAAGTGCTTGTCATTGGAATTTCTTTTCTGGTGTGATTTACTTGCTTATGTTCACTGACACCCACTCTGGGAAAGAACAATTGTATTTTGTTCTTAAACAAGTTGGAGCTGATACTACCATCTTCCTCTTGGTCTTTCATTTTCCTCCCAGTATCTGGGATTCTTTTAAAATTCTCTAGGCAGCTTAAAATTCAATTTAGATGGTGAATATAAAATTTTGATCTAATGGAGAAAGTAATCCACATTTTGCGGTTATTTTGTACAATATTGTTGAGTGATGAGTGTATATTAGCATTATAAATTTTTTTTAAATGTTTGATGACAATATATAGAAAACAATAGCAGATAATTGGCCTGGTTTGGGTTTTCTGTTTTGTTTTCTTTTTGTAAATAAACTCTTTATGGTAGGGGAATTAAGTTCCATCTCCTGGAATAGGGAACAACTACATATGTTATTTGGGAATTCTTCTGTAAGAAAATCCCTCCTTGCCTGTTCACTTTTAATAATATGAAGTCATATATATTTTTCTATACTTAGGGATCTAAACCAATTCCACTTTATTTATTTTGTTGCTTACATTGTTCCAGATTTATCCTTAGGGAGCTTTTTTTAAATTGGGACCTGTGTCCTTTTGACTTATCTTCATATTTTGTGTGTTTGTTTAGTTTCCGGCTTTTTGTTACATAACTATTAGTCTAGGATCATTTTATATTTTCTCTGTCCCACCCTTAGAATCAGCCATTCCTCCTGCTTTGGTTCCTTTGTGGATAATGGTATTTATCCAACCAAGAATCAGGTGCTGAGTGTTCTACACTCTCTTAGCTCTCACAGCTCCTGTGGATGCAAAATAACCTATACATGCACAGATCTATTGTTATTTCGGCATTTATCTATTTGTGTACACAGATAAAAATAGACATGGGTTCATACTGGTGCCTCTGATTCTAATCCAAACCACAGCATTCACTCTGGCCTTCCCCTCCTTGCTTAGTTGTAACTTCTTTCTCTGGATGACACTATCAACGTTGTTTTCTAACCAACAAAAACTTCATGAACATTTGAACAATTGTTAGCAAAAATAGAACTCTTGTTTATTCAAACCCTGCCTATCTTTCCAGAGACATGGACATCACATCTTCTCTTCTTAGGGATTAGTATTCCTAGACCCTTTAACTGTCTTTTATAGGGCACAGTATCCACTTCTTTTTCCAACCACATTGTAATATTAATACTATCTAGTGTTCAGAACTGGAAGGAAAATACAACTTTGCTTAAAACCGGGTTCACTTTTTAATGCCTGTGACTTTGAGAAAGTTATTGACTTCTCCAGCATCCAATATTCTCATCTGTAAAATAGGTCTAGCAACAAATATCTCTTAGGAGTTTTTGGCAGGATTACATATAAAATTATAATATCTAATACAAAGCTGAGCAGATATCTAACACACATTTGCTTCTCTTTTCTGTCTACTTACAACTGTTGGCATATTAATACATAGTAAATTAATGTTATCTTTCTTATTATTGATACTATTATTAATTAAAACAAAATTGCAATAACCAAAATGCTTATAAGTCAGAAATCTTTAATAAAAACATAATATCTCTTCATTCTTGTATTTCTGTGCAGTAATAATCAATATTCATTTTATTACAGAGGCAAGGTTCTAAACAATTAGAGACACTTTCTTAGTCATCAGATAAAACTTATTATTGTTGGCTACGTACTTATTAAAAGTGGTCAATTCTTACACTACTTACAAATTATTTAAAAAATTTTGGATATAATTAAAAACCTGGAGGAAATTTACAATAATGATATGCAGAATTCCTGGATACCCTTCACACTGAGTCCCCCAAATAGTAACATTACTACATCTGTTTTATTTTTTCTCAACCATTTTAGTGTAAGTTGCAGACATAATGCTCCTTTTACTCCTAAATATTTTATTGCATATTTCCTACTAATGGATCACCTGGCATACTGTGTTCTAGTTGATTATGTTTGGTAGAGGAAAGATTATTAAGTACAGAGGCAGAAAAACTGTCTACTTAAACAACTAAAGTGGCCGTGACTCTTAGCTTTTGCAAATTACGTTGTGTCTCATAGGTTTAGGACTGAGATGGTCATGGTTACAATAGTGATGGTGATAATAATGAAAAAGTGCTGTTACAAGGTATAGCGACCTCACTTATACTTGCTCACTTTGATCATGGGAAGATCTATATAAATTATTACTGGTAAAAAATAGTACTAATTAGTAATGAGTCAATAATCTTTTTTGAATAAAACAACCTTATTATATTTATTATATTGAACTAATGGTAATGTTTGCTCTATATGCGTATTAAATGCCCATTGTTTTTACGATTTGAGCCATTAAACGCTTCAATTAGTATTCTTCCTGAGCCATCATATTTTAAACCCCATTTTGAAGCCTCTTTCCATTTTAGTCAGAGTTTTAAAATTTTGGCTTATGTAACTATTACTAATATAATGGTACATTTTCTTTCAGTGAGTAAAATGCTAAAATATGAATTTTTATTGTGCTAGTTTTTGGAGAGTAGCTCAAGATTTTTTTTTTTTTCCTTTAGGAGATATTAGCATTCTTAAGCAGGGTTCATGTTAATGTTCATCATGGCTTTTAATTTTTTTTTTTTTTTTTAATTAAAGAGCAGTCTGTCATTTATAAAAGAGCCAGCTAAACTAACACATCCCATGCCCGGCACTTGAAGAGCTTGGTGTGCTCATTTGTTAAGAGTAATTAATGGTGGAAAATTTGACACTTTCATTGTCATCCTCAGTTGTATTTGGAGGTAAGGGCGCTGTTCTTTATCTTGTAAGAAATTTGCCAGATTTTATAGGATAGAAAAGTCTGCTCTGTTCTTGCATAGTGAATCCAGGTATTAAAATCTTACTTCTTAATCACAACTTACAATTATAGATTTCTTTTACCCTAACACTCTGAAATCTTATCTTTTTGCATTGCAAGGGCCTTTTATTCAGGATTTTAGATTATTATTAAAAGCTTCTCCACTTTGCTTAGGTACCAAAATGTCTTAGTATTTCTGATATGTGACCTATTTTTGATATGCAATTGAAAATCTCTAAGAAGTGGTAGAGCAGGGGGTTAAATTATATTTTATAAGTGTATGTGGATTATATTTGTACTTTATGGAATTGTTCATTTTTTATACTTTTGAGATCTTTCATCAAAGTGATGAAAAAATTAATAGACCTGAGACAGATCACACATATATAATCAATCAAATTAGATTTGGTACAGAAATTCATTTGTGAGATACACAAATACATATGACATTTATTTGCCTAAAAATGTGATTAAGATTCCAATCATCATTTGAGCCTCTTGGGAGACCATGCTTGTCAATAAGGTTGTGTTATATAGTAGGAAGAGTATGAAATTTGGAGCCAAGCAGAACCAAATTCAAATTATCTAGAAGTAATTTTTATCACTGTAAAACAGTGATGGTAATACTTATGAAGATTAGCTTTAATAAATGCCGTATATTTAACACATGATGGTGTGTAACTTTTGGTTCTCTAAGGAGCAGATGCCATGATGAGATTTAAAAAAATTAAGGGAAATGTTTGGTACAAATAAATGGGAAGAACTGGAAAACAGCAGGGAAATCTTCAGATTATGAGTCATGTCACACCACCATGGAAAGAGAGGAACAGGTTGAGTAGGGAGACTGTCAGATCACAGTTTCTCAGGTCAATGGAGAGCTCCCAAGCAAAGGTTGCCCATTGGAAGGGTCCCAGGTCGAGCAGAAACGGGCTAGCACTAGTACCTCTGCCATGTTCATTTATTGACTGGTAGCAACCCAGAAAAAGTATGACCTCTGTACAAACCTGGTGCAGATTCAAAGGGTCAACAATGGAGCTGACTGTGAGATCCTCTCTCTTCAAGGAGATCTGCGGTAAAGCATCTCTGGCCACCTCTGGTAAGGAGATTCAATAAAGGATAGCTAATATTGTAAGGTAGCATGATCAGAAAGAAAATGTTGGATTTTCAGGAAAAGAAATGATTAGCATTAACTAGTCATTTCAGAATCTATTAAGTCAGTGTCAGAATCTATTTAAGGAAAGGTATATTGGCCAACAGGGCAGTGTAGAGAAACAGATTAGGATGATGAAGTTGTAGATTATTGACATTTTGCAAAAGAATGTGCTATAGACTGAATGTCTGTGTACCCCCAAAATTCAGATGTTGAAACTTAACCCCTAAAGTAATGGTATTTAGAGGTGGGACCTTTGGGAGGTGATTAGGTCATTAGGATGAAGCCTTCATGAATGGGATTATTGCCCTTATAAGAGAGAACCAGAGTCCCTCACTCCTGCCATGTGAGGACATAGCAAGAAGATGGCCATCTATAAACTAGGAAGTGGCCCCCACCAGACATTGTATCTGCTGACACCTTGATCTTGGACTTTCAGCTTCCAGGGCAGTATGAAATCAATTTATGTTCCTTATAAGTCACCCAGTCTGTGGTATTTTTGTTATAGCAGCCTAAATAGACTAAGACAGAATGAAATGAACTGTGAATATATATTAATCTGCTGGAGCAGATTAATTATAATTTAGTTAGATGGAGCTCAGGCTATAACTGTTTGTGAACTGAGAATACCCTTTCTCCTCATGATAATAATTTTATTATGAGAAAAATGATATGCAAATAAAATATTAGTAGTTAGGATAGAGAAAAGCACATGCAGTATTTCACTCCAATTTAGGAGAAGATTATACCCTAGGGTTTAAAAGATACAATTTTAAAAATTCTAAGTACATCTACAAATATTATACCACATCAAGTTTAATGTAAGACATTCATGGTAGTATATTCCTAATTCCTCCCTCCCACCCCCATGCCAATTTTGTCATACAGCTTACTTTTCCATATACTATGATCACACAATACATTGTTACTATTAGTTCTATAAAAATGATTTACTTTTAGAGAAATTAAAATATGGTGAAATATTTTAGTTTCCTTCACTTGTTTCATTTCCAACAGTCTTCATTTCTTTGTTTAGATACAATTTTCTGATGTATATCATGTCCCTTTTATGTCAAGTTTACTGAAGAGACCTATACAGTTTCTGTGACTGTGTTTTGTATTTCTAATATTTTGATTTAACTATTACTTTTGTATTTCTAATGTTTTTATTTGACAGTTAGAGGTAATATCTGTCTCTCTGCTGAAATTACCTTCTGATCTTGCAGATTATCTACTTTCTCTGTTTATACCCTTTAACATATTAATCAGAATTATATATTGTTTGTCTGATACTTTCAACTTCTGTTTCATAATTGTTTTGGTTATAATGATTAGTTTGATTCTTCAGACTGTATTTGTCTTGCCTTATGGTATGCCTCATAATTTGGTGTTGAAAGGTGGGCATATTGTATATGACAGTAGATACCGAGGGAAGTACTATGTTCCTTCTGCCATGCCTTGAGTATGGGGTTTGTTTTCATCTAGTCAGGGTTTGAAGTTTGTTGTTGCTCTAGTTACTGGAGTGGAAATTTGTTGTTATGAACACTACAGACTTTCAGTTCTTCTAGTGATATCTTGGTTTCATCTCTCAGGTTGATGTTCTGTCTTCAGTTTGTGTTTCTCCCTTGAGAGAGTTTTCATTTTGCAGGTCTCCAGCTGTTTCCCCTAATTTTTAGCATGGTTATAGGGTGGGGGCAGAGGGGGTGGGCTCATTATTGTATTCTTACTAGATTGGAGATTTGGGGAAATCCTGGGAACCTGAATCTTGCGTATATGGCATCCACAAAATCCCCTACCCCTCCTAGAGTTGTAGCACTTCTTCCCCCACCTCCATCTCCTCCACCAGCTGCAGTGTCCTCAGACTATGTTTTTTTTTTTTTTTCTCCTTTTCTGCAGAATAGACTTTTCCTGTTTAGGGGAGATAAGAGGAATGTGTCTGTGTCAAGTCTCAGTCTTAGCTTCTGTTTCCCTCCTCTACTGCAGTGGAAAAGTCACCATTGCCCTCCCCTGCAGATTCAATCTGTATTTTCTCTAATGGAGAAAGAGGTGTTGGGTTTGGGTAGATTTTCACAGTGGGGTGAACAGGAGGGAGGGGTAGATTATTTCCGATTTTCCTTGAGTGAGCCTGAGGAGTGTTCCAGGACAATGGCCCATAGAAACATGAGAATCTCTCTAGGTCAGGGGCCTCCAGGGGCTTCACACTCTCACAGGAGCTCACATTCAACTTTTAGCAGTTTGTTAAACTTTTCTAGTTAAATTTCCTGTCAAATTATATTGCACCCAGACATATTTGTCCCTAAGCAAATGTTTAGCTTTGTTTCTTTCGTCAGGCTTCTGGGTCTCTGCAGAATTCAGGAGTATTATTTCTGTCCTGTGGCTTTAATTCTCTGATAGGCCCAAAACAAGTCATTCATTTTCAGTTTGTCTTGCTTGTCTCCTGTAGAATGTGAGTGCCATTTTTTTTTCAGTTCTGCACACCTCTGAAGTATCTTCTTGTTCCTAATGAAATGGCTGGGTTTATTTTTAAATGTTTTATTGTTGTTTTGATTAAATAGTTGACTAAGTGTTGCCTCAGAGTCATGCTGCTGCTTTAATCAAATGTCCAAATTTCCCACGACATCTGTTTTGATTTTTGTATCGCCAAACTGAATCTTAAATGTATAAAAATTATAATGTCTGGGATATCTTTTACACCTAAAAGTATAATAACTTCAGGTTTCTGAGAGGGTCCCTGGAGCATCACAAAGATTTGTCCTTTCATCTGGTAAAAAGAGAGGTGCTGGAAATAATTAGGTTTATGTAATATGTTACTATTATAATTGCATGGGAAGACTCGTCAAACCAGAGGAGATGCTGAGCCTCATACAAAAAAAAAGTTATTACTATAAACATTTCAGAAATCCTATATTTTATAGGAAGTTCCTAGATATTTGTCAATACCCTCATTGTTCATAATAGAATTGCACTTATAGAGTCCTGTAAGGGCATTGCCTGATGATATTGGTGACATCAGTGGCATGTTATCAGTCATGTAATTAGTCATTTTTTAAATTCTTACTTGGCCATCACCTTACTTATTTTATTTGAATCTAGCATCATCTCGGCCAGATATTCCCAATTACTAATGCACATCAGACTTACCCATGGAATTTTACAAAAATACCAGTGATGGGCTTTACTTCAGACTTACCAAATCTCTTCACATAATATCCTTGTTATATTTTGTATGTTATGTATAATGTTGTTACATATACAATACAAAATAGACATAATTTGTATGTGATATGTCTCAAAATTATTGTATTTTATATATCAAGAAATTTCCTCAATAAAATGTATGTTTACATATTTTTCAAATCTGATATAACATGTAACAACCTTTTTAAAAATTAGTTGTAATAATTATGCTTATAGGTATTTTGTCAATTGTTTTGGTATGGCTTTATTATCTTTATCTGTCAAATTGTTAAATAACTCTTTCTGTTTTGAAACCTAAGTCTGACACCCTATAATCCCCTTACTCGTTCACTCCTTCTACTGTGTAATAGATGTTTTACATATTTGCAAGTAGTGCTTATTTTTCTGGTATTATTTTTCTACCCTTTCCAACTCTATTGAATGAGATAATGAATGAGAAAAACTCTTTACCCGTTGCCTGACACTTACTCAGTATCTGTAAGAGCATGTATCATCCAGAATTATAGGAGGAAGTTTGAAAGTGCTTGTGTATTTTACTGCTTTTTTTCCCTCATTGACTTGCATTCTTCCTTAATGTTTAGAAGTCATTGTCAACTTTTTCTTTCCCCTAATCACAGAGACTACCTCATTAGCATTGATTTTAAATAATTCTTGCAAATATCTTCTATACGCCCCCAGCACGCACAAACCGAAACCTACATATACACACTCCTCACATTTTTCTAATAAATATAGATGCTATTTTAAGTATAGTAATAAATACTAACTTGAAATATTATTGATATAAAATATGCCTTTTCAGTTAACATGCATGAAAATTCAACTTGCATCACTGACATTTGCAAACAGTTTTGTTAAGTTTAGAATGTTTTAATAGAAACGAGATTTCATTTGAACCAAGAAGTCAGAAGAGAGTTGACTATCTACAGACAAATGAACTTGTCCTCAATTGTGCCAAAGATTCTTAAACGAGTGATCAAAGAGGTGTTTGTGGGTACTTAGATAAGGGAAACCAGTCACCAGGAGCCAACATGGCCTGTTGGAGAATTAGGTTTCAGGCAGTTGGCCTTTTCGTCCTCTGCACTCTTGTAACAGCTGGTTCACATTCTTGTGCTAATGTTTACCATATTAAATTGAATATGTTTTTGTTACTTATGGATTGTGAGTTCCCCAGGGTAGGGACTGCTCAGTGACTAGAGCAAGTTAGATAATACTGTATTTCCATTTTGAACTAGTTCAGAATATGAGAATTGCTATAAACATAATAGATATAAGCCATATCAAACATTTGAAAAGATTCCTCACAAGATCCCTGTGGCATAATGGAAATATATATTCCTTATAATAGTACACACACACGCACACGCGCGTGCACACACACACACACACACACACACACACGAGGTCTGACAATTAGGTTTGCTGACTCATCCTAGAAAAAGGGCTACAACCCTCATTGCTGTATATCACTACGGTCACCTTTGAAGTACTCCCCTTGGGAAGCTGTGCATCAACACCAGTGCCTAGTCCACCCTTCAAAGCAATTTTGCAACTCTTTTTCTGGAATGGTTATCAGAGCTGTTATCGTATTACCCTTGATGTCCTGAATGTCATCAAAATGTCTTCCTTTCAATATTTCCTTTATCTTTGGGTAAAGAAAGAAGTCATTGGGGGCCAGGTCAGGTGAGTATGGAGGGTGTTCCAATACAGTGATTTGTTTGCTGGCTAAAAACTCCCTCACAGACAGTGCTGTGTGAGCTGGTGCATTGTCGTGGTGCAAGAGCCATGAATTGTTGGCGAAAAGTTCAGGTCGTCTAGCTTTTTCACGCAGCCTTTTCAGCACTTCCAAGTAGTAAACTTGGTTAACTGCTTGTCCAGTTGGTACAAATTCATAATGAATAATTTCCTGATATCAAAAAAGGTTAGCAACATCGTTGCTACAAGTTCGCCAACTTAATTGTCAGATCTTGTATATCGTCATATATTGTGTCAGGAAATATTTTTAGTCGTTGACACAAGTAAATGAAAATTGAAAAAAAGGTATCTCAGGGGAAACAAAATGTTCTAAAAATATGTGAATAATTTAATGAAAATTTATGTATTCTTTAATTATATCTAAGGTTCATATGATTGATTCAGTTCCCATCATTGCAACATGCATTTTATGAAGCACATGTTTCTCTAATAAGATAGTTTAAAGATTTTTTCCTTTTACCCAGATTCTGTTATTGTCAGTCATGGGATATTAAAGTGAAGGTAAAAAAAGAGAGAGAGAAGCTTAGGGAAATTCTATGTGGGAAAATCAGTTGGCCAAATGTCAATTTACATGACAGAAGAATTAGGAAATATAATGATATATCCTAATGATAAGATATCTCTCTTAAGAGATAGAGTGTAGTGAACATTATTAAAAATATTTTGATAAGGATTAACCATGGAAAACACCTAAAAGCAGTAAAATCTGTATTCAAGTGTAACTATATTTAAATGTAAAAAATAGAAAATTAATTTTAGAAATAAGTTTTTTAAAAAATATTTAACCCAATTCATTTCTAGAATAAGTTCAATTTCACATTAGGAAAAAAATAGTGAAATGAATGTTATTAATGGCACATATATATTTTATCATATTACAAACAATACAATGCACAGCTTTTAAATATACAGTGTGATGAGTTTTAACCAAAATATACACCTATGTCACTACTACCCAACTCAAATTCCCTCATGCCCGTTTTTCAATTGGATTATTTGTCTTTTAATTTTATTATAGAGTTGCAAGATTTTAAAAAATATGTTCTGGACACAAGTCTTTTGTCATATATATGACTAAATTATATATATACATATATATATATATGTATATATATAGTATTTTCTCTTTATCTGTGGCTTGTCTTTTAATTTTCTTAACAGTATCTTTTAATGAAGAATTTTTAATTCTGATGACATCCAATTTATCATTTTCTTCTTTTATGGTTGGTATCTGAGTCCTAAGAATTATTTGCTTGCCACTAGCACACAAATATATTCTCTCAATATTGTTTTTAGATCTACCCTGTGTTTAGAATTTTTTCTTTATGTTTGATATTTGAATTCCTTCCTTCCTTCCTCCCTCCCTCCCTTCTTTCCTTGCTTCCTTCTCCTTTCCTTCCTTCCTTTTTCTTTGCTTCTTCCCCACAACACACACTTTTTTTTGGGGGGGATATGGATATCAGTTGTTGCAAGACTACTGTATTTATTGAAAATTGTTCCTTAGTCAAGTACTTTGGAGTCTTTGTAAAGAAAAAAAATAGAGCCATATATTTTTGGGTATAGTTCTAGCCTTTTCATTCTTTATCATTGACATCTGCCTCTGTGTTGATATCATATATCCTGATTACTGCATCTTTACAGTAAATTGTGAAATCAAATATTCTTTTCTAAATTTTCAAAGGCCTACTCTAGTCCTTTGAGTTCTATGTATGTTTTAGAATCAGTTTGTCAATATCTACAAAAGTAAGAAGGACACCTGATATTTTATTGGAATTGCTTTGTATCTATTAACCAATTTAGTGAGATCTACTTTTATTGATATATGTATGTACGTATACATTTATGTATGTAGTAACATATGTATTTTTTTGTGCCTTATTGTCTTAGCTAGACCTAGTGTATCATGTTGAATAAATGCAGTTAGAGTGGACTTTCTTGCCTTATTTCTGACCTTAGGGAAAAGATGTCTAATATTTCATAGGTAACTATGATTTTAGTTGTAGTTTTTCATAAATACCCTTTATCAGATTTAGGAAATTCTATTTAATTGACAGTTTTCTAAGGGTTATTTAAAATATTTTATCAACAAAATTTGTTTATTTTGTCCAATCCATTTTATTGTTGTTTTTAGGGTGTTTTTTTTCCATCTTTAGGTGATTATTTCCATTCTTCTTTTATGTGGTAGATTACATCTATTATTGTTTAAATGTTAAAGCATTATAGCAGGATTTCTTATTTTAGCTCTACATGTAAAGATCTTGGAAGTCCTGTCCTTCCAAAAAAAAATTTAAAGAAAAATGTAAACAATGGTTTTGTGGAGGCCCATCAAAGACTGAGGTCACAGTGAGAATGGCCACCTCAAAATCTAGAGAGATAGGCAAATGCAGATAATCAGAGCTGAGGGCAGCTTGGCTGGAACATAGCTTCCTAGAGCCACAAATTTAAGCAGTAAGAATGCTTAAATGGTAACTTTGACCAAATGTTCGAAGTAAAACGTGGACTAGCATGAATGAAAAGACAATTGGGAGCTATAATCTTGGGTAATCCCCGCACTTTCATGGGTGTTATGTCCAGAAATCTCACCAGAGTGTTCTAATATGTCATATACAGGTTAGATAGCAATACAAGTATATCAATATTCACTTTAAATGTGGACAGTGTAACCTCACCAAATAAAAGGGAGAGATTGTCAGAGTTTTAAAATAAAACGACCCAACAATATGTTGTCTAGAAGAAACCTACTTAAAGATCAGTTAAAAGTAAAGGAATGGAGACAGACACCATGCTAACACTAAACAAAAGAAGGCTGTAGTTGCTATATTAATTGCAGACAAACATACATTAGTACAAAGAAAATTGTCAGGG
The DNA here is from genome assembly GCF_964194185.1 of Rhinolophus hipposideros. Lineage (NCBI taxonomy): Eukaryota > Metazoa > Chordata > Mammalia > Chiroptera > Rhinolophidae > Rhinolophus > Rhinolophus hipposideros. The sequence continues at coordinate 55,441,033 of NC_138050.1, forward strand.
ATAAAGAGAGGGGTATTGCATAATGATAAAGGAGTCTACTCTCCAAGAAGACATAACAATGTTTAATGTGCATGTGCCTATGTCCAATTTGAAGAATGTCCAAATGTGAAAGTTTTGCTATCTCAGCAAATATTTTGAGCACTACAAATACGATTTGTCTATTTTCTTTTTTAAAAAAATGTAATCATCTCACTGATAACTTTTCCTTTGGATTCCTCAATTCTGTTTTCTACAAACCAACTCAACATGACTACTTAAATAGACAGCAATGACAACAAAATACAAGGGCTTTAGTTTTTTAGGTGGGTGTAATTTTAGAAATATTTTCACTTTAATTCTGAAGTGTAATAATTTTAAAAATCTACCTTAATTAAGAACATATTAGTTATAAAAATAAGAAAATTTTAATATAACATTAAAATCATTGTCAATACGTAAGACACCAAGAGACTTTTTTAACCTCCTGATGCTATCAAAGCTTTTGCTTCACTTGAGGGCTCTTCTATACAATTACAACCCATGCCAGAAACTCTTGATTTTAGAGTAAATAATGATAGTCAGTGTAGAATGAATTTAGTTTATTTTTATGTGAATATGAATGTGCCTTTACATCATTTTTCTCTTGTCACAGAAAATCCAGGCAAACTGTGTTTATAAACCACTGTGAAGTACCCAGAGTTTGAAGGAAAATAACCAGAATTGTTTTCAAATAATAAAAAAGAAAATTTAAAACTAAAAATAAAATTCAATCAAGATGTTTATGAAAATTCCTTAAAGACTATTTTCAGATTAATCTTAGAAAGGAAATCTCAGCTAACAGGTGGACTTTTGGGAAGGTCTCTGCTGTTAATATGTCCCAATTTATTTGATGGGTTACAGGATAAGCCAACTTAGATGGGATTTTCGCTTCAACTGCATCAAAGGATGCACTCTAATGGTTCAAAAGAAAAGAAATGATTCATCAACCTGGATTTTAAAATTACAGTTAAATCCAAGTACTGGATTAAACAATTGTACCATTAGATTGGTTTTTGTTACTTTATTTCTAGCTATGTCTCTGAAGACGTTAGTTTTACACAAATTTTTAATAACATAGTTTAATTTAATGGCCTATTCTATTAACCAGATATAAGCTATTCCAAGAAATGTCTTTTTCTGTCACAGTATTATTGAGAGCATTTTGAAAACTGGGGAGAATTACAAATATGGAGAGATGTATGATACAATGACTATTATCTGCATTCCATGATATTTTACATGCAAGTGAAAATTGGCTATTATGGCTTATTTTATTATCAGAAGTTTAAAACTGATTTTTGGAGCAGCTTTGAGTTTTAGAAACATTACTAGAAATCTGTACAGTTCAATTATTTTCTATGTCAGATGGAAAATACAGACTCCATTTCTTTTTTCTTTTTTTTGTTTCTGTGCCACATAAATTCATTGTATTATTCTGCTCCTTGTGTACAGGGAACACTGTGAGTATTCCACTTCAATAACTCTTGGCAATTTTATGTCAAATTCTGGCAGGCATGATAGTTGTTAAAAGTTATTTGGGAGCACTCTAGGTGTGGATCAATAGATGAATGGATAAAGAAGATGTCGTATACGTATATATAATGGATTATTACTCAGCAATAAAATAAGAATGAAATCTTGATTTGTGAAAACACTGATGACCTAGAGGGTATTATGTTAAATGAAATAAGTCAACCAGAGAAAGACTGTATGATTTTATTTACGTGTGGAACCTAACAAAAAACAAACAACAAACAAACAAACACACAAAGGAACAAACAAAACAGATGCAGAGTTAGATACAGAGGATAAATTGATATTTGTCATGGGGGATGGGGGTGAGAGGATGGGTGAAAAAGTGAAGGAGAATAAGAGGTACCAACTTCCAGTTATAAAATAAATATGCCACAAAATGTAGTGTACAGCACAGGAGATATAGTCAATAACACCATTGCATGGTGACAGATGGTTACTTGACTTATTGGGGTGATCACAGCATAAGATACTTCAAATGGCAAATCACTATGTTGCACACCTGAAACTAATATAATATTATATGTCAACTACACTTTAATAAAAAAATAAAGATATTTTAACCATTTCAACAAAATTTTCTGTTGTAACTCTTATTTTGACACATTGAAGCTAGAATTCTTGATTGTGTGTTTCCATTTTTAAAAAGTTAAGTACAAAAGACAAAATCAGTCTCTGGAAATGGCCTCATGTTTAGTGTTCTTGATGTACTATATAAAATCAATGTGCTTTTAACTTATCAGTTCCAAATCTTCCCTCTTCTTTAGAAAATGGAAACATGAAGTACAAAACTCCCACTGTAATTACCACAGATAAAAGAAAAGGCTCTTTTGACCTGTGTTTTGTTTTGTTTGTGGTTTTGGTTTTTTATGGTGTGTGTGTGTGTGTGTGTGTGTGTGTTTGTGTGTGTGAGAGAGAGACAGAGAGAGAGAAAGAGAGAGAGTTGCTAAGAAAATCTTGTCTCTAAACCCAATGCCAAAAAGACCCACAAAGAGCTACTCTTAAATACAATATAGTCTCTTTTCTCCTCCTAATCAGCCAATTACAGACATGGCAGTTTCTGTTACCTGGTCTGTAGAATCTAGTGTTTCAGGATGATTCTTTGTTTTATTGGTATATGAAAAGCAGGGGAAAGTAGCTCATTCCTGTCGTTATTCTGATTTTATAGTCATTTTTTGATACAGCAAGACATCGCAAGTCAAATTTCTAACATATACTCACAAAGTTTTTCATTGATAATACTGTCTGAACATAGGACAAAACATATAATTGCGCAAAAACATCACCTTATCACAACTAACAAATTATTAACTGCTACTTTTGCGTCTCTAAATAATGACACTATGGTGAAGCAAAAGATGTATTCAAGCCACAATACATATTTTGGGATTAGAAAGCTCCAATGTGCCTAGAAAGTACCTAGAAAACTTAAGTAGCTCATTCCTAATGGAAAGGTTCAACTCATTATCACCCCACTTTTCCCCCGGACACATTTTCTTTTAATTATAGACAAGACGCTGCATCTCAGAGTGTAGAACTGTACAAAGGAACAGTTCAGGTAGATGGTGTTAAATTAGTCCTCCATTTATTCTAAACCATGTTATGAAAGAACAATAAATCTAGAGGAAATACAGCCTTGTTCTGTGCCTGTCTATGCAAACACATAGAAATTCATAAAGACATGGAAATTTGAGTGCTTTGTAGGTACCAGGCACTATTTTCCAAACCGTATCTTTTCATGAAAGGTTTACAAAGTAAATGCTGTCATTATTTCCTATGCTGAACAGTAAGGAAACTGAGGCACAGAATGGTTAATTGTCCAAGGACTTGAACACAATCTGTCTATCCCAGAGCACAAACTTCTAACCACCATGCTATCTATGTTCCCTCTCCATGTCAAAGATGATAAGCATTTCAGACATGACAGAACAAAGTAAACTCTTTTTGATTTTTGCTATCTTAAGATGGAAAATACCACATATTCTCACCAAGAGGAGGTGCTAGTGGGAAGTGAAATAAAAGCCAGAATTATTTTCTCTAAAACAGAGAATGGCTGGACAGTTATTTCTTAGTTAAAATACTTTTGGAATTTTTCTTTCACTGAACTTGTCCTGAACACATAACATTTCCTGCAGATTTAAACCAAAGAACGGTGTGTTTTCTTCCCTTTTAATGACTTTACCAGCGTGCATTTTTTCCAACTTTTCTGCAGAGTTCCCAAGAGCCTTGTAGTGACATGATAAAAAACCCCATGGGTTACAGTTGGAATGTAAGGTAATATTTCATGTTCTGATTACTGTGAAGAAAGCAAGAGGCTTTTTAATTGTGTTAGAAGAAAGAAAAATATAAAAAAATAACATGTTTTGGACGCCCATGTAAAGTCAAGTCTACTTAACCTGACATGCTCTAAAATTGGGTGCAAACATAAAGTCTTGCAATCTTTGGTTTCAATATTAGAAAACATGCAAATAGACTTGGAATTTTCATAAAGTTTTTCTGGAGTAAAGCATAATATTCTGTCAGGTAAGCTGGTTTCTGTGATTTAGTCTATCTTTGACCTACTCTTTATGGCATTTATGAAACAAACACTTCTTATTCTCAGAAATGTGCATTGTGTTAGAGAACTTTCAAAATGTATTATAAGGGAAGGATTTCTTGGTTATTTGGATTAGAGTTAATGATAAATACTTATAAAACTTTATCACCAGATACATAGAAATAAATTATGTATGCATGCAGCAAAACATGCGGTCGTGCTTTACTGAACTATCTTTATATTTTTATGTTTGAGTGTCTACATAGCACTGTGAACCAAACAAATGTAAGAAGAGTCTGGCTTGAGACAAAAAAAAAAAAAAAAGAAACAGAAAAGAAAAGAATTACATAATGGATGGAAAACCAATCTGGGACTTACTGCTTATGCTCAAGGCCATCAGGAGTATGTTCAGGACCCCAGCTAGGGCCACCTGCCCTCTTTTTGGCCCTGATAGATATTACATATGCAAACCCACCTTTTTCACTGTGTATGATGCACACATCTGTTTTGGTATATATAAGTGCACTTACAAATGTAAGCCCAGCCATTTATGTATAATGGGCGAGGAATCAAATGAACCCTCTATGACACAATCCACTTATGTGGCTATGAGTAAAAACATTTTACACATAATGCAGGACAGTCTGTTAACTAACATTGTTTGCATGCCATTTACCATTTTAGTATGCAAAGATGGTGCCACAGCATCAGGAAAAATAATGGATTGAAAGAAATTCAGTCTGTATGGACTCAAGTGTAAATACCATGTCATAGAGTTATTGGTCATGATGATGCTTTCTGGTTTGATAAATCTACCCTTGAAAGAAAGTGGTGGCTGGGATTGTATCAAACTTGGCACTCTTGTATGTGGACAGGTAAGGGTTAAGAGTGTGGGCTCTGGAGCTCATTTCCAATCCAGGCTCTACTTCTTTTACAGCAAGTCACTAATGTTTTTGTGCTTCAGTTCCTTCTCATGGAAAATGATGCTAATAATAATCACCTACAGACTTCTGTTTTACTCCTTCTCACTTCACACATTGTTATTCTCTATTGTATTAATTTTGGTGTCTTCAGTATCTACGTAGATTATCCCTGTAAGATCTCATTTTCTTATTGTCTTGTTGTCCTTCCTATTTCAATTACTCACTTGAATGTTTGGAAATATAAATATATAGTATGCTTTGTTTGTAAAAACATAATATACCATGTCATTAGAAATGTATGAAATAACTAATTCAGCAAGATACTTTTAGACAGCAAGAATAATACAGTAATGTTAGAAAAGAATGAACTACAGTTTTTGTGTTTTTGCAACCACAAAAGAGGAAAGAACTGAGGTGCAGTTTGGGAGGATTTATACAGAGAAAAATCCCTGAAATAATGGGGAAATGGTTTGTAAGGCAGATAAACAGGAAATAAAGAATATGTATGGATGGCATTAAGGACAGATGTTTATATCCTGGGAGGATTTCATTTATCATGTATATATATACACATATATACATATATATATGTGTGTATATATATAGGAATTTACCAGTAACTACAAATGCTGATAAAAGTCATGAAAAGACGATTCTTTAGGAATGCATGAAATATCTGTCTGGGCCTCCATTCCTACTGATTTTCAGAGCTTGATGATGCTAACTAAAAACAAAAAAATAGTATATTTTTTCCATATAATATTTCAAATACATCAAGATGAGCCTGACTCAAATCAAGGCATCCTATTACTTTGCCATGAAATGCAGTTATCTCTATATTTTTTGTTCTCCAGAACTGTGAGACTATAAATCCTGTTGTTTTAAACCTCCAATTTTGGTACTTTGTTATGGCAGGCCTGGAGAAGTAATACATTCAGAAGTTTAGATTCTTTCTGTTATGGCAGGCCTGGAGAAGTAATACATTCAGAAGTTTAGATTCTTTCTGTCTACACATTGGAGATTAGCTGTGTGGTGATTTAATTGTGATTATCTTGTTATGTCACCTTCAGGAATGGTGTTTCCTTGATGGGCAGACTCTTCTATTCAAAGATGACCATTTTTAGAAGATTGGTAGTATGCTACCAGTTTGGTAGTATTTTCTTTCACTTCTTTCTGTAATTCAGGTTTTCCTTCTGGTGGCCTACCTCATCTTCACTTGTTTTGGTTTTCTTTTCTAAGTCATTGTACATCTCACCTCTCTGTGCTCATGTCTCCTTCTCACTATCTCTTCCTTCTCTTCTTTCTCACCCTATTACCTGCTCCTGGTCAACTTCCTGCCTTCTCCTCTCTTCACAGGAGTTTCTATCAGCATGGGTGGTAGAGGAGAGGTGGGTGGGGGACTGAAGTACACAAGGTCATATAATGTGATAATTTGATATACTTTGTGAAATGATGACTACAATCACATTATTCCAGTTAATTCATACCTCCATCATTTTACATAATTAACTTTTTTTCTTATAGTGAGATGCTTAGCAAATTTCCAGTATTAGTAACTACTATAGTCACCAGGGCTTTCATTAGATGCCTAGAGTGTATTCATCACATAACTGAAGGTTTATATCCTTCGACTGGTATCTCCCCATCTCCTCCACCCTCTAGCTCTGGTAACCATCATTCGATTATCTATTTCTATGAATTTTACTTTTTTTTATTTTTTATTTCACATATAAGTGAGCTCATTCAGTATTTGTATTTCTCTTTCTTTCTGATTTCACTTAGCATAATGTCCTCTAGGTTTATCCATGTTGTTGAAAATGGCAGAATTTCCTTCTTTTTCATGGCTGAATAATAATATTGCATTGTACATATACATACCACATCTTTTTTACCCATTCATCTGTCAGTGGACACTTAGGTTGTTTCCATGTCTTGGCTATTGTGAATAATGCGGCAGTGAAAATGGGAGTGATTATATCTCTTTGAAAGACTATTTTTACGCTTTTTAGCAACTTGAATGAGATAGGGACGTAGCTGCAGGGAGGGCACCTATCCAGAATAAGAAATATTAGTTGAAACAGGTTGGAGGTGAGGTATAAATACTTTCACTTACCCTCCAGAAAAACTTCCCCAGCCCAAGTTCTAGCCAGTTGGTATCCTTTTTCTCTATTCTCTCAGATACTTCTGCAGCTCTTCAATTCTTAAAGGATTTCTGAAATTCCAGTCCTCTCAAGTTTTCTTTTCTGGGCTTCCTGGTTTTGTATGGTTGTGTTTATTCCTATTCAAATATAAAGTAAAGAACCAAATGCTGTCTCCAGCCCCTTTCTGCCCATGGTAGAATGTTCCAAAGGATAAAATGTTAGGTGTTCTAACTCAGTGTTCCTTAAAAGGGGGTGATTGGCATTTGGATGCAATGTTTCTTTGCATCTGTGAAGTTACTAGATGCCAACTGTGCTCCAAAGCCTTTGTTACCAGTGAAAGGAAAGAAAATAAAACAAACAAACAAACAAAAAATAGACACAAAGATTTCCAAATGCCCTTTGTGGTCATATCTTCTCCAGTTGAAATTTCTGTGGGAAAAGGTATCAAAATCAGTTTAATTTGGCAATGTTGTTTCCTAATTTAAAGAGATTATTATGTGTGTGTGTGTGTGCGTGTACACTTGCGTGTCTGATGAGTGGGTGAGTTATTTGGGAAAGAAGGAAATACTATGAAGGTGCAATGTATATTTGTGTGACATGTGATCAAAATTATGAATGTGTTCATATTATAGAAAACATACGAATAATATTTAAAAATTCTCAGATCCTCCCCTTATCTCAAGCATAGAAGGGGTAAGAGCTCTATGTAGACAAGGAAGAACAAGATAGGAGTCTGGAGACCGGATATACAAAAGAAGGTAGAATGGCTAACATGAAGCATAGGTAGTGATTGTAGAAAGCAAAAGGATTTTTGAGGTTTGAGAGATGAATGTGCATGTAAAAGTATCAGGAGCAGTTGCTGACCCTGGGAAGATGGTAAGCTGGCCTGCAGTAGGAAGAGATTTAAATATTTTCCAGCAGCAAGTGCATACTTCTCCCTCCTTGGTAGACTTTTATAGACAAATTGAATAAGAGATTGAAATGATTCAATTTTCTTTTGATTGATGTGTCTAATTTGATGATGTATTTGGAAGAGATGGGAGAAAATCTGCACCAAGACTCAGCTACCAGGATATTCATTAAGCAATCTATTGTTATTAAGAACACTAATGGAATTCTACTCAGCTATAAGAAAAGATGAAATGCTGCCATTTGTGACAACATGAATGAATCTTGAGTATATGCTAAGTGAAATAAGTCAGATGGGAAAAATTGAGAACCATATGATTTCACTCATATGTGAGATAGAAAAATGAAAGCAACAAAGGAATAAGACAAACAAACAAAAACTCACAGACACAGACAACAGTATAGTAGTAATCAGAGGGAAAGGGGGTTGGGGAGGAGTAGAAAAAGGTAAAGGGGGTCAAATACGTGGTGAGGGAAGAAGATTTGACTTTTGATGGTGATCACACACTGCAACATATAGATAATGTATTATAGAATTGTGCACTTAAAACCTATATAATTTTATTAACTAATACCACCCCAATAAAGTTAATAAAATTTAAAAAAAAGAACACTAAAGCTATTTTCACCAGCATATTTCACTTATCTGGTCTAAAGTTAAATGTTTAAAAATATGATATGGTATGTAGTAAGATATAAGCAGGCATTGTATTAACATAACATTCAGAAATATTGCTTGGGACATGCCCGAGTATTTTTATGAATATTAAAATACTCATTTTATTTTGCATACTGTGGTTCTGATTTTTGTGTCTCACTGTATGTTGTGACTGATTTAGTAACAGGCATAGAAATTGCACTAATAATTCCCTTAGCATAATACGAGGTAGTTATAGAAAGTTGATCAGAATATGTTGTATTACGTGGCATTTAGAATGGGAACGTTTTAGCTGAAATTATATTGAAAATTACTCTATTAGTTTCCAAACTGGTTGATGTTAAAAAGCCCCATCTGTATTTTGGTTACGTTTTTCAAATTTAGTTCAAAATGTACACACTGTAAGACTGAGCTTCATCGTCCTTTACCCAAATATACGGACAGGTGCCTTTTAGTAACACACGCAGCACTTCTCAAACATGGGGGCAGTAAAAGTGACTTTTGTGTTTACATACACATGAATAGGATAGTAATAAATACATTGAGTTCTAAGGAAGAAGGTGTTTGTGTTTTAATTTGTATAACACTTTTGAGCTGTGTGAGGAGACAATCAACAGCTTTTCAGAGAGCAATTGCTTTCCCTTGTTAGGTTCACACCATGTCCGAACAGATCTGTTAAATCACTGGGCAGGGACACTCTGGAGAAGGAAGTGGCAGTCGTGCACTGGGGTTTCACAATATTGAAATTCTATCTGTTCTCTAAATTTTCATGAAGATTCTAACGGGTGATGTAGCATGAAGTTAAGTATTTTCCTACAGCTGGTGAAAAAGCGTAAGAGAAAAACAAAAAAAAACAAACTTCAAACAGTATCAATCCCAGAAAACAGAGAGGACACAGGGCCATCCAGCTCCCCACCATCTGTTCACACACAGGCACTCAGTGACAACCTGCTTGCCAAGGGAGGCACATGTCAGGCAACAAACAGCGGCAGCCAGGGCTTACGCAGAGTGTTAGGAAGATGTGAAATAAAACAAGCTGCCCACAGCACCATTTCTAATGATCTATTTAAGCAATAAAGTGATTTAAGATAACCCTGTGTTTTTGCAAGGACACACTTATTATTGCCATGGTAGAAGTAGAATTCTAAAAGATTGCTTCTGGAAGGAAGAGAATAAACTAGATAGTCTGGAAATCTGAGAGCAATTTCAAATCTGGTAAATGTATTTTCCTTCAACTTGCTTACATTTTCACCTCACCTAAAAAAGTTGGCTACTAAATTTCAACCTTATTAATGTAACCTATCCTAAAAGGTCCATGTCGTATACTGAGACACTAAAGACTACGCATAACTGTAATTTTGAGAAGTGAAATCCATGGTATGTTTCCTCAGGTCAAAATTGCAGGCTGAATTATCAGGCTAACCGACATGGTTATGATGACTCTTAAGCCTTAGGACCTTTGTGTAGTGAAAAAACAATTTTTTTTTCTAAACATTTTTATTTCTGTGAAGTTTAAATCTGGAATCTTAAAGGTATAAAAAACAAATTATTGTCGAATGTTTTCTGTTCTTGACACAGACATGAATTCTATAGTATTCAATCCAGCTACTTCTGTTTTACAGATGGCGAAATAGAGATGTATTGATATAGAGGATAAAAAGAGAGTGGAAGGTATTCTATAATGTTGTAAAGATTTTGTTGGGTATCCGATGGACATGCGTCCTATTTGGGAGACCACCTCAGGGATACTGTGGATACCTGATCATGGCATTGTACATCAGAAGCTAAACATTAATGAATGCCAACTATAATTTTATATATATAATGTGATGGTTCAGTGTGAGGTCGGAGGGATAGTGGATGGGGGGAGGGGGGTTCACAGTATGAGGGATATAAATGATGAACGTCTAAGTATTACCTTGTTTTGTACACCTGAAACTAATAAATAAATTAATTAATAAAAAAAAAAAAAAAAAAAGAGAGTGGAGGGGAAAGTTGAAATACATTGTTGGGAAAAAATAAAATAATTAAAATGTCAATAGACAGTAAGAGAAAAAATTGAGCAATTGATCATCTTGGAACAGGTGACCTAAGAAGCCCTCTGGTACGTCATTTAGGAATATTTAGGAATGTCACAAAACCAGCTTCATGAAATAACGAACATTCAGGTAAACCTGCATGTATTTATGCTGCAGGAAATTAGATTGCCAGAGTCTGGATGTGGGATTAGAGATGTAGCACCATGGAAGAAAAACAAACAAAAAAACAAAAAAAACAATCCAGTGAGAAAACATAGGTAGTTATTTTTCACATTATAGTGTGGCTACTTTTTGCCAAAAGAATGTTTTTACCCACTATTGCGTTTCCCATGAGCCAGTCGATGCCAAAGGGCTACCTTTAGTATCAACTTGCTACAAGGTGGGTTTGATAGTTACCCCCTCTGGTAGTTATTCCCTCCTCACAGCTGACTGGTTCAGCACTGAACAGCGAGCAGCCAAGATAAATAATCAGAGTTGAATCTGGCCTGACACTCTACATGCCTGGTCTCTCTGTATTCATTCAGGAGATACAGTGTTCCTTTAGACAACTCACACAAAATCTGATGCAGAAAGTTCTAAATGTGGAGAATAGATTCACTGAATTGTTGGTTTTACTTCCACTCACTTACAGCCCTGGAGACGTGTGTAAGTTCCAGGGTAATTAGAGATGGTCTTTATTGAATGCTGTCATTGATGATAGAGTTTTTAGAATCCTGTGAATCCCTTGTGGATTTTTCAACCATTGATTTTGTAATCATAAATTGTTACACAAGTCATGATTTAAAAATCAAACCTTCAAAGGTGTGTGATGAAAATCAGTTTGTGGTTTTTCAAGAATGCCAATGCTATATGACCATAAGCACTGTAATACCTGTTTCAATTGACAAAGAATGGGTATTATTTGGTTAAAATGCTGTGTATTGTTAACTAAGACACTTGAAACTAATAGCATTTTTTGTTCATTTTAATATTAGGAAAAACCAAGATAATTTTCTCCCTTTATAAACTTCATTTATAAACTTTCCCCCATAATAATGCTTCAAAAACAAATAACATTAAAAGCAAACTCATGCTTATTGAAATTAAAATAAAGCAATGGTGACATATACCATAACAAAAACAAGTACAAGCTCAGGCACTTAACTCTCACGTGATTCTCAGAAACACATTAGAAATCCATATGAACATTTTTAATGATTATTCAAGTGACAGTAAAATAAATTTTCATAAACAACTGTGTTGTTAAAAGCATCCTGTTAAAGAAACATCCCTAAAAGACATCACAAGTTTCCCACATCAGAGATTTATTTTTTCAATGTTTGCATTACTGTAATATATACAACTGAAGATCACAGTGGATGATGGTATTAAATAATTTTAATGGCTCTTACAACTCTGATAATCTAAGATATAGAGAATGGATAGTCTTTTGAGGACATTCATAGAAAAAAAATGAAGGACCGTTCACGTGAGAAATAAGGACATTCTCTTAGGCTAGGGAGGAGATAGGAGAGGCATCTCAGCATGCTGTGAGAGTACAGGGAGCCTGTTTGCTAATCCTCACAGAGACATGGATAGGAAGCAGGACACCAGGAAGAAATGCCCACGTGGTATGTCCATGGTCCCTTCTATGTTGCCTCACCAGAGGTTTGTGTGGCCCAAGAGCACCACATAGAGTTTGCGGGGCTCCACCCACTAGACACTACACACAGCTCTTTTCTCATCAGTGGATCAGTGATTGAGGAACAAATGGTCTACCTGTCCTGCCTTGGCATGACATAAGACCTTCAGACTGTACCCCAACCCTGTGCGACAGGGAGCAGGAACAACTGAACTGAAGCTAGAGTCAGAAATTACCTTGAACTGTAGAAAATAATGTATAACATAGGCATGATACTTATTAGCATCTAGTCTGCTGTTGAGTCCTTCTAGTGCATTCTTCATTTCAGTTTTGTAATCTTCACTTCTGACTGGTTCTTTTTTTAATGGTTTCTATATCCTTTTTTATGCTTGCTGTCTTTGTTGAAATTCTCGCTGAGTTCTTTGAGCATTCTTATAACCACTGTTTTGAACTCTGTATGTGGTAGTTTGCTTGCCTCCATTTTGTTTAGTTCTTCTTCTGGAGTTTTCTCCTGTTCTTTCATTTGAGATTTCTTTGTTTCCTCATTATGGCTGCCTCTATTTGTTTCTAAGTATTAGATAGATCTGCTACATCTTCTAGTCTTGGCCAGGTGGCCTTATGTAATAGGTACCCTGTGGCACAATCTCCCTGGTCGCCTAGCCAGGGGCTCCAGGAGTGTCCCTTGTGTGGCCTGTGTGTTCCCTCCTGTTAGAGTTGAAACTTGGTTGCTATTGGCATGTCAGTGGTTGGGATTGACTCTCAGTCTGATTGGTTGTAGGGTTTGTCCACATCCACAGCTTACAGGCTACTATACAGGGGATTTATGCCACTGAGTGGAATTCACTCCTGTGGGCCCTGGTGCCTGTTGAGACCACCCTCTGTGTGTATCACTTGTGGGGCTAATTGGTCAGTGCTCTGCTGTGATCTGAAGCCAACCTCCAAGTATATTGATTCTGGGGCCTCTTTTGAGAGTCTCTGGTACAGGCCCAGGTCACCCACTGCCTGTGACTAGCTGGGGACTACCTGGTAGGAGCTATAAAGTGATCCACAGTTGTTCCCTGCCTGTGCTAATCCTAGAGTCATGTGGGAGAGACCACAATGTGAATCGAAGATGCTGTCACCAGTATTGGGCCTGGGGTAGCTCCACCACATGCCAGAACACCCCGAGGCCTGGTGCCACTTGCCAGCTCCCTTCAGTTTCAGCCACTGATAAAGCCTCATGCAGTATGTAAGTTTGGTGAGGCAGGGTCTCAGGGAGTCACTAAATGGGAAGAGTTGTGGTCATCAGGTTAACGTACATTCTGGTTTACTGTTAGTGCTGAGTGTGAAGCTACTCAGCAAAAGTCTCAGAGGCCAGTTGACGCCTATCTGGGATCTGATAGTTTTGAAGAAAGAGTGTAATGAGGGTGGGACTGGTTGCTCTTGGAGAAAGTGCCTCTGGTGTTGGAGGAGTTGGGTAGGGCAGGGTCCCAGTGAGTTAGAAGGGTGGAGCAGTAGAGCTCACCAGGCAAATCAGATTCATATTTGGCCTGTGGGGGCGGGCTCAACACAGGAAAGATGGTGCCCACCTGCCAGCTGCATGTAAGGAGGACTTCTTCAAAGGGAAATGGTGACTGTCCTCTAGACCTCATCCTGAGGCCACAAAACTCAGTCTTCCCCCTTGTATGTCTCCGACAACCCCTCACCAGAGTTACTGTCCCTCCACTGGAGCCCAATTTGACTGCCTGGGAGTGGAGAGTCTGTGCATGGGCCCTTTAAGAGGATGCCTGGGTTTCCTGCCACCTTCCACACACCTAGATGGTTGGAACCCCCACTGTTTTTCACAGCCAGATGTTGTGGGAGCTCCTCTTCTTGGCACCAGTACTGTGGGCTGGGGAGGCCAGTGTGGGGCTGGGATCCCTTGCTTCTTTGGGGGGAAACTTCATGGCCAAGATATTCCTCCTGGTTCTCAACCGCCACACAGAGATTTGGGGTTAGCCAGTTCCTCGTCTCAGCCCATCCTAATAGTCTCGATGTGGCTTCTTTATATCCTTAGTTATAAAACTTCTGTTCAACAAGACTTCAGATGGTTCTCCAGGTTGATTGTTCTATAATTTAGTTGTAATTTGATTTTGTTCATGGAAGGCAGCAGGTAGTGTTTATGTACCTCGCCATCTTGGATGTCCCGGAAAGATAGTATTTGATTGCTATTTTTTTGAAACTTTATTGTTCCAGATATATTAGTTCTTTATGTCTCTTTCTTCATTTCATTTCAAACAAACTGGTCATTGATTGCTTTCTCAAAAGCTAGAAACACTTGATTGGCAGACATACTTATTACTTGAACAGAAAATGAGAGATTAAAATTCTTGGAAGATAAAAGCAAGTTTTATTTGGAATGGTAGAAACTGAAATCTTGAAAACCTGAAAATGTTTTGTTTTGAATTATCTGAGAAAATGAAATGATTAAGACTTTTGTGACTTTGATGGACTGTCAGTAGTTATAAAAGTAACTCCAGGGAACATTTTAATAAATATTTGTGATTGAGTTCTCATCTGCATTGTTAGCTAAGGTAGCATATGTAGTGATGTAACATTCTCTAGATTGCCGTCATGTTAATGAAAAATAGCAAATATTTCTCCAGCTTAAGTTTGCCAATGGAATCTATAGGTAGTTTCTAAATAGCGTGAACTCTCTACACAATTTCAGTTTTTTTTTTTTTCAATAATACAAAAGTAAATTCTGTGGGATTAAAAATCAATATTGTTATGTCCTTTGCAGTATCCCCAGTACTTAACAGAGTCTCTGATGTTTGGTAGGCTGCAGTTAGTAGACAGTAAATAAAGAAACGAATGCGGCACCATTTCAAAGAAACACAGTTTAGGCTGCATCTACATAATGTCACAATTTCTCAAATGAGCAGGAAACTGAATTTTTCTGTTTTTATCAAAGCCTTTAGATTTATGAAAAGCTTGCCTAATTATGTTTCCCTGGAATTTTTGGAATTTGGTAATTTGAGTTTTCATATTCTAATTTTATATGTAAATGATAGGAATAAAATGCATTTTAAATCTTCTACTTTACTAACAGGTTAAATTAACACACAAACATACATACGTAGTCTATAGATAAGTGGTTTATATTTTTTGAAACCAGATTTAAAATATCTGATGTGACATTTGTATGTTCTTTGTGGGAAAACAATATATTTGAAATGAAGTCTACTTTTGAAAGTAAGGATTTATTTCTGTCATTCTTGTGTTTCAACTTTTGCATTTACGTTAATTACTAACTCATGCAAATTTAATGTTTTAGCAGAACAGTTAACAAAATCTAGTTAAGTTATGCTGTATATGATGTGCAGTTTAGACATCTTCAGCTGGCTGAGACAATTCAATACTCAGCAGATGTGAAACGAGGATGTCAAAACAAACGAAACAAAAAGTCCAAAGAATTTATTTAAGTTATTTTGGGACAAACATTTTTTAAAGGCAATCAGACAAAGGAGCTAAAAAAATAAACAGATAATATATATTTATATGTTTTTGAAAAAGAGATTGAATTCATTATACTCCCAGGAACCGGGAGCACCTGTTCTCCAAATTTAGAGCTTGCTGAAGCTTTATTTTTTTTTAATTCCATTCAATAAGTGAAAGTAATCTTACTGATTTCACACTTTAAATATATATGTATGCCAACTATGCATTTCCAATGACCTAATCCCTAGTTTTTCTACCTCTATTCTTCATCTCTGACTTTCACGAATTGACTATTCACTTTATGTCTAAGCCATTATACCCTTTTGCTCCAAAGAGTTGTTATTACCACCCCATGCTGTACATGTTATCACTAATCACTTGCAGCTATTTACATCAACTAAAATGAAATAAAAATTTAAAAATTAGTTTTTCTGTTGTACTGGCCACATTTCAAGGGCTCAATAGCTCCAAGAATGTAGGGCTGTTGTACTGGATGATGCAGATACCGGACACTTCCATCATATCTGAAATTTCTATTGAACAACTTTTACCTAAAGTCTTCCAAGAACTGATTTGAATTGAAGACAGAATGATGAGAGATCAGCCATGCAGACTGGGAGAAGGATGAACTCAAAGCCATCTTACACCATTCCTCCCCTATCCAGTGGTGCACAAGGAAAACACAATTTTCATGGTTCTAACGTAGATTTCAGTAAGTTAAGATCATCAGGAGGTTGATAGAATTCCTGAGTTACAGTGTGGCATGGAAATATTAAATCATCCCCCTCTCCTATGAGTCTCCTCTGTGACTCAGAAAGGCTCACAGGTTCTCTAGAGACTGTACAGGCAAACCTGAATGATAAATGACCAATGAATAGCTTAACAAATGCCTATGGGGTTAATATATGTATAGTGTTCGAATAGGTACCATGCCACTGCCAGCTTAGATTCAATCCTTTGGGGAGAAAAATATTAATTCCCAAAGAACAAGATTACATTTAGAACTTTATTTGTAGAACTGTGGGCTGAGTTTTATTTCATTTTATATGCTTAAGTTGAAACTTCACTGAATATTTTATTTACAAATGGAAATTGAGGATTATGTGTGTGTGATTGTGTGTGTGTGTCCCTATGATTATCTATATTCAGACCTCAAGTTGCTTTAATTCTTCATTTGTTTAAGTTCTCTTTTATCACTTTCAAAGGCTTGGAGTATTTAAAGAAGTGTTTAAATTTATCTTGGAACCATTTTGGGATGTTAAAGTGTCCTGATTGCTAATGTGATTTCTTGTTCTGTTTAAACAACAGCTGTGCACTAGTGTCCCATATTTTCCTTTTATATTTTAATGGTATGAGCTATATTCTAAAAAAATGG
This sequence comes from Rhinolophus hipposideros, assembly GCF_964194185.1. Lineage (NCBI taxonomy): Eukaryota > Metazoa > Chordata > Mammalia > Chiroptera > Rhinolophidae > Rhinolophus > Rhinolophus hipposideros. Next base: position 55,458,245 of record NC_138050.1, read on the forward strand.
CAGTATTATTATTGCCAGATTATGTTATTGATAGGAACAATTGTAACATGAAGGCTTGAAATTAAGTTAATATGGTATGAAGTTTCCCACATGTACACATATTTAAATTGGCAATTACATGACCCATGCTATAGCCTCACAGAGAAGCAGTCAGATTTTTGTAAATAAGTGTATAGAAACAACTCTCTAAATCAATGATATACAGACTTTTTTTCTATGAGACCTCATGAATGCTTTATTCTGGAATTAGATAACTTTTAATAACCCTGTCGTTTTCTCTATTTTCTATGGGAAATACCATGAAGCAGCACCTAAAATATGGCTTTCCACTCATAGAAACTTAAAAGAAGCAGATTACAATCATAGCTAGAAATAACTAAGGACTAGATACTGCGATAAACATTTTCATGTATCAAAATATTTAATATTTGCAATAAGTGATTATGTTGTTAATAGTCCTCTTCATTAATTCCATCCTAAATGCATCCACAAGGGTTTTGGTTCAGAGAGCGATTTTTTATTATTCACCTCATAGCAACCCACAGTGGGGTTCCCCTCTGTCTCCTGGTTCTTATCGCTGGGCCATGGTGATGAAAGCCAGGACAAAAGTCCTATATGTACAATGTCTGTATTGTAGGCAAGGAACAGAGGAAAATAAATGTTGTCTGCTTAGAATGGAGAAAGAAACCACTGTCTCCCTCTCCCTTTCACACTAAGTCTGCCTTAAACTGTCTTACTCTAACTCTTCAGATGTAAATAAATCTCCCCAGAGAAGTGATAAGCCTGGTGTCTCCAATTTTAGGATGTAACATGGTCCTGGGCCTTCCCACCGTGCCCACCTGGAATGTCAATGAGAGACTCAAGAGATAGTCAGTCTCTGGAGTTCTCACAGTCTACACAGTACCAAATTAATACCTGAGGCTTGTTTTCAGCTCAGGTCCAAGTTTAAGTAAAACGTACTTAGCCCTAACTGTGTAGAAACATACGTAAACATCTTTTCTCACAATGCCACCCACACCCTGTATAATTTTTCAGGTGAGGCAACTCAACTTAGAGAAGTTAACTTGTCTTGGGTCAAATTAAGTCATCGATAAAATCAGAATTTTAACGCCATCTAACTTTAAAGCCCACACTCAAGCATTGCAGTAGCTTGCTTACCTTTTGATCGAATGAATGAAAGGATGCACAACATGGTCATTCCTATTTGCCACAAATCAACTTTTACTTCACGTTTTCTTTCAAACATCTCTCATAATTATGTAGAAAAGTGGTGACAAACTAGGTTAATATCACTTATTCATGCATGAGAATGAGCTGGGGACTAGGGAGGGTAAAAATGAATGAGGGCACATAGGGATCATTAAATAGAGGAATGAATCAAGTAACGTGTTCATTCTATGTAGGTGCAATATAGATAGAAAAATCATATCTGATCCCTCAGATGAGACACATAATCAAATAAACTGACAAGTACCGTGCATCACATAGTAGAGATGCCTGTAATGAACTAATGAAAAAATGACTACAACAATGGGACTTATTTATAACACCTAGGTATATGTGATAATCATAAAATGGGTAAATAAGCTTTTATAGGAGAACTTTTACTATATAAAATCAATAATTCATTTAAATGTAATATCTGGCTTTGCTGTCTACTTTGCTCCTTTTTACTGAAACTTTCCCTTGAGAAAAGGATATTTAAAAATTAAATATACAAGGGATTTACATTCATTATGCAATTTTTAAACATGAATATTTTCCTCTATCTTAGAATAACTGACGTTTAGAGTGAACAGTGATCTGTCCATTGGTTGGACAGATAGGTTGGGATTATTTTTGCCTTTTGTCAGTAGAATTCGTTTCTATAGACACTAAAATGTAGTGTGGGAGGAACATGAGAGTGGAAGGATTCACTTGAAAGCCTCTCAGTTACTCACGTGAAAGCACCATTCCCAAGTCTTGCCAGAGTACAATAATTTTTGGAGAGAAAAGAGGATTTGTGATTTTAATACCATCCTAAAGCCAATATGTACCATCCTTTGCTCTTCAAATTTGGACATGATATGTGAGTTTTAACCTGGCTAATATGAAGAAATATCTACTGAAAGAATAACAAATATTGGTAGCATAACAATATTGTTATTATTTTTGATAATTTAATAAATGCCAGGCACTTAGCAAGTTTACCAAAAATATGTCCCCAGTATTCTGGACAAACAGACAGAGGAATCCATGTGGGTCAGAGAGGGTAGGAGGAAGGATCATTTACAGGAGACAGTGATTTTAGAAATGGTCCACTATAATTCAAAGCCATAACACCTTGAAGATAGACCAGTATATCCAAGGACACAATACTGTAACTTCCTACCTGGTCCAATGGAGGCAATGAAGATGAAGTGGCCAACGGAGGCTGAAATTGTTCCCATTTTATAGATGAGAAATCATGGAAGTCAAGTAACTTGCTCAAGGTTAAATAAATAGCAGAGCAAGGATTTAATCTATTTACAATACAGATTTTTCCTACCATACCAAACTACCTCTAAGAATTAATTCTACAAGTATTATTTGTCTCAGTTCTATTGCAAATCCCCAAGGTTATGGCAAACAATAAATTGATGTCATTAATAGACATCCTACTGTGTCTCTCTCCTAAAAGTAACTGTACGTAAGAATTTATAATCTGACAAAACAGGTGTAATAATAAATGTCCAAGGAATCAGGATTACTGAAATCATCAATGCTGCACTAAAGAATTAGAGATAGTACTAATCTTAAAATCAGTAAATGGAGAAATGTGGTTAGAAAATGTTGATCTTCCACAGGGAAGTAAATGAAATGGTTATTTCATCTGGTTTCCAGAAGAATCAGAGGATAATATACATGAATTCACTACAACCTCCTGCAAGATTATTTAAATTGCATTTAGAGAAGAGCAAAGCTGTATATGGCATTCCAGTCTACTCATTCCCCAGACATTTTCCACCATTGTGTACGAGTGTGTGTTTAGATTTGTGGCTGAGGAAGCAGCCTCAGTAGCCCAAACCTTTACTGCAGCAAGGTGTTTATTTCATTTCCTTGCCTGCAACTAAAGAGTTAGGAAATAATTCTATGAAGCCAGAGAATTATTATCAACATACAGTTATTTTAACGAATGTAGGGTTTTCTTTCAATGTGAACTTTGCCTTTTCCTTGCTAAAATATTTACTTTCTACCTGGATCTGTCATGTATCTATCTAAAAACGATAGGACATTAAATTGATTGAATTAAAAAATATGCCAAGGGACCATGAAGTCAGATGCCTGAGACAATAGCTTTATTGATCAATAGAGTATTGAAGGGGAAAAGAGGGAGGTTGAAGACTAGAAACAAATGAAGTATAATCTAGAGAACACTATAAAGTAGCAATTTGAGATGCTTTATATAGCTTGTATCAGAGACTATTAATATCTTCATACTTTGCAATATACTTTTGATTGATAACATTGTTTTCTAAGGATAAAAAGTCCTATAAAACATATTTAACTGATACTGGAGAAGTTTTATGGGGCCTGAAGCTTATATAATTTGGAGAGCCAACTTTAAGAGAAATACACACACACACACACACACACACACACACACCGATTTAGAAATAGAAATATAGGTATAGGAACTTGGAAGGAACTTATATAAGTGTGGGGCCTTTCAGCTTAAATACATTACCCTGTGACTCAGACACACATACTCTTACAGATGTTGAGCTTATGTTTTATTCTAAAAGCAATCTCTAAAAATTATTAATAAGGAATTTAGCATAAAAGTCCTAAAAGCAACCAGATTCTCTAGGTAAATGGCACTTTATTTTTTTCTGAAGTCTATGTTGCCTGAGAATGCCTAACACTCAGATTTAATAAACTGGAGTAATCGTAGTCCTGCTGTCATGATCAGAATCTCCAATTTGTCACCTGTGCATGATGGCACCAACTGAATGATGATTTGATATTTCTGGTTTGTCATAGGATGAAATACCATGTAGCAAAACAAAACTATGTTGGTACTGATATATTAGATACTAATTTATTAATAATTTCAAAATGACTTACACAGTATAATTTCCAAACATAAAAATGTATCTACATAATTTGAAATGACAGTTGAGTTTTACTTAATTCATGTCATTTGTATTTTTATTTTTAGTTCTAACTTTATTATATTTTTCGGGTTTTCTAATTTTTCTTCAATAAACAGGTATTTATTATTTATTTTATAACAATATTAAGTAATATATTATTTATTTATACAAAATATTTTAAAACAATAAAAACAATAAATTCCACAACAATAAAATGTGAGGTACATGTCAATCCATTAATTCAAAATAAATGAAGAATAATTTTCTACTCAAATGGTATAAGTAGAATGTCTGTTGAATCAGCAGTGCAATACACCCTCAAAGAAAATCTGCAATATTATGTCTTCTGCACAAGCAGAATCTTAAACATATGTGAAAACGTTCACAATTTTCTTAGTGTGAAAGAAACTACAATTGGCCTATTTTTATGGCTTCTATGCTATAAAAATAAAACTTTTCCATAACTGACTGACACACATAAAGTCACTGTATGTTAGAAAAGAGATTAAATCAGAATCCATTCTGCTTTCATCTTATATACTTGCAGCCAGTTGTCATGCTCCCATGGGAAGGATTTTTTGTTTTATACCACATAATCTCAATTTAGTACTCCGTGAACTAGAACACGTGAGTTTGTAGTTTACATGGTGATTTAATTTGTAGAACAATCAAACCATAGGTTTTTTTGATATCCAATATATTCTAATGAATGGATAGTTGTCAAGAAGACATTAGATGGAGTTAATAAACACTGAATATCCATATCATAGTTATATTGGTTCATTTAACATCCTAACAACTTATTAATAGCTTTAGTAAAAAAAATAAGAGGTGAAAATTACTAAAGTAAGATAATAAGGTCCATTAAAATTAATAATAATAATGAAAAGAAAAAAAGAAGTCATGTGAAAACGATGGCATTTATTAAATATTAGGCTGGTGCAAAAGTGATTGCGGTTTAAAAGGTTAAAAAACAGTTGCAAAAACCACAATTACTTTTGCATCAATCTAATAGTAAAAGTTGAAATATAAAAAAGATATGTTTTAAAATGTACTTTATTAAGGAAAATAGTAAATCACTAGTTAAGATGCTCTCTCTCTCACTCTGTTAAATTTATGAAAGCATGAATGCATATCAAAGTTGACTAAGAAAATTAAAAAAAAGACATATCTATGCATAAAATTTGTCAATATCAATCCTGTCCCTCTCAAGACATAAAATATAATAAATAACCAAAAGCTAAATGTAAAAAAATGTAATGTAGATGATAAAGTGTTAATTTCTATAATATCAAAGTGCTCATTAATAATTACAAGTTAAAAAAATAGATAGAAAATTGGATAGGAATCTAAGTCTGCAAGGTTCCCTATGGTAACCAGAGGACATGTGTAGCTATTTAAACTTAAATTATTTAAAATTCAGCAAAATTAAAAATTCAGTTTCTCAGTCATGTTACTACATTTCAAGAGAATATTTCTGAAAATCTGAATTTTCAATTATCTCTGAAAATTCTATTTAAGAATGCTGTCTTAAGTTGTCAGTTTTCAGAAAAACAAATACAAATGCTAACTAGCAAACAAAAATGCTCAAATTCATTAGTAGCATGGGCAACAGTTATGAAAGGAGCAAAGGGTATGACTTTTCACTCACCACACTGGCAAAATTTGAAAAGAACAAGGGTATTCTCTCTGCCTGGGATTAATTTATTCTTTCTATTACCACAGAACTGTAAATCAGTATATTATTTTTAAAAGAAAAATAACAACATTTATTTAATAACATATTTTGTAACATGTATATGCATGCATGTGTTATATATAAATCTCTTGACAGCAGCATCATTCCTGGCAATCTTTCAAATAGAAATAAAAGTCCAAGTAAAAATGACATGTATGAGAGTATTTATGAAAGTCTTGCTTGTAATGCACCCCCCCAACAAATAAAAAGGAAAGAGCCAACCAATCAAACAAACAAATGAAAAAGCCCAAACACCTAAAAACAAAGCTTATCCATCCATAGAGAAACATGCAAATATATTACATTGCACTCACATCTTGGAATACTCCTGCAGCCATTGAAAACCATTAGTTAAACCATTACAAGTTGACTTGGAGTAACAGCAACACAAAGGTATTAGTGAAAATGAAACAAAAAAATGTGCATGAGACAAACCCAGTATTCTCAACGTAAAACTGACAAATACATACCTTTATGCACATATATACACAAACATATGCATACACATATATAATTATCTGAACATGGAAAATATGAAAACTACATATTAGCTTTGCTAACATGCTATGGAGGTGAGGCTAGAAAATCTGAGAAGGGAAAAGGGAAAGTTAAGTATAAAAGCGCTTATAAGGGTATACGATTTGATTATTCATGCAATCACATACAATTATATATGCCAATATATGTATAAAGATATTAAAATAATTTAAAAGAAAATTCATGCTTTCTAAATCCAGGAAAAATTTTAATACGTATTTCTTCCTTTTCAAAACACCCGAATAAGGTTTTTCTTGCAGCATAGTGCTTAATTGCTATATTTAGGTGCCATAAAGATGTTTACATAAGGACGTATCTAACATATCAGGAAAAGTGCCCATGATATGAAAGAGTAAGATACTAGAGCAGGGCTATCCAATAGAAATATAAGGCAAGTGTAAATGAGAACCATATGTGCAATTTAAAATTTCCTGATTGCCACCTTAAAAATTAAAAGGAAACAGCTGAAATTAATTTTCGTGATATGTTTTATTTAAATCCAACTTCCCAAACATTATTATGTTACCAAGTAATTAATGTAAGCATTGTTGAAACGGTTTTCATTACTTTTTCAAATTAAACCTTTGATATCCCATGTGCATTTTACACTTTCAGTACTTCTCAGTTTGCTTGGCCGCGTTCTAGTGCTCAATAGATATTATTGGACAAATTAGAACTAGACTTAGAAAAAGGAAGCGGACAGATTTTTTAAAAGTCATAGTAGTAAAAAAATTGCTCATAAAATAGGATGACTGAGAACTATCTAAGCTTTTCTGTCATTGACACACCACATGTGTCATATATAGAATCTCTAGAATAAAAAGTTTGCCCAAATGGTTTCTTCACAAAAGGTTTCTTCCCCTCCCCTAGTGTTATTGGGATACAATTGACATACAGCACTGTGGAAGCTTAAAGTGTAGAACAGAAGGATTTCATTTACACATATTGTGAAAAAATAACCACAATAAGCCTAGTTAACATCCATCATCTTATATAGATACAAAGAAATGTTCTTTTTCCTTGAGATGAGAACTTTTGTGATCCACTCTCTTAACTTTCAAACATGGATGTCGTCCAGACAGTCATCATGTTGTGAAACTATTTCTTTTATGATGATTCATGAAGACATTTTTTCTTAATGCCTGAAAAAATTCCACCTCTCTCACACAAATGGTAATTTTGAAAGTAGGAGTGCAATGGAAAAATGTGTGTGTGTGTGTGTGTGTGTGTGTGTTCGCATAGGTGCTCTTGTAAACTGTTAACTTTCTCTTTTAACTAAACAATTCATTACAATCATTTGGAGAACTTTCCTTTTTTAAAATGCAGAATCTTGTGCCAATCCAAATTCATGAGTTTGAAATTCCCAATTGGAAGGTGAGTGCTTATGTTCTAATTTTTAAAAAATGCTCACCTCATCATTCTGAAGTAATAAAGACTGGTTTCGATAAATTCTGTTAGAGAAGTCTTGGTTCCATTTTTGGTCTGTAGGCATCTCAGCATCCAAGTTGTACAGATGTTTCTCCTGGGTTTTAGTGTTTATCCCACTCTGGACTTATTAATTTTTTATCCCACTGTTATTTTCCCTTCACCTTGAGTATGAATTTCACTAACTTAATAGTGACCCACAGCAAATTTTCAATACAAGTGTTTAGCAGACAAAAAATGAAAAGTGTGAATGTGTCTTTGTGAAACATCTTTATTAATGCATGATTGAGGCCTAGTTGCCCCAGGAAGTTTGCCTTTAGAGAAAATTAGTCATGTTATAGAAGGAATACAAATAAAAAGTTTCTGCTGTGAAAAATAGAATTCTGTAGCAAAACAATTCACTGTGCAAATGCATTTGTTGTGTGGCTAAAGACTGCCATTCTTCTTTCCCTTTTCATAAGCTTTATGTATCAACAATCAAGCCTTATGCTACATGCCCTTAAAATTTTCCCAATGTAGAAAGGATACGTTCTTCTGCCTATGACAGTACAGAATTAGGACCATAACACAGATGAAATGAAAGAAAAGCTGAGGAGCCTTAGAAAGTAATCAGAGAGGGAGGAGATGAAGGCAGTCCAGTATCCTGCTATTCAGAGAGGGCAGGGATATCTTCAACAATTGAGGGCAACTTTGAGATGCTCCTTTTAGGATTCTGGATAGCAGATTCCTCCAAGGCCACCACATACCAGCCTGGGGAATAACGTATTCAAGGAACATGAGGACCTGCAATATAGGCAAGCAGCAGGAGATTTGGGGTATGTCTTTCTGTACTGTCCTTGGTTCCATGTGATATGTCTTGGGGACAGGCCTAAGGGACTACTTAAGAGTAAATAACAAGAAATGAACTAAAATAAAATTGTAAGAAATGAAGTGTGATAGTTTCCATAGAATATTGTTACTAGTCAAAATATACCCAGGAAATAATGCGATATAGAACCACTCACTGGGTTTTATTACAATACACTTCACCCTGTCCCTTAGCATCTCAACTTGTGACTGGAAAGACTCCTTAAGTATCTAGTTAGAACAGAACATCCTCTGTACAACATTCAGAATATCATTTGGAAACCTGCTACTTCTCCTCCTCTTCTAGTTATTTCAAGGGTACTTGTTGCTCAAGGGGGAAAAAAGATTTTTAGTCTTTTTTCTAAGTTGCAAAAATGGCATTTCCATTAAAAACCTGCGTCTAATTGGTAACGACATCATTATTGTATATTCTTTCAGTATGAAACCAAAAGATTAAAAAAATAAAGATACAAAGTCTAGTTCTATTTTTCAGGGATTCATCTTAGATAATTACATATCATTTTGTTTTCTTATATATTTTATACTCAATGACTTTTCTAATTTGTGTATAAAAGTTCATTTTATTTAGTGTTTTCGGCTGTTCATAATGTTCTTTATCAATAAACATTTATTAAGTAGTCTGCCACGTACCATGTTAGTCGATGAATAGCCAGAAGGTGATTCATGCTGTACTACATTTAAAAGGAATTCAATTTCACATATTCCAAATCTTGGATTTGTAGGATTTGAGAAGTATTCTTTTATTTTTAACCAATTGTTATGAAAAAATTCAAATTTATTTCACAAAGAAGAAAGAATAGAGTGAGGAAACCCCACATACGCATTGTTGAAAGAGGAAGAAATTTTCCTCTACTTTTCTAGGTTCTTTTCTCTGGTCTAATAATTAAATTAATATGAAACAAATTAACATGAGAAAATAACCATATTTAATTACGTATGTCTATATAGGAACCCCACATACATGACAGGCTCGAAGAGAGACAGGTAAAATGAGGTATATACTCGTATGACATCCTGAGCTAAGGACGGAGCTGAGATGCCCTGAGTCTTCAAACAGATAAAGGGTAGTTCTCAGGACAATAAGAAGAGTAGATGTTCAGTAATTATAAGTTTTTCTTCCCTAAAGATAGGCCATAAAATGTTATTTCTGGTGATAACTCTTACTATGCTCAAGGCTCCAAATTTAAATTCTTTAAGGGAGAGATAGAAGTTTCTCTTGATGCTGAAGGGTCTCTATTGCCTTCAGCTCAAAATAATACACCAAAGTAACACATCTTGGGGAGGCCTGTTCTGAACCTGTTCATCATCAACAATTATCAGTTCATGGCCACCCTGCTTTCATTCCCCACTCTACCACTTTTACTCTGAACAATTTGGAATCAAATTCCAGACTTCACAAATTTTTTTGATCTTGGCGGGAGGCAAAAAGGCAGATTTAGTATCCACAATTACAATTTAACTTTGATGATTTGAAGAGAAAGACTTCAAAAGGATTTCTTCTGTCATCATGGTGGACTACATTCCAGAAAATCCATACTGCATCATTCTATATATAACATTTTTCAAATGACAAAAATATAGATATTAAAAAAAAGATTAGTGGTTGTCATGGCTTAATGAGGGTGAGGGCATGTGCAAATTGGGTGTGATTATAAAAGAGCACCAAGCAGAAACCTTGCGTTGATGGAAATGTTATGTGTCTTGACTGCATTGATGACAACAGTTTGGTTGCGATATTGTAGTAGCTTTTGCAAGACGTTACCATTGGGTAAAATTTAGTAAAGGATACATGGGATCTTTCTGTATTATTTCTTCCAAGTGAATGTAAATCTGCAATGAGTTCAGATTAAAACTTAAGGAAACAAACAAAACAATATCCACACCTGAGAAAATAAATCTGCTGCTCATGGAAATGTACAAAGTTTAATATCTATGATATAAAGAATTACTACACTCATTAGGGAAAAAATAAACAACCTAGTAGAAAAATGTGAAAAGCTGTAAGTAATAATTTTTCAATTCTTAAAAATAAAATCACATGAAAAAAAATTTGATAATCAATTTCAATAATATAAAATATGAAAAAGAGATGCATGTTGTCACAGCTACAAAATTAGTAAATTATTAAGTCTTTCAACCATTTTTGCAATAGGTTTAAATGATGGTTAGCATTTTTTGGCAACAAAATATTTTAAATAAGGTATGTACATTATTTTTTTAGATGTAAAGCTATTGCACACTTAATAGACTATAGTTTAGTGTAACCATAACTTTTATATACACTGGGAAACCAAAAAAAATTGTGACTCACTTTATTGCGACATTTGATTTATTGCAATAGTTTGGAACCCAATCCACAATATCGATAAGATAAGCTTGTATGCCTTCAGACAATGGGATACAGTATAACAATGAAAATAGACACAGCTCTTTCATCACTTAAAAACAGATACATTTTAGGGATTAAACATTAAGTAAAATATAAAAGAAAACAAAGAAATGATTAAAAGAAAACAAACTATAGGTTACATCTGAGTGAAGGAGGAGTGATGCAATTTCAGAGAAGAATTTAGGAGGCATCAAAAGTAATGCTAATTTTTGATTTCTTAAACTTAGTGATCGGCACAAATGTATTATTTAATATTATTTTTAACTGTGTACATATGTATGTTATATACCTGTCGTATACATATGCCATATGTATTTATAACATTTTATAACTGCATATATCTTTATAAGTATGACTTTTAAAAAAAAACGTTTAAGCAATAGGGTTATAAGTTTTGCATTTTTACAAATCTGAGTTTGAATCTCAACTCTGCCACATTATACGTGTGTGATCTTGGGCACTTGTTACCATTGAGATCCATTTATTTTCTAAATTTCTAAAATGTGAAAGGTAATGTAAAGGGAAATAGTCAACTAAAACATTTTATTTGTCTAATACTTCCATCTCCTTAACTTTTTTTTCTAACATGAAAAAAGTCAGGCTTGGCAGTACACTGATAAACAGCCCTGCACAGTTCATGGCCTCCTCAGTGCAGTGGATTTTATGAACAGTACAGAACAGCTAAATTGGGGGGGGGGGGTTTCTGCATGTCAAATATTGGCTCTACTTGCAAAATAGCTCTCCCAAAGATTGTATAATCAACTGTTGTCCCCTTTGCAATAATTTAAGCTTTCTTGTTTTTGTCAGGATTTCATTTAGATAAAACTTTATTTATTTATTTTTAAATGTAGGGTAAGGAGGTGTGGTAGAAGAGGGTAAATGGGATCCAATATATGGTGATGGAGAGAGCACTGACTCTGCGTGGTGAACACACGATGTGATATATAGATGATGTATTACAGAATTATACACTTGAAACCTATGTGATTTTACTATCCATTGTCACCCCAATAAATTATAATTTTAAAAAATTCGTATTTTGAGCAATTTGCCTTACATTGGCTTCTAAATTAAGACCGTAGAAGAAGTCTAAGTCTAGACGGAATGCCTTAATATTTTCACCACGCATCTATAGCTATCTGTTCTTTAAGTGCTTGAAATAAAATTAAAAATTTAGATGTACAGCCTGTGCCAAAGTGAAACTTTAAAAATTAGATTCTGTTCATTTACAGAATTTAGAGATAACGTTTCTTCACAGATTAGCATATAAGTGGGACAAACACTTAAGTCTGTGTGATTCACAGATATTAAATTGCTATTCTTTTACCATAAAATGCATTTTATTCACAATTTCTATAACTTTTCACCTTTTTCTTCCCCTCTTCTAAAGTACCTCACGTTGGATATTTCACAATGAGGTCATCATCTTTGCATCTCTCAACCCATACAAAATAACAATTGAATATGCAGCTAGAAAATCTGCTTACCAGGAAGGTTTGTCTTCACCACTCCCTTTCAGGTACATTCCGAAAAATGCTGTAACCATAAAGCAATCCACTTCCCATTGGATTCTCATGGTTCTGCAGAGGCCTGCATTTTTATTCCTCAGTCAATAGTTCTTATGGAATTCCCCATGAGGGCACTGGTCTGCATTCAAGCCACCAGTTCATGCAAACTTATATTTGGACCTTCCCTACCTGCTCACATTTGATTCCTTAAATACCATTTCTACATGGTTTGCTATTGAGCACACCCAGTCTTATAGTACTGGGATTGGATATCATTAGTTCTGGATGGGCAATTATTTGCATTCAGTGTCTACTAGACAAGACATACTAGTTTCTACTAGAGCTCAAGAGTAAGCCAGAAACAGTTCCCATTAGGGAGCATAAGGTGCATACGCAAAAGGAGACAACTTTTCTCCAAACATTTAGGGGTCTGTGCAGGCATAATCCTGTTGGAGCGTGCCAGAGATATGTTCATTTGCGATAAACACTTCAATTATCATTGGGTATTCTGGGTTTTAAGTCCCAAATATCAGAGACGCTTTATAAGCCTGGGCCTAATGTACAGCTTCTCTTGTTTTACTTCTCATTTAAAATAGTAACATAATGGGACACATAGCCAATGAATCAGAGCAGTACCCTAAATGTGCTAACTGTTGACTACAAAGATAAAAAAGACCACATATGTAATGTGCCATATTTTAGTAATAGGAGGTGCAATGTGCAGCCGCGTATTTCCTTTGGTAGCACTGATAAGCAATTTCCAGATCCCCGGACATTCCATGAGTTGGTGGGCTTCTGAATTTTCACAGGCTTTATCCCACTCACTCTGGTACACTCAAACACATCGTGTTTGCTATGGTGGCATCTTAGTTTTGGCTATTCCCTGCTCATCTTGTTCTATTGGCATTACATCATCACTGAAGTAAAGAAGTGAGATGTTCTGTAGTGAAAATTTTGACAGACTAGATAAGGCTGCTTCAGTGGGTCCTTGCAAAGTGGTAGAAAGAAAAGAATATTTTCCACAGAAAGGCAGAGTTAAAAGATCTATATTGATTTGCTATGTTGATTTGAGAATGAGAAATAAAATAAAGCAAAGAAGATCAGAATACAAGAAAGCATAAAGACAAAATTTATTTTGATTGAGCAGAGTACTGTACTAATCTGAAAGCTGGGTTTTTGAAAAATTAACACATACAACAAATTTATATCTGAGAAAAAAATTGAACAGCTCAAAATTTGAAAATGAATAAAGGTTAAAAGGATGGCAAAAAAGAATAATTTAAAAGAACTATAATAGAATCACTTTCTTAATCTGTAACTAATATATGTTTTAATGTGGGTGACATAAATATTTTATTGGAAAAATGTAATTTTCTAAAATGATCCCAGAATGATAGGAAATAGAAACAGCACAATTTTTATAAAATAGGAGAGATTTCAATGTTTCACATAAATACAGAGCATCAGATTGAAAAGATAGTAATCAAATGAATGCTAAACTGTGCCGATGTTAAATAGTACACATTTAGCCTTTTCTTGATGTGTTTAGTGTTCCTAATTGAATTTGATGTTGCTTTTGTTATTAATATAACACAAATTTATCAGTCTACTTCTATTTTATCATTACATATTTTTACCAAGAATAGATTTTGAATCTTAAAATGAAATTCCAGTATTAATGGAGGTTTTTATTTTTCACTTTAGATATATGAATATGATGAATTATATTAATACATTTAATACTTTTTTTCACAAAACCTCAGCATGTAGAGCCAGAGGCACTTGGAAATTATTATCTCGATTTCATAGAAATTTGAAATAAGGAAATTATCTTGCTTTGTTACACTGGGCAGGAGTGGGGTTTAGGGGTGGTAGCCAGCAGTCCTAGGCCTTCTAGACGCAAGTTTCTAAGCTTTACCTTGCCACCTCTCATTTTGCTTGCCGAGTGTATCCTCCTCAGTTTGCAACAGATCGCTGATTGAACCACTTGTATATGGAGAAGTTTATTGAATAGCCACTCTGTCCTTGATGCTGACTTAGAATATGCTTATGTTCTCTTCTCCACTTGCATTGATTATACTGTTGGTCACTAAGCTATTTTCATACCACATCTACTTCCGTTTCCATACTAGAGGTTTCTTTGAAAATAATCACATAGCTGTTTTTAAGTACCATCACAACACCAATTTTGTCCTCTGAATTATTGCCAGGTATATTAAGAGTTAAAATCAGTTAATGTAAAAAGGCCAGCATGAGGGTTTTCAGGGCATGCTTAGTAATAGCTCTTAACTCATGAGCTACAGAATGGAAGCCACACCAAAATGGCAAAATTAGGTTGTTTGTTTCAGCAAAAATGGCTGGTCAGGATAGGCATTTTACAAGGAATACCATGTTTTATTACCAGTCAGCAAGTTTTATTCTTAATAATTATTATTATTAACTAAGTTCTGCTTTCTGTTTATTATGCAGAATGATGGCATGAATGTCCACTGTTCAGTCTCTGAGCACTGAAAGTCAAGATTTATGCCATTGAAGAACATTTACTTTAAACCCCTTCATTTAACAATTCTAAGTCTTCTGAATAAACTAAACCCTAATTTTTACTTTAAGTGGTGTTAGGACATTTTGTCCTTGATGGGTTATAATCATTTGAGTTCTAAAATGATTTTAAGTCACTAAACATATAAAACTGCCTATGAAAAATAACTAGCAATTATCTTTCTATTGAAAAAGATGGAGAAATTGTCGTATAAACCCATTAAGTCCTCTCTCCAAATTCAAAACGAAGGACCAATATTCTAAAGTACTACATAGGTCTTCTTTTATTCTTCAATAGAAATTATCTATGATATTTAATTTTTTTGCATCAGTTTAGTTTTTGAGTTAACTTTTGGAGCCACATTGTCTAAACTTTTTTGAATATATAAGGATCACAAAGTACCATGATAAAATTATCTTCATCTATTATGATTACATAATTCAACTTGGATTAAATGACAGAAATGAATATATGTTTTTTTCAAAATGGACATAACGTTGTCAGCTTTGGTTTGTACGAAATTAGTACAAGCACCCACATTTCATGTATCTGTATATTACTGGACTGGTGGAAACTTAGAGACTGAAACAACCTTCTCTTTTTACAATTAGGGAAACTGAAGCTCCCAAAGTAAAGTTACTTCCTCAAGAGCATACAATTAGCACCTGGCAAAGCATTACAATTTGTGATTTTAAATTAGTGTTGTCACATAGGGCTGCCATGACAAAATGCAAAAAAAAAAAAAAAAAAAAAAAATTTAGCCTGACAATTTT
This sequence comes from Rhinolophus hipposideros, assembly GCF_964194185.1. Taxonomy (NCBI): domain Eukaryota; kingdom Metazoa; phylum Chordata; class Mammalia; order Chiroptera; family Rhinolophidae; genus Rhinolophus; species Rhinolophus hipposideros. Next base: position 55,474,136 of record NC_138050.1, read on the forward strand.
GTGTGTGTATTGGGGGTGACATCAATGTGTTTAATAATCTGATTGTTTTAACCACAATATAGATAGTCTCAATCAGCATTCATGCTGCATGAATTCATTTGGACATTAATTTGTGATCTTTTTTTTCTCTGAGTTTTTTCCTCCCCATCTCCGTATGTGTAGCCGCCAGAACATTTTTGTTCTGCCTTATCTCAGTTTTATTACAAAAGTAATATATGCTTATAAACAATGAGAAATCCAAAAATGAAATTAAGAATAAAGTTCCATTCACAATAGCATTAAAGAATGATTATGAATATGTTTAAGAAAAATAAGTGAAGACCTAAAAACTAAAAATTACAAAACTTTTTTTGAGAGAAATTAAAGAAAATATAAACAAATATAAGCAAAATATAAACAAATGGAGATACATTCCATGTTCATGAATTGAAAGACTCAACATTATTAAGGCAATTCTTCCCAAATTGATCTGTACTTTCAATTTAATCACTATCAAAATTACCATTTGGTAGGTATTTACTAATCATTTATGAAGGATCTTGCATTAGTTTCCCAGGGCTGCTAAAAGAAAGATGGAGACTGGTAGATCCAAACTGGAGGGCTTAGCACAATATAAATGTATTATCTAACAATTCCAGGAGCTAGAAGTCTAAAATCAATGTGTCACCAGGGTCATGTTTTCTGTGATACCTCTAGGGGAGGATCCTTTCTTGTCTCTTCCAGCTTCTAGTGTTTTGTGGGCAATCTTTGACATTCTTTGGCTCCGAGATGCATCACTCCAATCATCAATCTTCACATGGCTGGCTTCTTATAAGGACACAGTCATATTGGATTTAGGACCCACTCCACTCCAGTATGACCTCATCTTAATGTAATTAATTATATCTGGAAGACCCTATTTCTAAATTAGGTCACATTCTGAGGTAGTGAAGGTTAGGACTTCAACATGTTTTGGGGAGTGGGGTAAAATTTAACCCATAACTGATTTATTTATTCTTTAGTGATTCTATTTATATTAATCTGTACATATTTCCAGATTTTGAAACCTAGCTGGACCTCACTAAGAGTTAACATATGTAACATGCATGTTTACAAATTAGGATAATTTAGTGTACATTTTCAATGATTGCATATTGTTTTCAATTCTTTCTGAGTAAAGTTCCTCATAAAATGAATATAGGTTTGCTGCTGTCACTACCAGATTTAGTTTGGGCAATGTTCAGACATCATACAATGAAGAAAACCATAAAATATTTAATAAGATGTTAATAAAATAAAAATGGATGCTTTGAATAGTTTTAAATGTACTCATGAGTGTTATTTCAGTCATTTGGATATAGCGTTGCTTTGCTTTTATTCTCTAAATAATTTCTTCAATTTTCTACTTTATACTTTCTGTATAGTTACAGTACATGTTTCTCCAAAATTCTCACAGAAAACAATATACTTTAGCTGTACTTTTCTTCATTTCTGCAAGACTTTTAAGCATAAGACATGCTAAAATGAGCAGCCAGCAGGAAAATAGCTGTATCATATTAGCCTGAGTGCTTCTGTGATTAATAGTCGTGTTAGCAATCACTGAACTAGATACTCAAAAATCAACAGAAAGGCTGATGATAATGCCATTCATCCTGAGACTAAGACAAAAATAAAAAAATGTCATAGTCAAACTGTCCTATACAATATAACCTATACAATTCTGATAGCTTCACATAGGAAAAATGTGTGAGTTGTAATGTAAGACTAGAGAAGCTGAATCTAACAATAGAAGCAGGTGTGACCCCCAATGACTTCATTCTTAGATCTGGGTACATCCCGTATGCAAGCACGTTCATTAGTAAGAAACAATTGGAGAGTGTAAGCCAGCCCCAAAGATAAGCATGAATCAGGAGGAATTACCATCCAGTAAAGTTTGCTTAAAGGGTGTTTTTATTAGCAGTATGTTATTATGCCTTAAAGTTCTCCAGGATTTGAATCGAAAATGGCCTTTAGTAATCATCATCATCAAATTTTAATTATGGTAATGATGATGATGATGATGTAGCTAACACTTGGTGGGGTCTAGTGTTAGAATTTAAGACCATTGCCTGAAACTTTCATCACTTCCCTTTCAAATGCTACAGACCATAAGCAAACCCTCTTCCTAAATGTTCCTTCCTAAATGTTACCTCTTCTTAAATGTGCTTTGTTTAATATGACTCTGGCTATAGATGGTTAGATGAAAAACCACCAACACAAACACAACAGCTACAGACTAACCATTGCTCTACAAGCTACCTCAGAAAATGTGCTCTTGAAAATGTACTCGACATTTGATGGAGACTGGCAGATACAATCAAAGGCTCATCCCAAAAACACAGTTTCAATTTGGAGGAAATAGTGGTAGTGGCCAGAATACCAGAGTTAATAAAAACAAATATAGAGAGTAACAGGCTCAATATTACGGCAGGGCACTTGTGCTGGAAGCGGGAGACAACTTAGCTGAGGTGAAAGACATCTTTTGCCCATCATGGCCATACATGCATTGTATCCAGAGCAATTCTGTTTAATTGAGGCTTCTCTGTATCACTTTTAATGTGGTTTCCTAGCCTTTATTTATCTTTCATGCGGCCTTAAACTCCATCAGCTGTAGTCACTTCTGTTGAACTCTGGCCTTTAAAATTAATAACTATGGTACAATTTAAAGAAGTTACATCTTCTTACCATGATCACTAACATTGGCACAGCGAATTCCTTTTGAATATGGAGGAAGTGAATTCCAGGAAGCCTATTTGACAGTAGGCTTTGTCACTACAGTGTCTTTAAACGTTCTAACACATGGTAGTGAGAATTAAAAATTACTAAAAATGAAAAGAACATGTTTATTTCCAAATAGATATGTTTAACTACAAATATATAATTGAGTAATTATAAGGAAAATAAGTTCAGAACCTATTTGGCAAAGTGTTAATTCCACTTATCAAACTTTATCAAAATGTTTTGTTTTTCAAAATATACATTGTCTTTACATATTGAGAATCTTTGGTTATATATTTTCTACATGAGATTAGTATCCCATCAGTAGTATAGGGATTACTTTCCCATAAAGTATATAATGTAAAATGACGCTATTTGATTTACCTAATTCCTAGGTCCCAAACAATTAACGGATAACCCAGGATGTAGGGCATACATACTCTATAGTGGCTGAAAAGGTACTGAACAAGTCATAAGGCTTGTATTCCAATTTTCTTCTTCCAAAGTTAGTTGAAGGTTTTGGTTAAGTTATTAAATTAAAATGAAGAATCTGAAGTCCCGGAGATGTTAAATAACTTTGATTAAATTATTGCTAAACTTCCTAACAGTATTTAAAGCCTCCGAGTTTATGATATAAATTAGTCCACTATAATATATAAAATAGTATTCTCACTTTTATTAGTTTACTGTTTGACTAAAATTTACTGGTTCATTATCCAAGTAAAACATTATTAATGAATCTGTAAAAATGCAAGGCAATGCATTTTAAAATGTAATCACAGATTACAAGGTGAAGTCTCATCATCATTCTTTGGTACAAGTATGATTTTAATGAGCCTAGTAAGATTTTAGAGCTTTCTTCTGTCATATGAGACATCATATATATACATACCATACATACCACACAAACACCATACATACATTATGGTGCCATTCTTCGCGTCTATTCCTTTTAAACACAATAATACGTACAGTTCAGTCTGCACAGAATGTAAGGTACCTATAGCAGGTATGTTAACATGGTGTACTTGTTCAGAACATCTTCACATTGTCTTAGTATTCATTCCATTATAAGCGAAGACAGTGACTTGCTCCAATGCAATTTAAAATCTGGATCTAATCAGTCACATTAACAACCCAAGTAACAAAGTATTTTTCTTGTATCACACATTGTTATGGTATGTTACTGCTCTCCTCATCCTTATATGCTTTCTCAACTGAAGCATTTTATAAATGATTCATGTAATTACAGATTTTAGTGATTTGGTGAGGTCCCTAGAAAGGAGAAGGACTAAAATTGTTTATTTTTAAAGAAAGTCAGTATGATTTTTAAACAAACTCACAAAAAATTATGTCCTTTAGCATTCATATTGAGCAATACTGCTATGCTTTATATTAATGGTTAATTAAAACTTCATCTTCCCCCAAATATATCAAGTGAAATTTGCTATTACTGTGGTAAAAATACTGGGATCCCATTTAGTAAATGTAATGTAGTCACCTATTCTATCCTTGAACTCATTAACTGTTACTTGATCTCAAGCAAAACCAGCAACATAAGGTTCTTACTCAATCTGAAAATTCACATTTGAGTTGCAATATGGGAGTGTTACTCATCTAATATTTCAGCTGAATCTTGCACAACTTATCTCACATAATAACAGTAAATCAGTATACCTGTAGAATGCCATTTGCATTTTAACAATGTTTTTAACACATTTCAAACACATCTCCCGTGCGTCACTTCCTTGTATGTTTAAAAATATGGAAATAATACTTCAAGAAAATGTGTACATATCCTAGAAGTTAGGTACACTGCATTTTCTTAAAGAGGCTTGGGGGATTGGAAAGTGGTCAGGACACATCACCTTTTTTTGTTACAGACAACATTCCCCAGAGAATCAGAATCCTGGATTGGAATCCCTTAACATGTTGTCAGGTTTGTAGGACTCTCTCTTTTTCACCTATAAAATAAGGACAGTAATAGCTTCTTTGACTATTTCCCACAGTTACTACCAAATCAAATGAAACATTGGATATCTAATACATTTGAAAAATATGGAAATTAAATTCATGTTCAAAGATCAAAGATAGATACACCAAGTAAAGATCAGATAACCAATAAGATTTTTAGACGTACTTTCAAAATAAGGATGGAATTAAGTAAATGTTCCAACATAAAACAAATAGTTAGAACATTGGCTTATATTACTCTGATTATACCATTAATATCACTGATTATTTTTACCTGTGGAGACCTTGAATGTATGTTCAATACTTTATAAGTACTCACGTGGTGATGTTTGGTGGAGTTCTTAACTTTGGGGCCACTTTGTTCATATTGTAATCATAATTCAATGACTCACACAGTAGCAAATTTGATGTTGAAGATGATGTTTCTGTCTCTTCATGGATCAGTTTTCAACCATAACAATTCATGTGCTAAGTATTAAGTGAAGACCAAGAAGGGAAAATTACACACTCTCTCAATATTGAACAGCATACCAAATCATTTAATTGTGCTACGCTTTATTGAGCTTCACAGATGTGTATTTTTACCAACTGAAGTTAAGACCCTCCACCAGCAAAAAAGATAATGACTCACTTTATTGCGATTCTCACTTTATTGCGAATCTCCTTTTATTGAGGTGGTTTAGAACCAAACCTGCTGTATTTCCAAGGTATGTCTATAGATGCATGATTTTCCAAGACATGGAAAGGCTATTAATTAAACCAAGTTCATCTTTTGGATAAAGAAGTAATATTGCTGTCAGATCCTCAGGGTGCCACTGCCAAGAGCATGCTGTGCATACATCACAAGGCCCCCCTATACCAGCAATGATACCTACATCAATGTCGATAAAGGGTCTGCTCGCAGATAAAGGGACGAGAATATTATAGATTCCGTATTTGCAGGAACATTCCAAACATTAGGGAGGTACTGTGATCACAGATGATGTAAACTTGTCCAGATTGGGGTGGCAGAGTGAAAATAGGACCAACCCTTGCAACACTTGGCACTAACCAAAGGATTTTTTTTTTTGTCGGGATCATATAAGTATTTTGTCCAGCTGTACTATGACTAGACCTCTTGACAATTTGTTGTCTACTGTCTTCAATTTCAACTTGAATTATGCTTTATAACTGGGTCTTATCAGAACACTTTACTAATGTACTGTACTAAATTCCAAAAACTACACACCTCAGAGCTGTTAATTAAAAGAGCCTGCTGGTATAAATAAACACATATGCTGCTGATTAGCCACCCTTTAGGGGTCAACAGTGGGGAACTCCTGCTGGGCTTCTGTTAATTGTTGTCCAAAATCTTAACAGGAGCTGTCTAATGATCTCGTATGGCTTTGGCCATCTGGTCCTCTGCGTTCACTTGCCAGTAAATAGCCATTTCAGAGAAGGGAGAAATATCTCTTATAGGAAGAATATCTTACAAGATATAACCTAACCATCCACATGTGTGCATAAGGATTGATTGACCTTAAATCACTAATCAAACCACATACACCTAATTTAAATGACCTGTCAGATTTATTCTGATGTCAACTTCTTTAATTGTAGCTACAAAATGGGTGTTTTTAGTTCTCTTTACATGAGTAGCTTTAGATGCAATCAGAGTTGCTAGTAATGCATATTTTATTTATGGTCATAAACAATGAAGAATGCTTCTAATAATTAATATTTATGAATCATACCTGACAATGTTAAGTAGTGATGCATCTGTTTCTTCCAGTGAGGTACTGTGGAACTGATGACCAGGTGCAAATCCTAGTTGCACATCCTCTAAAGTACACAGGATTTGGGTTGGTATTAGTCCTCTAAACATGACAAAGCTGCACTATTTGCTGATTTTTCATTACATCCCATTTTTAACTGAATATTACACAATAGAAATAGAAGGTGCTATTATAGAAAGAGAAGAGTGTTCATTCATAGTATGATATTGTTTTAGAAAAAAATCTCTGTTTTATTTGTCTCATTTTCAAACAAAGATGAAAGTCTGGATATCGGGGAAGAAGTCCTTCATTTCAAGGTGCATATGTGCATATTTTTTCATAGATAATGGTGTGTGAAAGAGAATCATATAACTGGCTACATTTACTCTCGTATGTTTAATCTGCTAATATACTGTGAAAAGACATCTGACAGCACTCTAAAATTTACCGAAGCAATGGAAATGGAAGTTATTAGGATAATGTTTTTTCCTTTGTTTTATTTTATTGATATCTTGCTTTGTATTAAATAGACCCTTTTCTTTCTAAAATCTCAAACTACATTTTTTCGCCTTTGATTAATTGGTGAGTACTATTTTAAGGCAAGTAAGTACAGACAGAATAGCATTTGTGGCAGAACAATGCCCATGGCCGTTCCCACGACTGATCAGTGACGTGGCACGGAGAGTGAAACAAGCCAGTGTCTGACTGTCAGGTATAAGACACCTCGGGACTGCTCTTTAGTCATGTTGTCCTGATTCTGAAAAATAAAAGCAATTTCTTTTGAAGGTTATACAACCAAATTTTCCATGAGGAACTGAAAGTCAAAATCGTTCACGTTTTAGGTTTTATTCTACTTCTCTTTTTTCCATGGCAACTGCTACCAGACGTGATGGTCAAGTGGGGATTGAGCAATCAACTCAACTAACCACCACGTTTTTCTGGCACTGTCTTCACCAAAAAAAAAAATCTCCTTCAGGACCCTTTCCAATCACAAAATCAAACACTTGTTTCTAGATACAATTAAAAATCAAAGAAACAAACAAAAGCATTCTTGGAAACTCGAACCTCTACATCCTTCCAGAACCCAGAACAGAGGCTGCCTGCCATTCTTGTTTTGCTTCTCTGGCCACATCCTGGTTACATTATTGGTAATCTTCTTGGAAAACCTGTGAGTCTTCTCATATTCTTTTTCTTGCACACATTTCAAAGACCCCTAGTGTTTGTCCAGGGTCTCTCATCACCTAAATAATTTAGATATATCCATTACCTAATTATTTTGTTCTTGTCAACAGTACAGAAAAGGAAAAAAAAAAAAAAAATATATATATATATATATATATATATATATATATATATATATATATATATATATATATATATGATCTTCAGGGTGTCAATTTCTTGCCACCGATTTATTCTTTTTAAAAAATATGTCAATTTAGAGATTTTGGTGAAAAAAATAAGGACCAACTAAACTCACAGAAAGTTGTCACTGAAGTATAACAAACATATTTGAAAAACCTGAAAGCTGAACTTAATTTGTGAATATTAGAGTGATCTTATACTTCAAGTAGGCAAAAGAAGACAAGGTAATTACACACAGCAATATTCACTTTTATATTTACATTACTACCCCCAAAATAAGTAATTGTGCTAAGTGGAAGGAAATAAAATTTGGATGACATAGGAATAACCAATCAGTACTTAATTGAGAAATCATTAAAATAAATTGTCAAGACCTCTATTGTGCACTTTCATTGTACCTGGATTTTTTTTTTTTCAAATTGAGGCAAAAGTCACATAACATAGAAGTCACCTTTTAAATTATTTTAAAGTGTACAACTGAATGGTTTTCAGTATATTCATAATATTGTGTAATCATCACCACTATCTAATTTCACAACATTTCCATTACTTCAAAATAAACCTTTTATTTATTAGTCACTCCTCATTCCCTGCCTGCCCTCGGCCCCTGGCAACCACTAATCTGTTTTCTGTTTCTACAGAATTTCCTATTCTAGAAATTTCACATAAATGGAAACACACAATATGTGTGTGGCTTCTTTCATGGAGCATGTTGTGTTCAAGATTCATCCATGTTGGAACATGTATTTCATTCCTCTTTATGTTCCAAAGATATTCTCTTCTATGGACATACCATTTTTTGTAGATCCATTCATCACATGATGAACATGAGCTGTTCCCACTTTTTAGATATTATGAACAATACTGTTATAAACATTCATGCACAAGTTTTTGTACTTGTTCTTAATTCTCTTGGGTATATATCTAAAAGTAGAATTGCTGGGTCATATGGGTATTCTGTTCAACATTCTGAGGAAATGGCAAACTGTTTTTTAGTTTCAGAATTTTACATTCCTACCAGCAATGTATAGGGGGTCCAATTTCTCCCTATTTTTTCCAACACTTATTTTCCATTTTTATGATGATAGCCATCCTAGTGAGTATGAAACGGTATCTCATTGAGTTTTTGATTTGGTTGTCTATAATGACTAACAATGTTGAGAATATTTTCATATGCTCGTTGGGCATGTGCATATACTCTTTGGAGAAATATCTATTGATAAAGTTTTTTGTTCACCTTTTAACTGTGTTGTCTTTTGGTTGTGGAGTTGCAAAATGCTACATACTTGATCCTTATCAAATATATGGTTTGCAAACATTTTCTCCCGTTCTGTAGGCTATCTTTTGACTTTCTTGATAGTGACCTCTGAAGCACAAAACTTTTAATTTTTATGATGTCCAATGTATCCTTTTTTCTTTTTTTGCTTGTGCTTTTGGTTTCATATTTAAGAAAGTGTTCCTTATTGAAATGTCACACAGGTTTACACCTGTGTTTTCTTCTAACGGTTTGACAGTTTTAGCTCTTACATTTAAATCTTTGATTCGTTTTGAATTAATTTTTTATATGATGTGAGATAGGGTCTAAATTTATTGTTTTCCATTTGCCTATCAAGTTGTCCAAGCACCATTTGTTAAAAAGACTATTCTTTGCCCAATTGAATGGTGTTGGCATTTTAATTGTTTTTTTAATTCCTTTGTATTTATGTATAATCAGTAGTAATGCCCGCTTTTAGTCCTGATCTTAGTAATTTGAATCTTCTGTTTTTCTGGGTTAGTCTATATAAAGATTGGTCAATTTTGTTGATCTTTTTTAAAGAAGAAACTTTTAGCAATGTTGATTCTATTGTTTTTCTATTCTCTGTTTTATTATTTCCACTCTACGCTTTTTTTTTTTTTCTATTACCTGCTTTCTGTTTAGTTTGCTCTCTCTTTCTTTGTTCCTTAAGGTGGAAAGTTAAGTAATTGATTTGCCGTCTTTCTCTTTTTTAGTGTAGGTATTCACAGTTTTAAATTTCTCTCTGAGCATTAATTTTGCTGTATGTCATAAGTATTACTATGTTTCATTTTCATTCATCTCACAGTATTTTCTAGTTTCCTTTGTGATTTCTTTTTGACCTATTGATTAAGAGTAACTTGTTTAATTTCCACATATATTTGTGAAATTTTCAGATTTCCTTATGTTATTGATTTCTAATTTCACTTCATTGTCGTTGGAGAAGATACTTTGTGTGATTTAAATATTCTATATTTATTGAGGCTTGTTTTGTGGCCTAAAATATGACCAATCCTGGAGAAGTATTTAAGTATTATTGTTGAGCTAATTGTCCCTTTAATTCTATCAATTTGCTTCATATATTTTGGATCGCTTGTTTGCTGTACATATTTACAACTGTTATATGTTCTTGATGAATTGAGACTTTCATCAGTGTTTAAAGTCCTTCTTTGACTCCTGTAATAATTTGTGACTTAAAGTCTTTTTATATGATATTAAAGAAGCCACCTCAGACCTCTATTGGGTACTACCTGCATGAAGTATCTTTTTTCTGTCCATTTACTTTTCACTGATATGTTTCTGAGTATAAAGTGAGTCTCTCATATAGAGCATGTATTTGGATCATTTCAAAATCCATTCTGCCAACCTCTGCCTTGTAATTGGAGAGTTTAACCCATTCACACTTAATGCAACCACTTATAATTTAATTGATTTTTGTTAGTGCACTATTTCCTTTCCTGTTTTTTTTTAATTGTTTTATTTTTAGTTATTTTCTTAGTGGTTACCCTGGGGTTACAATTAAAACAATATGTTAAATTTATAACAAACAAATTTGACTAAATACCAGCTTAGCTTTAATGATATATAAAACTTCTGTTCCTATGCGGCTGCATCCCTCTTCTTTATGTTGTTACTGTCCCACATTACATCTTTGTACACTGTATTCCTGTTAACATAGATTTATAATTATTGTTGTATGCATTTAATAAGGTCATTGTTTTAGATGAATTGTGCCTCCTCCTGAAGATACCATAATGTGGCTTTCTTTGGAAATAGAATTTTTTTCATATATAATAAAGTTAAGATGAGATTCAAAAGGTAGGGATATGACTGGTGTCCTTACAAGAGAGGAAGATGGCCATACCAAGACACGGACACACAGAGAAATGCCATGTGACAGGTGAGGCAAACATTGAAGTGTTAGAGCTACAAGCCAAAGAACATCAAAGATTGCTGGAAAACCACCAGAAGTTAGAAAGAGGCAAGAAATGATTCTCCCCTACAGGTTTCAGAGGAAGCATAATCCTGCTGACAACTTGATTTCAGATTTCTAGCCTCCAAAACTGGGGCTATAAATTTATTTATCCAGGACATATATAAAACCTACAAAGTAGGTTTTGCTTTAACATTCACAATTTTTTGTCCTCAACTTCTGTAGGAACTACTATAAAAATGTCCAGACAAAATGACATTTTTAATGTACACAATTTATGTCATGTATACAGGAGGAGAATAAGAAAAAGATGAACTAAATTCTTTATGGAGTCAGAGAAATCTTAACAGTGGAGAAAACATTTCATTTAGAAGTGAGACGTTGAGGAATGGTTAAACTAGGGTGAAAAGCAATGGGAAAGAGTTGTGGATGAGGGGACTTGTGCCAAGCTGTGGAAATATGAAATGACATGAGTTGTTTTGAAAAGTATAAGAGTTCAATATTGCATGTGATGCAGATGACAAGATGTATTAGTAATGACCATCAGTTACTAAGATGGAAACTTGCCTCAACTGAATTTAGGGTCAAATGGAATAGTATTAGTACTCATATAACTAAAAAGAATGTCTTGTCTTGTTCATTTGCTGCTTTCAGTTTTATAACCCACATATGGGTAAAGTCATCAAAACCTCACAGACACAGACAATTTAGTTACCAGAGAGTAAGGGTGTGTGGGAGGGTGATAGAAGAGGGACACACAGTCAAGTATGTGATGATGGAAGGAGAACTGACTCTGGGTGGTGAACATACAATGCAATATATAGATGACGTATTATAGAATTGTATACTTGAAACCTATATAATTTTACTAACCAATGTTTACTAACCACAATAACTTTAATACAAATTAGAAAGAAAGCACTGTAAGTGAAAAAAAAAAATGTGGTTTCTCGAACAGCAATATCCAGAGGTTCAAATCACATCATCTGGACTCTCTTTTTGTCTCTATCCTGTGTCTCTTCTTTCCTCTGTGTTGGCTTCATTCTCAGTGAGCTGACAAAGGCAGTAGGAGCCAAAGTTGACAATTTTCATCTATCAGTTCAGCTTCCCTGCGGGATAAGGGTTTTTATTGTTATTGTCATTGCTGCCTTTCTAATGCTATAGTAAACGCTCTGTATAGGAAGTGAATTGGCTCATTTTCTTTTTTATGAACCACTTATATTTGCCAAAAGTATGAAGTACTCTGACTTACTGAGCTTGATCTCACCTGGGGGCAGGGCAGAGGGTATTATTGTCAAATCTCACCTCTGGGGCAGGGCAGAGGGTATTATTGTCAAATCCTTCTAAGCATATAAAATGAAGAAAAGTATTGCAAAATCACATAGGGGGGATAACTTCCAAAATAGATTATGAGAAGAAAATGAAAAGATAACATATTAAGAAAAAACCAAAACCCAAGCAAACACATCAACTGCTGAGGAAATAGAAAATGAGTATGATGTAAAAAAACAGACCATCATATTATAAAAAGAAAACTTAATCTTATACTGCAGAAAAAAAAGAGGCATTGAAAAAAATTGGAAAGGACAGTGACATAATTGCATTTTCATGCTAGAAAAAGAACTGTGAGAACTGTGTGGAAGACACATTAGAGGGGTGTGAATGAGGTACTCTGATCTCTGCCAAATAATGGGCTTCAAATTTCTTTCCTATCTTGATGCATTTTCCTAATATTTTTTATATTTTTCAGAGGTCTTGGTACATGCCTGAAAAATATTGGGCCATAGTGCTCTCTTCGGCAGCACATATACTAAAATATTGGGCCATAAATAGGCCAGCTATTCAAATATGATTCAATTGTGAAATATAAATGATATGTGTGTATACATATATATACATATATGTATACACACACACAAGGTACAGAGATATATATGTATATGTATATATGTATATATATATAAGTTCTGACATTTAAGTTCGCGAACTCATCCTAGAAAAAGTGCTACCTACCTCATTGCTGAATATCACTACAGTCACCTTCGAAGTACTCCCCCGGGAAGCTATGCACCAATGCCAGCACCTAGTCCACACTTCAAAGCAATTTTGGAACTCTTTTTCTACAATGGCAGTCAGAGCTATTGTCATATTACCCTTGATGTCATGAATGTCATCAAAATGTCTTCCTTTCAGTATTTCCTTTTACTTCAGGTAAAGAAAGAAGTCATTGGAGGTCAGATCAAGTGAGTAGGGATGGTGTTCCAAAATAGTTATTTGTTTACTGGCTAAAAAGTCCGTCACAGACAGTGCCATGTGAACTGGTGTGTTGTCATGATGCAAGAGCCATGAATTGTTGGCAAAAATTTCAGGTCATTTAACCGAACTTTCAGCACTTCTAAATAGTAAACTTAGTGAACTGTTTGTCCAGTTGGTATAAATTCATAATGAATAATCCCTCTGATATAAAAAAAAGTTAGCAAATCATTGCAACAAGTTCATGTAGTTAATTGTCAGTGTGTTTGTGTATTACATAATACTGGTATTTTGTTTTCTTTTTTGAGATACTGCGTTTTAGAAAAATGCTGATGCCTTGCTCCTGAATTGAATATGTCCTTCTCTACAACATTATTTCCTGCACACACCTATGTGTTTATGCATACATAATGAAGACTGTATTATTTTGGCATACACTCTTTTAAGTAAGCATTGTTTATTCTAAACAAGATATTTTAAACAGTCAAAGCAATAGCTTTCTAAAATAATATGCTTTAGGAAATAGTAAAATCAACAAACAGAATAACTGAATATTATTCCAAGTCAACATGTGCTAATAATTATACATCACTTCTTAAATTTAATTTCTTGATTATTTTTCCTTCCTGTAGTGTATATTAACCATTAGTGTGCAATCCTGGCTCCTGCTCTTTATAGTGAAAGATCACCCACATTCATTCAGGTTCTCACAAATATTTATATGTATTTTAGATCAGTAGTCTCCTGTGAGTTTTATGTAAAAACACACCATGAACAAACACAAAGCAAAAAAAGAATCCTTCCAACTCAGACAACTTGCAGCAGAGCATAAACATGAAGATCAGTACGAGCACTGTGAAAATCTTTTGTAAACAGAAAGACCTATAGTACTGAACCACAAAATATATCAGGGGAGTGTGCTTGCTTATTTATTTTTCCATTGCATATAACATTGGGCCTTTCCCTAAGTTTGTATTTGCATAGTGTTAGGCATGTAGAGAAAGGAGTGTGTCTATTTGCATTTTTAACCTTTGGTATCGTTAGCATAAAACGAGGTAGGCAGTTTGTCTTCATATCCCCTCAATACATTTCTTGTGAAAATATCTCCCCAGTGATTCACTAATGTGGTGTGTAGAAAAAGCCAGAATATTATGGAGATAATCTTGATATATCAGTTAAAATTTTTAGGCTGTTTGTTAAATCGCCACCTCAAATATATTTTTTTAAATGCTATGATGAGATTTAGTCACGTGTTCCTTCCTCAGACATCCATCTACCACTCCCAAACATTCTGTGTTTGTCGATACAAACTTTACCCTGACTCAATTATCTATCTCTAACCACAAAGAATGACATCACTTGGAATCTTACAGTAGGTTAATAATACCTTGATTCATTTAAATTAATCTTCTAAGGCATAGAGCAGTCTGAATGCAAACAAGAGAAACAAGCAAATAGCAGTGGTCATGTTCTAAAAATCACAGCTGGAAGTGGAAATTAAGGTACAATTCATGTATGTGCTGAATGAAGCTAGCACAGACATAACGGCTTCAGGTACAAAACAGTGGACTCAAATCCCAGTTCTGGTGCGATTCTTAGTCATTGGATGAATTTTGATCAATTTCTATTTATTCATTCATTTTCAACCACAAATCATTTATTCAATAAGTATTTAAAACAGCCTATAGTGAACATGGAATTTAACCTGAATTTCATGTTATCACATCTATCCCTTTGCATTAAATATTGAATTAAAAGTGATATATGTGAGGTAGTTAGCACAGTGAATGGGATATTGTGGGGGATTTGATATATATTTGTTGAATAAATGAATGATTGAATAGCATTAACTAAATTTGAAAATCATTCTAAAATAGAAGAATAACTTTCTTAGTGTATGGAACAATCTTTTTAGCATTAGATTGCATAGGACTCTTTAAAAGTTCAAAGAGAAAACAAAAAAAAATGTTTTTTATTTTTCCACCACTCAATATTTCACTGTGTATATTTTGGTTTCCAAAATAATTGTGAGCCTCAGCTTACAAGCAATATCACATTGTCACCACTTGGACAACTTCATGTAATTTTTTGGTAGTGCATTTGAAACACCAAAATGCATGCTGCAAACTCATCAAACCCATCATAGATTGAAGAACTGCAAGATATCTAAGAATAAAATAACAATGTACCTCCACTCATATGATTTTTGTGGTTATTGGCAATGATGAAAAATTTTCTCTAGCATGTAGTTTGTTATTTAGAAAAATGTATATGCTGATACCCAGTAAGCAGAGAAAATTCAGCAACTGTAATAAATATTTGGTTTTAAAAATATGTTGGGAAATGTACTGTGCCTGTATATGACAAATATGTAAAGTTAAATGGCAATAATAAAATTAACCCCATGAACCAATCCTTCGCTAAGGTAAATATATTGGTAGTTTGGAGTGTCATGTGGGCCACTCCTCAATCTTGTTCCCATTCCTTCCTCAAAATACTTCTTCACAACTCTTCTTACTTTGGTGATAACCATTTCTTCCTATTTCTTTGTATATTATCAAACTCTTGAACAATACATACATGTTTTGAATTTTCTTGGTTGTCAGCTTTATAAAAATGAACTGGCCATGCTTTTTTTCTCTCTGACCATGCTTTTTATCTCTCATCATTGTTTTTAGATTCACGCAGAATGATTTGTGCAGCCCTATTTCAATCATTTGTATTGTACAAAAGTAATGATTCTTAAAATCTTTTGGTCTCAGGACTCCTTTTTCTTCTTAATAGATAGTAAAATTATTTCCTTGCCAATTTTAGTTTCCCATTGTCCATATCATCACTCCAACAAAATGAGCATGCTAACTAGTTCTCTTACTCATGATCTTTTGCCATTTTTGCATGGTCCACCCCCACTTCTTAGCTGATATGTGATAAAAACATCTAGAATGTTAGATCTAAATTGTTAAGAACATACATTTGTTGCTTGCATTTTGTTTTATTTTGCTTTTTGAGAAAACATTAAATTTTACTAAGTTATGTAAAATCATTATTTCCATCAGCTCCTACTATCCTTCATGATACTGCCTTCATCTTACTTCAGTACTTTCCCCAAGGGTGTTTGTAAAATAGATTTTGGTATTGTAAACCACTTGATGCCTTGACAGACTGAAAAATTCTTTATTTTAATTTTTGATCTAGTAATAAGAGAGTTGGATATAAAACTACAGTTTCAAATTTACTTACTTAAATACTTGAAAATATTACTTATTTTCTTCTTCCATCAAAATTGTGGCTGAAAATTTGAGGTAGATCTAGTGGAATTTGTTTTCTGTCTAGATTTCTTTCCTCTCTGGAAGTTATGAAGCATATTTGTTATCTTCATTTGCTTCAATTTCACAAAAATCTTTGTAGATATGATGCTTTGAGTACTCTGAAGCTTTTCAATCAGCTAGCAATGTTTTTTCATTTGTCCTGAAAATCTAAGATAACATTC
This sequence comes from Rhinolophus hipposideros, assembly GCF_964194185.1. Classification (NCBI taxonomy): domain Eukaryota; kingdom Metazoa; phylum Chordata; class Mammalia; order Chiroptera; family Rhinolophidae; genus Rhinolophus; species Rhinolophus hipposideros. The sequence goes on from NC_138050.1 coordinate 55,490,914, forward strand.
CTTTAAAAATAGTTTTTTTTTCTGTCCTTGAGTACTCATTTTCTGTTGACGTATATACATTTTTGTCTGTCCTCAATATTCTTCAACTTTTCTTTTGCATTATCTACTTCTTTATTCCTGCCTGACACCTTTCAGGAATGTATCACAATCTGAACTTTGATTTCATTGATTTGTCTGTAACGAAATTTACTTCTCCAGTCTGTTAGTTTTTTATTTCTCACTATTAATTAAATAATTAATAGATAAAAATAAATTAATACTATACTGACCCTTGGCTATCCTTATAACTGTTTTTATCTCTTTATCTCCTTGAGAATACTTAATGGGTCTAATGCAAATTGTTCACTTATATGTTCTGTTAATTTTACTTTGCCTGGTAAAAGTGATTCTGTTTATCTTTGTTTTACTTAGCTGTGCTTTTTTTCCCTATTTTTTTTCAGTGCTAATTTATATTTTCTCAGCAGTATAGAGATTATGTAACTATTACTTGTATCTCATTTGGTCCCCTGTTCCCATTATTCCTCTCATCAGCAAATGAAGAAGGTTAAGCACAGGGTCTTACTCAAATTCACATAGCTCATAATAGTGGAATCACTGTTTTGAAAGCATAACGTGTACTCCTCTCCTGGGCAATGTCAAAATTTTTTTTTAATTTTATTAAAGTTTATTGGGGTGACAGTTGTTAGTAAAGTTACATAGGTTTCAGGTGTACAATTCTGTAATATATCCTCTATATATCACATTATGTGTTCACCACCCAGAGTCAGTTTTCCTTCCATCACCATATATTTGATCCCTTTTACCCTCGCCTACCACTCTCCTCCCTCCTTACCTTCTGGTAACTACTAAATTATTGTCTGTGTATATGAGTTTTTGTTTCTTCATTTTTCTGTCTTGTTCCTTTGTTACTTTCAGTTTTATATATCACATATCATTGAAATTGTATGGTTCTTGACTTTTTCTGTCTGGCAATGTCAAAATTTTAAACTCATAAGAACAGTTCAAGATTTATATAATTACCTACTTTTACAAATACGGCATCAAAGTTTATAAACAGGACTCATGAGGCAACATGATGCTCCATTTATATGACATTCTGGAAAAGGCAAATGTACAGCGACCTAAGGATGGATCTGGTGCAAATTGGCACCACAAGTACTCTTTTCAGGTGACGGAGTGTTCTCCATCTTGATGATGGTATAACTATACATTTGTGAAAAATTCATAACTACACTTAAAATAGTATGCATATATATTAAAAACAATTAATAGAAAAACAACAAAAATGCTTCCACATGGTAAGAGAAGTTTAGACTCTCCTGAACCTTCATTTTTACATGTGCAACACTTCCTTACACCATCTTGCAATCCTTCTTAGAAGATCTGTAAGGAATGATGCTAGAAGGACATGGGCCACCACAGGTTTTTCTTGGAACTCGGTCTGAAGTTAGAAAACACCCTCTAGAGCCACACTTGACTTCATATCATTCATATAATTGGTGAGAAAGTGACAGGGCACTTTGAGTCTGCCTCTGAGTTAACAACTGATTTCCGGGTCCAAATTTAGGATGCTGTGGTCTGAAACCTAAAGGTGCATCTAAAAGATCTCCCCAGGTGGGATCTGCCTGGTTTTATCCTAATCCTTGGGCATCAACATCTTGTCTTCTCTGGCCTAGAGGCCATTTCTAGCTCTTAAGTTTCCTATCTTAGCCTACGCTGTGTCTGCTTGCTGGGAAACACGTTTAAAATGCAACATTTGTTCCACGCTGGAAATTTTCTCTGTTGCAACCCCAAGTAGTTGAGGCAAAGCAGTGGCAGAACCCAGAACCCATATCTTGAGTTGGACAGCCCCTTCAGACACAGTAATTCCCATTGTCTCATAAACATCAGCACTGCACCAACAAACACAGTTTCACAATAGTCTCAAAACCACCAATGACGTCAAAAAAAGAGACGCCCTGCCTTTTCCTAGCGTTAGGTGCCCACTTTTACAAATACGGCACCAAAATTTATAAGCGGGACTCATTAGACAACATGATGTGACATTCTGGAAAAGGCAAATGTACAGGGACCTAAAACAGATCAGTCTCTAAATCAGCCTCAGTTGCCCACAGTCTCCTTCAGTTCCGTGGCACATGCCACACAGTTTTGTCAGCACAAGCACTGACCACACCTGGCTCCCTCACTTCCGAGTCTGCCTCTAGAGTGGTTTGGGGCCTACCCCTCCCGCCCAGCGTCTACTCTTTTCTGGAGCACGACTCACCACGCACATTTCCAGCCCATGCCTATCAGAAACGGCAACCTCAGCCAGACCCCTGGTTTCACGTGGCTCCCATAATGCAACACAGCACTGTCTCCAAAGGAAGCAGCAGGAAAGGCTGGGGAGTCAGTCCTCCCTTAAAGTGCTCAGGTGCAGGAGGCGCCTCCTCCCTCGTGTCCCTCACCCGTTTTCTGAGCAAACCCTCACCTGCAATGGCGTCTGTGCTTTCCTGGGTCCCCAATATGATCTCTCTGTGGCTGGAGACCTGGGGTCAGAGGTCCCTAGGACTCCAACTTCCCTGTCAGAGGACATTCAAGGGAGCAGTGATCAAGGCCTCAGTGAGGAAAACATCGCAGAGCTGACTGGATCAAGGTCTGTGCACAGGTGAGAACTGGGATGGGGTGGAGGTGGGAGTGGGGGCAGTGATGGGGACCACACCTGGGAGACCACAGCTGAGGACAAGGTGGCTGAGAGAGGACACACAAATCTGTGTTGCCTTCACGGTATATAGCTGTGCTCTTAACATGTCTTTTCGTTTTTCCCTGTGAGCTTGTTGATGATGCGTGCTGCAGAGGGTTTTTGAGCAGTGCTGTGACTATCTTATGCTCCTTGTGATGAATTTAGGGGCTTGGAGGCATGTCTCAAGACAACTTATTTGGCATTATAATATGGCCCCTCTGTCCTTGCATGGTTATTTTTCGAAGGTGCTCTTGCTCAGTTGTAATTATCTTGCCTTTGAGGTGTGGAAAGAGATTTAGGATGAAGTTAATGCTGAAATATCTGCCATTTAATTTGTACCGATTGATTCCTTCCCTCCACTGTGTGCCACACTGAGATGATGCAGCCATTGACCTTCATACAACAGTGCTGCTGAGAGAAAAGAGCACACCCACACTCTCTCCTTCATCCTGTGCCCCTCCCTGCTCCTAGCCTTCCTTCATTCTGGTCTGCACTTTCCTCCGCAAACTATCAATCCAGCAGTTTCTGTCGCCTTATTTACTTCTCACAGGGCTTTTGTTAGTTGGCAAAGCCATCAATCTCCCTCCAGCGCTTGGCATGGGTGTGGGAGTCCCTGCTGCTTTATCATTCTCAGAAACTTCAAGCCCACTGACTTCGTGTCTTTGACGTTTCTTTCTCAGTGACTGATGGACGAAGAGGGGACGTTAGGTTGGTAGTGCTCAGATGCTCTCTTTTTCAGTAGCTATTTTTATCTTATGACAATAGTAATAAGATGTATGTAGGTATGTTAGACACTCAGCATGTTAGACTCTCAGACAATTGAGGCAGGCGATGATTTCTTCTTACGGAGCAAAGTGGCTCTAGATAAAACCCTCCCGAAACAGGGAAGTCATTTAGGAACACTGCACAACAGTGTGCCATACATCGAGAGACCTAAGAGGATTTGGCCAGAAAGCAGGACAATACGCACCCACAGGCTTGCATTTGGTAAAGGAAGATTTTATTTCAAGAATAATCAATTAGATAATTCTAACAGATTTATAAAAGTATATTTTTTTGAAGAAGAGAAAGATAACGTCCTGAAAACTCAGATAAATATTCAAAATTTGTTCTTTTAGGAATTATAAATTTGCTTGCAAACTAAGTGTGAATATAAAATGTCGGTAAGGATGACTATGGGAACCAATTGAAGAGATCCTAGGGCTGAGGTAACCGAGCTTAGCTCAAAGGATGTTGCATTTCTAGAGAAACTGTCTATTCTCAAACAGATTTCATACTCTTAGGTGGGAGGGAGGCCCTGTGATAAGGAGACCAGTACAATGACCAGAGGCCGGAAGTCTCCCAGGCTTTCTGGACTGAGATACTGCTCAGTAATGACTTGATAGGGAACCCTGAAAACTACACTACTCTTCAACATTGAGGGGAGGCCGCTCAAGGCAGAGTTGGTTTGATTACATAAATTAAAAAGTGTCAGTTTTTATTCTTTAAATGCTGTAGAGAAATCCTGACCTGACATACACATGAAAGACCATAAAAAACACCAAAATATTCAAGAAAATACTTCTATTAGTAAGAATAAGGAAAATAATTATTCACACGTTTATCCATTTTCTACAAGGAGCAATGATTGTATTTGTTATGGGAAAAATATTCTATTTAATAGGAAGAACATAAACTAGCCTAAAATCATTCTTTCTGCTTTCCTACAAAGCTGTTGGAAAAAGCTGGCCATGATTTGTGCTGAATTTAACATTCATTCTCTTATTAAGTCTAATGTTCACAACGGACTATATAGATAATGTGGATGTTAAATTGTAATAAAGGAAAGAAGGCATAGGAAGGATGTACCACAGAGTAAAGACCACGTGGTTGTTAGTCCCCCATTATCAGTAGTTTTGCTTTTCTTGTTTCTGTTATCTGTGGTCAATCACAGTCCAAAAATATTAAATGGAAAATTCCAGAAATAATTGAGAAGTTTGCAATTGCAGGCCGTTTTGAATAGCATTATGAAATCTTGCGTCTTCCTGCTGCGTTCTGTCGCAGACCTAAATCGTTCCGTTGTCCAGCATATCTGTGCTGTATATGCTACTAATCTGTTCACTTAGTCACTTAGTAGCCGTCTTGGTTATCAGATAAATTGTCATGATCTTGCAGTGCTGTGTGCGAGTGACTCTCATTTTACTGAATAATGTCACATTCACATAACTTTTATTATAGTAAATCGTTATTTGGTCTATCACATTATTATTGTAGTCTGTGAGGTTGCTGCAGAAGGAAAAAGGGTAGATCCACAGCCAGAGGGCATAAAGGTTTGATGAGAGAACACCCATTAATGTCTCTCGAACTGTGAAACCCTCTGGGTTATGTACCTGGAGGAAAAGAAGGAAGTAAATGAAGAGAGCAGCCAAGCCTCATGATGCCCATCTGATACTATCACAAATTGATTTACAAACATGTTTACTAGTATGACCTCCGAGATGAAAGGACTTTTATTCCTCTTAAAATAATCATGTCCATCTTCATGTAGTGAATATTTTCTTTATTTCATTATACAATGAAAGATTAAAGTAAAATCATTGAAGTGGACATTTCACATGCAAGTAAAAATGAATTTAAGTAAAAAGCTTAAGTACCTAGTTCTTTCCTATTTTGAAATAGGTAGTACTTCTGAAGATGCCATTGATCACTAAAATTAAAAAAAAAAAACTGAGTGAAAGAGAAAAGCATGAAATATTAAAAACACAGTTAATTGTGTTTTTAGCCTATCTTTATTTTTAAGGGAATGCTTTAAATTAAACTGACATTAACAGACATTTCCTGAATCCGTACTTCTAATAAGATACTGTTTAAGAATATGTGGACAGGAAGATATGAGGGAGAGAGAATACCTAACCTTATGGATTCAGACATGGATAAGTCAATAATTAAGGCATTTCTTAATTATTTTATTTTTTAATATTGTTACTTAAAATCACAATGAGTGAGCATATATTTATAATATAATTTGGAACTGAAAGTGTCATAAGAGTTCAGTAAAACATGAGAGATAATCAGATAAGCTACACTGATATGTTTTGTGATGATGTTTAAGGAGTGAAATAATTTTGAGAGTTGTGGAGAGGAGAGCTTTATATTTTTCCAGAGAAAAATATGAAGGCAAGAAAGACCAGAATATGTCTAGGGAATAATAGAGTGATTAGATTGGAAAATATAGCATATAACCTAAAAGAGTGGCAGGTAAGTCTGCAAGGCTGGTTTGGGGACCATATTTTAAAAAGCTTCGAAGGCAATACGGATGCATGATGAAATTGACCAGGGGCTAATATTGTTAGATCTATGCTTTAGAAACATTGATCTAGGATCAAGATTTGAGTGAATTTAAGTATTTAAAGATGAAGGTGGACTGAATTGTGAGGAAAATAAGAATGATCATTGGAATGAGCATGGTAGCTCCCTAATTTGTAAATTATGTGACTCTAGCCAAGTTTCTTACCTAGTCTCGTTATTAATTTTCTAATGTCTATAAAAGGAAATAACTACTTCACAAAAGTTCGTCTACGCAAATAAGGCAAGGTTTGTAAAATATGTAACTGTATGTTCCCAATAATTACTACTTCTATCTATCCTATCAATCAACCATCTTTGGTTCTGTCTATTAGAGTATTCTGGGAGTACAAACGATATGCCATAGAATGTTAGTGGTGAGGATGAACAGGGGAAAAAAGGGACACTTAAATAGCCTGCATCCATGATTGTATCCCAACCAGAAATTATTCATTAAACTACATGGCAGTCATCACATTCTGCAAATCATCCTGGAAGTGCTTTTTCAATTAAAATTATTGGTAGATTAGAAAAACCATGATAATTTAATAAATGACCAACTAATAACCTTTAACATCCCATGCATTTAATCTTGTCATTTCTCTATCATGAGAAATTTGCGATCAAAAATTAATCTTGTCATTTCTTCATCATGGAAAGTTTGATGGTCTGAATTGATGCCAAACTTAGGGCTCAAAATGAATTTTGAAAATAGTGGGAGAAATTTGGTGACTCTGAAAACAAGAAACATTCTGATGATATTTGGCCATTCATCAAATAGATAAGCAGAATTCAAGGAGTTATTACCAGGGAAATTCTGTTCTTCCTTTGCCAGCACTATTGGTCTTTGGTTATGAAGGGTACCAAGTTTAAACTACTGCAAGAGAGAAGATTGCTTTTAAGTTGTCTCATTTCATTTGTCACTGTTTTCACACAATAGAAAACAAATTATCTTCTTCACTTCTTCCTTGAGATGTTCCCAAAGGCTTACAAAAGGAGAGAGAAGAACGCAGTCAACAGAGCAAAGTAACTTCAAAGCCACATGGTGGAAATATGTAAAAGAATGAAAACTAATGTACATAAGTATATGAGTGTGTGTGTGTATACACACACATATAGATTCATAAAATAATAGCATATTTATTGTATACTATATAACAAACAACTATATATATATATATATATACCAAACAACATTTTTGCAATTTTTTACACAATTATGCACACACACACACACACACATACACACACATACATGAGGACAAAAGAAGAACATAATCTGATGTGCAAGGGCTTAGTAGGTATACCATCCACAGTATCATTTTGAAGGAATTGACCAAGTAAGTTCTTTAACCAAAAGGAAATGGCATCAACGCAAGATCAAAAGATAAAAATATATAACATGTGCAAGGAAAAAATGTTTCCGATGAATGTTATGTTCTTAGGTAAATTTAGATGGATAGAAATTTGGTCCTTGCCATGTTTGAGTAACAAGGACTGGACTTAACCTACTGTCATAACTAATTTGAAAAAATGGGCAAAATACATGAAACAGCTGTTTTCAGACATTGGATAACAAATACCCTTTGACTGTGATCTTTGAGAGAAAGCAAACAAATGAGATGAGTCCTGTGATTGTTATCCATCTTTTCTCCTGGAGGCAATTTTTGGACCAGGAGCATAAGGAGCGGGCATGGAGACAGAATCTAACATTTTCGTTGGATTGAGGAGGAGATAGGAAGTTAGAAAGTCTGAGGGGGCTTGAACTTTGGGACAGAGCTTCAGAAGGAAGGAGTCTCACAGTGAAAGAGCTCTAGAGATTGGTACAAGAATATTGTAGAGGAACTGTTGAGTACTAGGCCATGAATAAAAAAGGTGGATATTAAAAAGGCTAGTTTAAAAAATGACCAAGGAACAGTAAGCTGAACACAAGGTAAAAACACATCCAAACTATGGGCAAATCAATCAGAGAATTCTCAATGGTTCATTGAGGCATTTAGCAGAAACCCCAGAACAGTTGTACCCTGTAGAAGAGCAGAATTATTTTCTGGAGTGAGGGGTACTCCATAACTATGCTAGCAAAGTATCAAAGTAGACTGCAAAGGGAAGACAGAATTTTTTTGCAGTAAATGGGTTTTTAAAAAAATTTTCTGTTCAGTTCTTTACACAGTTTTGAAAAAAATAATTTAAATTATCATCATAAATTAAAAATAGATATGAGAGGTGGTATACAATTTTTAAATAGATATTTACATATTGGGTTTAAGTTCAAAATTTTGCTAGAAAAACTGCAATCTGAGGAGTTGTAGAGCAATTGTTCATAATGCAGAAAAATAGGACTCAGTCTAAAGGTCCAACAATAGAGGGCCACTTAATAAATTAGGTCTATCTAGTTAATAGATTACTATGAAACTATTAAGTTAACCATTCAGTTATGTGGAAAAAGAGTTGTGTTTTAGATCAAGTGAAAAAATAAGTTAAGAAAGCATCTATAAATATAAATGTTTTATATATATATATATATATATATTTATCATGTGAGTCAACAAATGGAAGGGTATATAATGTAATGAATGAAATTTTAATTCTACTTATGTATCTACTACATTATTTGCTTTCTCTTATGTCGTTATTTTTCTACTTTTTCTGTAAGTACATTAAATGCTTTTATAATTAAAAATAGGTAAGTATTTGAAAGACTGTCATATTCAGATTCATGACAGTCATTCCTTAGAATACTGTTAGCATTTAATTTATATTTAGTGACTCCATGGATGGATAAATGAATTAATGAATAAAATTTTTATTTTTCTAAAAAAATTATTCCTCAAAAATAAATATATTATTTGGTTCTTTGATTAAGCAATACTAAGTATTCAAAAGTAATGATTCAAATTCTGAGTAGTCACCTTTTGTTCTTTGCTTAGATATTTAAAAATATGTGGTTTTGCTCAGCTCCTTCTTCTTGTCTTTATATGCAACAATTGTAAAAGAATCTAATGCTCCTCCATTGGTTCATTAGAATTAAAGACCCCAGCATTTGAATTAATTGTTTGAGAAGCACAGTTTATCCTGAATATGGACTGAGTATTTATGATGCTCTAGTTTCTCTTCAGTTACTATACTTTTTCTTACATTATCTTTAGAAGGTGGTGTTAAATGTGATGGACACAGTGACTCAATAAATATGCAAAGTGTGGGGGACGAGAGGCAAGAGAGGCAAAAAGAAAAGGGGGGAACGGCAATATACCCTAGACTCATCTAGGTAAAAAATATGAGGAAGAGGAAAGTGAGGTGCGAGGAATGGAAGGAAAAATCAGTACAGGGAGAACCCTGCAGTCAGCAAAACAAGGAAAACCAGATTATGTCAATCACAGTTATAGGTTATTTTTATTCAGACCTTCCGTATTTCATGGTATCAAAATTCACTGTATCCTCACTCACGACTTCCAGCCTCCTTAGTCTAATCCAGTTTATTAAGCTTGAGAACTGATTACAGAGATTCCAGAAAAAATACACAGTGTACAGGGATATCAGCAATGTTTGTAGTATAAAGATAATACTTTGTAGAAAGAAATCTTTAAAATAACAAGAATTTTACATAATTCCTATTCATTATCATTTATTAACTCCACATTTATTTAAAAGATAGTTCTGGTATTCATTTTGGACTTACATAATTAATTGATAAACGTTAGAGACAAGTAAACTAGAGGATGTATATAAGATAAGGTTTTAGTTGTAAAGTTGACCGACAGAACAAAATTATAAAAATTCCAGTCAGAAGAAAAACACAAACACTACAACACAGGCAATATATTTAATAAAAACACCAAACAAACAATAAAAATAGAAACGTTACATAAAATATTAATACAAAGCCAAGAACACCAGCAGTTATCAAGAAACTTTGTTTCAACTCATCTACTAAAATAAAAACACTCCCAAATGGAACTACAGAATAAAATGCAACTGTATATAATTAAAGTATATAACTCACTAAAACAGTGACTCAAATACACTGAGAATAATCAGATATTTAAAGCGCGCCAGGCACAATTTGAAATCAGGAGTCGTGGTATCAGTCAGTGTTAAATTTAGAGTTGTTAAATATTATAAGACACAAAAAGGGGCAACTTATATTGATTAAGTGTGAAATCCACAAGAAAAATCTAATAGTAATTATGTATGTGATAAAATATCATAAACATTTATAAAACAAGAACAACAGGTAACTCAAGGAAAAAGAGATAAAAACGTACTAGGTAATTCGATGCATACATTTCTTGTGGCAAAGTATGTGGACAAAATAATGATAAAGGTGATGAATAAAAAGATCTGCTTCATATGATGTAATCTGTATCTTGAAAACAGAGAATATGCCTTTTTATCAAGTGACCATATGCCCATCCACAAGTCCAAGGATATTACACATCACAGAAGACATTTTAAACATGATTCTTGCAGCTGTCTGGAAAATTGTCTCTTGTCTTGGTTCTCAGACACTAAATTCATAAATTGATTCAGGCCAGATTGTACAACCTGTCTGTGAGTGATGGATGAGGACTTCTTCAGGTCTGAGGGCAATGCCCAATTGCCCGGTGATGAATTGCACAGGATATCTCAGAGATTGACGAAACACGCGAGGTCCAGGTGAGATGTACTCTGGCATGGATTCAGGTTTGACCACTAGTAGGATTTCTAAGGCCTAATATACTAAGTTGGACGTACCAGAAATTCTTAAGCTTCAGGGAGTTCTAGAGTGATGTTTATTCATTCTCATGTCATCAGTCATCTGCAGTTTTGTTTTCTCCAAGTTAGGAATTTTAGGACTAAACATTTACGTTATCTGTAAAAAATATTGCTGATCTTTTGGCTATACCTGCCAGTAGAGTGCTTATTGATCTATATCTTTAAGATAAACACTGGTTGATTTACTTGTACCTTACTTACTATTGACTCTAGTCAAGAAAGTGACCATTCATCCTTAAATAGTCACAAAATTCGACAAAGAAAACATCAAACCTTTCCAAAAAGAAGAAATAAAAGGCTATCAAAATGAAACAAGAATAAATGAGAAAATAAGATATCCTATATGTAGAATTTGAACACTGTCTTTAAATACTTTTGGCTGAAATGTTTTCATCCCAGGTACTTTCATCAGCAGAGCTTTGAAATCAGTGCAGGTAAAATATTTGGATTATTTCATAATATTTTATTGTGTACAAATGAAAGGAACTTTGATGAAGAAGCCCTTTTTTCCCCCTGATGTCTGATTCTGGTCATTCTAAACCTTACATTCAAAGCCTGATTCAAAGTACTAATTAAATACATGAGTTGCTGGTGAGAGGCAGGAAATCTGTAAATTCTCTTAAAGAACAGAATTTCTCCGCTTGGAACAAATGAGTAACAGCACGGAAAGTGTTTTTAATGAATGGGGAGGACACATCACAATAGGCATTAGGAGGCTTGGACTACATACTAGTTACATTACCCAATGGCCATTTGACTTTGAGGAAGTCATGGACTTCTTTGTGAATTTCATTTTCTTTGTAGAAATGGAAGATATCTGGGTTTTTTTAGGAGAATATTTAATATATTAATTGATTTCCCACCTGTGTTTGGAGGATTGTTAAATAGTAATAAGTTCAAGTATTAAAAGAATACAGAAATTTAATGTCTTCCATACCAAAGTGGGTGGACTAAGATTGGTACCACCTCTGTATGGAATCTTGATTAAATTGCTAAGAGTATTTTATGGAAAAGTCATGGACTTATCAATATCAGACTCAAATGTGTAATGTAAACTTAGCTTCTTTTCTTCTCTCTTATTTGAAATAGGTTCCTTTCCCTTGGAGTTGCCTTCCCACTGGGAAATGGGAAAATATAATTTAACCCTAATGTATTAAACTCAGTCCCATGGAATAATTCCAATAGTCCTTTGAGGAATTTCTCAGTGTTCTTATGGAAACATGTTCAGTCTCTAATACTACCCCATCCTCATTCCTCTGCAGAAGATGACAACCGGGTGTATGGCTGGGGGCGGAGGTCGCGGAGGAGGGGGTTGCTTGCTTCATCACGTGGTCGCAGAAGAGTAAGGGTTTTCCATTTATGGTTGGGTTCTGTGTGTTTACTTTACTGATCTTCTCTGTAGAGTAGTAGGTTAAAGTCACTCCCTGGACATTCTGCTGGAGTTTCTGCTATAGACGGTAGCTAGTAAAATAAGGAGCCCATTTCCTTTTAGCTTGATGAAAGCCTGGTCACCTTCAATGCTCCTATTACATTCCTGGGTGCTTGCTGGTTCTGCAGAATCTCTCTCAGTTATCTCCATTTCCACTTTCCATCTTCTTGCCAGGCTATCAATGGCACAGAATTAACTGTGAAGTCATCCTTCTCTTAAGCAGTTTAGGCCTCACAAGCAGACCTTAGCCCTACAATCTACCTCATAAGGAGATCCAAGAACTTCTGGAATCGCTCGACACCATTCAGGAAAATTGGATGACTTGAAAAAGCTAAAATCTAGCCTGAGGAAAGAAACAATTACAACCAAGTCTACTTAATTGGGGAATCTCTTACCTGGTGTGGGGTGAAGCAAAGCACATCCAAAATGTTCTAGGGCTCATTTCCTCTTCCCTATCAGGAGCACACCAGAATCTGATTCAACATGTACAAGTTGATTCAATGAAAGAATAGCTCCAGAAGCTCTTATTTTCAAACAAGGTTATTTCTTCTGAAGGAAGCTCCCATTGGTACATAGTAAACTGCATGTTCCCTCCTCTCTTTTCTCTATAATACACAGATTGGTGCTGGGGATTGGATCCTTTTACTGGTGCACTTCCAGACTACTGGTCTGGTCAGCTCTGCCCAACACAAGCTGCCTTTGCAGAATGAGAGAATATGGGAACATTGCACAATACTTCTCTACCTCTACTTTTTCTCAATAATCCTAGTTTTATAGAGACAATACATAGCATGCCTGCTGCTCTGTTTCTGTGCTGTGTTTCTGTGTTGTACAAGGAAGGGAAGACTGCATACCTCCTTACTCAGGCCAAGAGGTGCGATGTTAAGGAATCAGGTAACATACCCCCGGGCCATTGTCATCTAAGACAGAACTACAGAGCCAGTATCCAGTGATGTGCTTAGGTGGGCTCCTGCCCACTTCATAATCCATTACACAATTGTTAAAGTTTTAACACAGCCTTTATTACAAATTAAGTTATGTAAACTTATAATTAAACAACTATAAGTCAAAAATAATCAATACTCAAGACTTATCACTTATTATCTATTTTACTCACAACTATGACGTTTCTGTGGCGGAATTATTATATTATGGTGTACTACTGCACATTTTTCCCAACTCCGCATTCAGTGACTGTGTTGTCAGTTTGAAATTGGTCATGGTAGAAGTATTTACAGCATAGAAATTGGCAAACACTACAAACATGGGCTTTTCTTTTCTCTCCTGGATTGTTATTGTTAAACATTTAACAGCACACCACTGATACATCTCCCAAAATGTAGACCGGTTTTTGTTGATGAGTAGGAGGCAAGATCAGAGAATTATCCACCTGGCCATTAGATTCTGAAAACTAAGTTTTCAGGAAACTTTGTCCTGCACAGGAAACAAAGCAAACCTTTTATATTTTTTTATTTGATTTTTTATAAGCAACAGAAATTCATTTCTCAGTTCTGGAGGCTGGAAAGTCCAAGATCAATGTGCTGATAGATTGGATGTTTGGTGAGAACCTGTTTCCTGTTTTATAGATAACCGTCTTCTCGTTGTGCCCTTAGATGTTGGAAGGTCCAAAGCAAACCATTTTTAAATACATATCTTCAAGTTAGCCATTTTTTAAGATATATAATCAAATTGCAGTTATATAAATAAACAAGAAGTAATCACGAGAAAAAATAAGTAAATATCATAATTTCAATGTAGCCTTATTGAAGGCTACATTACCTAACTTGTTTGGCCAGATATTTACCTTTCCAAATGTTTAGTTTAACTCAATCAGGTATTAACCCTCTGAGCCAATGCCCTTTGACAGAAGGGCTTTGCCACCTATCTTGGGAGAAAGAGGAAAAGAGCCTGATTAACATGTTTTGCCACAAATATTACACAAATAATAATTGCAAGGAAAAGAGTATTCTTGCAATTCCCTTCATGACAAGATTTCTAAAGTTGTTTGAAGTGAACTATTCTTTAGGTTTTGTGGTTTTTGTTTTTTTTAAAATAAAAATATTAATTTATTCTTTTATCCGACAAGAATGCTGGTTGTTCAAGGATGAATAAGGAGTGGTCTCTGCTCTCAAAAAAATTATAGTCTAATTGGAGAAGACAGCCAGATAAATAGGAAATATCCATCAGCAAAGAGAGTGCAGTGATGTAAATGAAGCATGGTTTGTGAGAGCCCCTGTTATAAATGTGTGTTCAAGTATATAAACATGGGATAGTCATTCTTCCTGCTCTTCCTCCCTCCTGCCCTCCCTTTCTTCCTTTCTACCTTCCTTTTATTTGTTGTAGATCCTCAATGCTCCTGCGGGTTGAATTCATCTGAAATGTATGGTGGTATCCCTCATCCTCAGTTGCTTCATGTGGTACTGTGAAAACAAAACCAATTTTAGCATCAAAGGATATTTTCAAGTATTTTTCTTCACTAGGCAAGCTGTAAGAATCTTCAGCTGTTTTGTTGCCATGGTGAGTGCAGTTCAAGTGATATTTCTAGTCAGAGAGGAAAATCTAGAAAATGAATGCTAATATGAAATAAACTAAGAGCCATCCTTTAATGCAGTAAAGTTTAAATGTAGAGTTTTTACCTTTTCTCAAACATGCAGAAAAGCATGTAATGGTGCATGAAGACTGAGAGGAAGGGTTGCCCATTTTCTCCTCTTTGCAAATTCAGTTTTGAATACATGTCTGTTAAAAATTGCACTTTATTTCAAGAATGGACTTAATATTTGGTTATAGTGAGTAGATACATTTTTATGAGGACAGAGGATCTAGGTTTCAGTCACTCCTCTAGAAATTATTACCTCCTGTTTGACCCAGGGAATTCACAAATTTGCAGGAGAAAAGAAAAGCAAAACAGGAAAACTAATAATCTTTGTCCTTATAGAATTATTTTAGTAGTAAATAATATAATATACTCTAAAAGGCACCAGACTGTTAGGCACCAGACAAATATTTAATTTTAATATTGTCATGTGGCAATACAACACACAAAAAAGATATGTTATTGATCATAACACCTGATACATAAAGACAGAGTTCTAGCTTGTCAGTGAAATACCCTCATCATTTCAGCTAATCCACTGTATGCCTTACTTTATATATAGCTTGTGAGATAGTATGGTTCCTTTTTAGACTTCTGTAGCCATGTCTATATTCCGGAGACTGAACAGGTCTTTTGCCCATTGTTTTTTTTAGAGGTTTTATCTTCTTATTATTGAGTTATAAGAATTGGTTATGTATTCGGGTTATAAGTCCTGTCTTGTTTGGACACTTCACAAGAGACAGGACTGGCCAATAAGCACACGAACATGTGCTCAAATGCATTAGTGATTAAGGAAATGCAAATTAAAATCATAATGACAAACTATTTCATAACCACTAGAGTGACTACAATCAAAAAGAGTATTGGACAACTAGGAAACAACTAGAACTCTCATATTTTGCTAATAGTAGAGTAAAATGTACTTTGGTGGATTTCATTGCATTTTCTTTACATACATTTACCATAGAACCCAGAAATTTCATTCCTAGGTATTTTTCCAGAGAAAATAGAAATGTATGTCCAAGAAGATGTGCATACACATGTACCACTTCATTTATAATAGCCCCAAATGGAAATAACCAAATAACCTTCCACAAGTGAATGGTTGCATAATTTATAAAATGAAATATTACTCATCAATAAAAAATAATGAAATGGTGATTTAGAAAACATTGATGAACCTCAAAAAACATTATGCTATGTCAAAGAAGCTAGAAATAAAAAAGTACATACTTTATGATTTGTTTATATGAAGTTCCAGAATAGGAAAAAATATATATATAGTGATATAACTCAGATAAATTGATTGGGTAACAGGCTGGAATTAAATTCAAAGGGGTACAAAGAATTTTCTAGAGTGATAGAAATATTCTATACCTTGAATGGTGTGGGAGTTAGATGGTGTATATATTTGTCAATATGCATCTGATTATATACTTAAATTTGTTCATTTTCTGTAAAGTGTAATTTATAAACTTAACTTACAATAATGAAGGTAACATAAAGAGTTTTTCAGATAAATAAATACCGAGAAAATTCGTTTGGACCGCACCACAAGAAATGCTAAAGGAACTTCTTCAGGCTAAAAAGAAATATTACTAGACAAAAACTCAGATCTCCCTGAAAACTTTTGTATTTAATCTTCATTTTGTGAAGCTATTTTGCTGAAAATAGAATTTTATGTTGGTAGTTTTTAGTTTCATCACTTTAAAGAGGTTATCCATTAACTTTGTATTTCCCCTGTTTATGATGAGATGTCAGTTATCATTCTTATCGCACTTCCCATGAATGTGAGAAGTCCTTTTTCTCTGTCACTTTTAAGATTGTTTCCTTCATTTTTAGTATTTGAAATTTGACTGTGATATATACAAGAGTGATTTTCAATGTATTTATCTTTTTGGGGGGTTGCAGAACTAAGAAGCTTGAAGTTCTGCAAGCCCCATAACAGATATATGTACATAACAAAAATAATTGAAATATGTGGTCATTTGGGATGAATACTGCTGTTTCTTCAGGATTTGTGGCAACAAAAACAAAAAAAAGTGTAGATTGATTTCTAAACAAAATTAGCAAGGTTAGATATAGAAAACTTTGGTATATCATGGAAGTGTATCACATATGGGAATGTGTTCATTTATGCCTGCAGCAGGAAAAATGCATGGGAACTACTATTTCACAGAGAAAAATATAATGGGCATGGCAACTGACAGATACCAGTTTGCAATAAAACTAAAGAGTTAGGAAACATACATTTAACTAGGCTCATCCAGAAAAAGTTTTCAGGAAATAAATGGACAAAATAGAACAGAAATTTCTTAGTTGTCTTTCCACTAAATAATATATACATTTGATCATCTACTGTGTCCATTCATGAAAAATATGCATTGAGTAGGAGCCAGATGTCCAGGCATGGGAAACAAAGATTCTGTGAACGTCAGGCAGTGGTTACCTACAGGGCAGTACAGAAAGGACAGTGCATGGTCTGCACTAAACCATAACGAATGTGCTCGCCATCCATTCAGTGTTAGTAGCTCAAATTCCCAAATCCTGCGAGACAGCACTCAACTGGTCAAGACTGCCTTATGTGTGCCTCTTGATTATATACTGATGGGGAAAAGAAGATCAAGTTTCTTTGTTTTCTTTAAGAGAAGGCGGCCATTGTCTCCCAAAAGTATCCAGGATGTTAACAGAAAGGAGACTGGTTATCCAAACTATGAAAAATGTCTATTGCACAGGATCACAAAAACTACAAGACTTGATAGCACATCAATACATTGAGCAAAATTGATTCTGCTGCATATGTACACATCATAGTTTACATAGCCTGTCTCTTCATATGTAGCTAATTAGATCATGTTTTTTTTTCTTTCCTTTACTTGTGGCTGTTATTTTTAAAATTCTAAGGAACATCCTCAGATGTTTCTCCTTCTAGAAGTATTTCCTTTAGACTATTTCATGGAAAAGACCATTTTTGAATTACATGTAGTACTCGTTTTCCATTTTGACGTATATTGCCAAACTGGTCTCCAGAAAGTTCTTTAAACGTATACAACCACCCATAATGCTTGAAAAAAAAAATTGTATTCCTGGTTGAGAACACTGGCAAGAGAGGATAATATTTGAAAATGGTATGAGAGCAGTGACAATTCCAGAAGAGAGGATGGTATGTGGCTGGGATTATTACTGTTTACTTTGAAGCTCTATATAGAGTGTGGTCCCAATACTATAAATTAGATTTGGAAAAATTATAAGATTAAGTAGAAAAATTAAAATATAGAATAACTGCTTTGAGAATTGTGATCAGAAGTGAATGGGATGGATAGAATATTTACCAAATGGTAGAAAAAGGCAAAATTAAATTTAGAAAGCATACATATGTAATAGAACAAGCCAACACAATTCTGTTTCTTCTTCTATGAACTGCAAACACCAAAGGAAAAAAATGAATTGCACATAGGGTAAGAGTGTGAGGTCTTGAGCTGGTCAGTGTGTTCTGAGGTCACTGAGACGGCTAAGTAGGAGGAATTTAGGCATCTATGATGCTGGAGAATGTACCCTAGAAATAATTAGTAAGAGCGTTTAAGATACTCAACAGGGCAGACAATAATATAACAATTGGACTGGGGAAATTAGGGAAAGATAAAGAACTGAGTACACTTTCCTTACCAGGACGAAAATTACTAAGTGAATACTACATAATGCCCACCAAGCAAAACTTCTTGCATATTTGGTCCTCAACAAGTGTCAATGAACAATATTTTCTTCAGAAAAAAATTCTAGAAGGATGACCAAGGTGAGGCGAGCACCTGAGAGAGAGCAGGGGAAACATATACTCAGTTCTCAGGGTTTTTAACCCAGAACAGAGCATACGTGAAAGTTTTAGGGATGGAGGTCAGCAGTAGGAAAGAGCCAGGGAGATGATGGAAGGCTGTGCACTCCTTCATCAAACCCCTCTTTGAGCCCTCCCTGTAAACTTTTACTTACTCAGGAACATACAATATCCATAGTGTGGTTGTGGAAAGGGCACATGGATTGAGAGGTGTGGAGGCTGATCAGAAATGCAGCCAAAGCACGGACATAGAAGCAGAGCAGATAAAAAATAAGATTACGTTTTCTTACCATTAAAAAATAAAATAAATTAAGGAGTTCAGAGAAACTCTAGAAACCGTTTGGGTTTTCAAAGGATGCAAGAGCTAAATTTTTTCAAACTTGAAGTATCTAGGAGTCTTCAGTGATGTGTACTTTTTCACATAAGATTTTTGTACTAAGGTGAAATATGTAGATATCTTTTGCATTACACCATTCCTTAGAATTAAATCAAGAATGGACTCTCACCAGGTCTGTTAAATCATTAGATGTGAGGCAATCAGAAATTGAGACAGATCAGGCAGACCCTTAATACACCACCTCAAAGTCAGTGATGTTGTGGAAACTTCTCTGAGGTCTTAAATGGAACTTTTGTGAGTTGTACGTTTTAAGAGTCAGTGTTTCAGGTGGATAACCAGGCCCTGAAGCCCTGTGTGTGTTTTTACTAGAGGAAGGCTAAGAAACCACATGGTGATAGGAAAATGTGGAAATTGGTGTGTAACCAAGCTTCGAGAGTGAAAACTTTTGTCAAGAAATTAGAGTTGTTTAGGCCTGGGAGAGGATGTCTTGGAAGCCTTACATAGTGTGATGAAAACCCTTTTCCTTGGCACGGAAGGCCCTCGAAGCTGGTTACCTGCTGTGGGATTGGCTTTCAAATACAGTTCTGAACTGATGTTACCAGAATCTAGAAACATGTTTGGAAATGCAGTGCCAGAAAAAGGAGTGGAGAATTTTGAGTTGGTATTACAATATGTCACTGAAATTTCAGAGAAATGACAGGCCTCAGACAGAAGTGACAGATGTAAATGGAAAGCTTGCAGGGCCTGGCATTAGAATTATATCTGCTCGCACACCCTCAAATTCTTCTGTTTCTAAACTGAGGCACAATACTCTTGAACTAGTATGTAGTGGTATAGAGAGTTCCTAGAATTTTGACATCTATGTTCTTCATAGCAAGAACTGCAGAAACTACCTCTGCTATAATGTGGAGTTTAGAAAATAACCCTGGTTAAATACTACTGCTGTTGAAGCAAACGCTGTATATTGAATAAAGTATTTTACACCCCCCCAATAAAAGGAGACTTCCATGAGAGATTAAAGAATGTCCCTAAATCCCTGTAATTAATTGAGCTAATTCAAGAGAAACCAGAGTGGTAGGCAGCACTGAGCGGTAGAAAACAAGACTCAGCAGTGATATCAGTATCAGTAGCATCGGCTGGGATCCAGAAGTTGGGGATGATACAGGTGTGACCACCCCTGTGGAAATCCTGGAGGGCTCTATGTTGCTTCTTGCCCTACTCTGAACTCTGGCTGGAGATCAGTGATTTGTTTCAGATGTAGGGAGCTAGTACAGAATGGCAGGCTTGCCATTTGAACATACCATCTGATTCCTGAAAAACTTCAGTAACAGTGGGGTAAATCCTAGAAATAAAAAAGAACTCCTGGGGAGTGGGGGTCGTCTTATGAAGACGATCCTTGTCCTGTACTCAATCTAATTTTTGTCTCTTAAATCCTGTGCAAACACCTAAAGCTCTGCTCAACTTCTTAGCTTCTCAGCCGTCATTTTTGACTTAAGTTTCTCAGCTGCAGATTTTAAATTAGCAATATTCTGATGGAAAAATCACACCAAAATATCAAGCTAATATTTCTGCATTTTTCCCTTTTATTGAAAAAGAAATATTTGGGGTTATATCCAATGGAAGGACCTTTCTAAAGCAATATACAACGTTATTGCCAAACTTGGTACATTTTCTTCCTGCTCCACTTGAGTATTTATGTCTTATTTAATATTTTTCTCATTTCACTATTTTCATGTAGATTTTTAAAAATTGTAAAATTTGATGACTTTTGACAAATACACCTTGCTATGTCCATTCAAGATATAAGTCATTTCCATCGTACTAGGAAGTTCTATTTTCTCCCCTTAGTGAATCTTCATCCTCTTTAGATTAACCACTGTTCTTATTTCTATTACTACTGTGTTTCCCCGAAAATAATACCTAGCCAGACAATCAGCTCTAATGCGCCTTTAAGAACAACAATTAATATAAGACCCGGTCTTATTTTACTATAATACAAACGTGGTCTTTAATATAATAATAATATAATGTAATGTAATATAATATAAATAATATATGTACAATATAATATATAATATAATACAATACATATAATAAATATAATATAATATAATATAATATAATATAATATAATATAATATAATATAATATATAATACCAGGTCTTATTTTACTGTAAGACCAGATCTAATATAATATAATATAATATAATATAATATAATATAATATAATATAATACCTTATATTATATTATAACATAATATAATATAATACTGGGTCTTATATTAATTTTTGCTCCAAAAGATGCATTAGAGCTGATTTTCCGGCTTGGTCTTATTTTCAGGGAGACAGGGTATAGATTACTTGTTTGTTGTTGTTGAACTTCATATAAATGGAATTATTTAGTGTGTACTCTTTTGTGTATGGGTCAGTACAATGATTTTTAGACTCATCCATGTTGATTCATACTCATATATATCAGTAGTTTCATCTTTTGGCAAGAAACATTTTGTTGTATGAATATGACATAATTTGTTTATTCATTCTTCTGTCTGTCCATTCTCCATTTTGTTGTTTCAGTGCCATTTGTTGAACATATTTTCTTTTCTACTTTGAAATTTCTGTTCTGTTCTGCTGATCTACCACTTTATCCTTTTCTAATACTACACTCTCTTTGATTACTTCAGTTTTATAGTGAATTTCAAAATCAGGCACGTAAATTCCTTACATAGATTTACTATTCTAAATGGCTATTCTACTATTCTACTATTCTAAATTCCTCAGATAAATTTTGGCTATTCTAGATTCTTTTCATTTCCTTTTTATTTTAGAATTAAATAGTATGTTTTAAAAGCCTATGGGGATTTTCATTGGGATTGCATCGAATCTATATATACATTTGAAGGCATTAGACATTTTAACAATTTTGTCTTCCAGTCCATGAACATGTAACATATTTCGGTTTATTTAGAGTTTTAAAAATCTCAACAGTGTTTCATGGATGTTTTTTCAGGGCACAATAGTTGCATGCCTTTTGTTAAATTTATTCCTGAATAGTTTATATTTTTATGCTACTGTAAATGGAACTTTTGAACTTTATTTTCCAATTGTTTGCTGCTAGTATACAGAAATACAGTTGAATACTTTATAATGAACTTGTATCTTGTAAGCTTGCTAAATTTCCTTTTCATTTCTAGAAATGTTGTTATGTATTGTGGACTTTTCTGCATAGATAATCATGTTGTACCAGTATGCAGGTAAAAATGTTTCTTTCGTCCTTTTCTTGCCTTTTTTTGTTGCATTATTGAACTGGCTACAGCCTCCTGTTAAAATGATGAATAGCAGTGGTGATTTCAAATAACTTTCCATTGTACCTTATTTTAGGAGGACAATGACCAATAGTTCTCTATTAAAGCATGATGCTAGCTGTAGGATTTTCTAAATACTCAGTAGTAGTTTCCTATGGCCACCTTAACATATTACCATAAACTGGGTAGCTTAAACAACAGAAATTTATTGTCTCACAATTAGGATGCCGGAAGTCTGAAATCAAGGGTTAGGCAGTGCCATGCGTCCTCTGGAGACTTAAGGGTGCATTCTGTTCCTTGCCTCTTCCTGCTTCAGGCATTCATTGGCTTGTGGCAGCATCAATCCAGTCCTGGTCGCCATGGTTCCACTGCCTCCTCCTCTTCTCTGTATAATACATTTCTCCTCTTTGTGTCTCTTGGATTTGGGGGCCTACTTTTAGCATCACAACTGTGAGATAATAAGTTTAATCCAGGATGATCTCACATTAGTTTAATTATATCTGCAAAAACTCGTTTTCTAAATAAGGTGACATTCAGTTTCTGGGATTGAAAACTGAAAATATCTTTTTTGGAGCTACCATTCAATCTAATACATACCCTGAATCATGTTGAGGAGGTTCCCTTATGTCCTAATTGATGAGCTGAGTCTTTATCATGAATGGGTGCTGCATTTTTGTCAAATCTGTTTTCTGAATTTATTGAGATAGTTCTATGCTTTTTACCCTTCATACTATTAATATGTTGAATTACAATTATTGATTTTTTCCAGTTAAATGAAACTTGCATTTTAGGAATCAACCTATGTAGTCATCATAGATTATACTTTCGATATATTGCCGATTTGATTTTCTATTTTTTTTTTTTTATGTTTATGAGGGGTCTTGGTCTGTAGTTCTGTTTTGTTTTACTTGAAATATCACTGGCAGGTTTTGGTAATAATTATGCTGGCCTTAGAAAGTCAAGGCATAGAGTTCCTTTTCTATACTCTGAAAAATGTGTTGTAATATTGATATTAATCTTAAATGTTTGGTAGAATTCAACAGTGAAACCATCTGGAACTAGAATTTTCTGTCTGGAAAATTTTCTGATTGTGAGTTAAATTTCTTTAACAAATATGAGGCTATTCAGGCTTTCTATTTCTTATTGTGTTTGTTCGGGAAAGTGGTAGGTTTTAAGGAATCTGCCAGTTTTACCTGTCAGATTTATTATCATAACATTATTCATAGTATGTCATGTTATTCTCTAATGACTATAGAATTAATAGTGGCATCTAATTTCTCAAACTTGATATTAGTAATGTTTAATATTAATAGTTAAAGTTTATTATGTACCAGGTACTTTCAAAGTATTATTCTCTAATAATAAAAGTAAATAATTATCGGACAATTACTAGTTGCTTAGCACTGTTCTAAGCATTCGTATTATCTAAATTGTGCAGCAATACTGTGAGTTTGTTGCAATTATTATCCCAATTTTACAGATGAGAACATTGAAGCACCAATCTGCTCATGGTCTCATGGCAATAGACACAGCCAGGGTCTGAACACACACTGACTGGCCTAGAATAGTCACTTTTAAGCACTTCACTCAACCTTCTGCATATATTTTGTTTAGCTCTTAAAACTTTATCAACAAATACTGTTATTCACACAAGTGTTATACATGAGGACATTGTGTTTCAATTAACTTCAGTTAATTTGCTGTGACTCACAAATGTGGTGATCTGTGAAGATATATTTATTTTATTATAAATTTATTTTTTGTTTTAAATTATTATTTTAAAAAGTGTTTTTTCAGTTACATAAATGAATATTGTATTACATTACATTCAATATTGTATTGTTTTCAGGTGTACAGTATAGTGGTTACACTTACAAATTACCACGTGATCCCCCAAAAAGTCTAATATGCCTCTGATACCATATATAGTTATACACTATTATTGACTGTATGCCATCCTTTACATCTCTGAGACTATTTTATAATTGCCAATTTGTACTTAATCCCTTCACCTTCTTCACCCAGGCCTCCAACCCCCCAGCCCCTCGGCAACCATCAGTTTGTTCTCTACATCTTTGAGTTTCTTTCTGTTTTGTTTTTTCATTTATTTTGTTTTGAGATTCCACATATAAGTGAAATAATATGGTATTTGTCTTTCTCTGTCTGGCTTATTTCACTTAGCATAATGCCCTCTAGGTCCATTTATGTTGTCGCAAATGTTAAGATTTCATTTTTTATGGCCCAGTAATACTCCATTGAATATATGTACCACATCTTTATTCAGTTGTCAATCCATGGATACTTAGGTTACTTCCATATCTTAGCTACTGTAAATAATGTTGCACTGAACGTAGGGATGTGTGTATCTTTTTGAGTTTGTGTTTTGGATTTCTTTGGATAAATACCTAGAAGTGGGATTGCGGGATCACATAGTAGTTCTATTTTTAAGTGACTATTCTGTTTTTTATTCTATTTTTAATTTTTGAGGAACCTCCATAGTGGCTGTACCAATTTGCAATCCCACCAACAGTGCCCAGGGTTTCCCTTTTCTTCACATCCTCAGCAATACTTGTTATTTGTTGATATTTTAATGATAGCCGATCTGACAGTGTGAGGTGTTATCTCATTGTGGTTTTATTTTGCATTTTTCTGATAATTAGTGATGTTGAGCATCTTTTCCTATGTCTATTGGCCATCTGTATGTCCTCTTTGGAGACATGTCTATTCAAGGTCTCTGCCCAATTTTTAATCGGATTGTCTTTTAGGTGTTAAGTTGTATGTGTTCCATATATATTTTGGATGTTAACCCCTTATTGGCAAATATCTCTGTGAAGATAGATTTAAACCTAAATGTGACATCAAAAACTTCACTAAATGTGTGAGGCTTGTGTTTGTTACACTTTAATTAGTAAAGTAAGAGAACATCATAGTACCCTACGATCAGACTAGCGTGGGTGATAATAGTAACAAGAAACCTGTGCCAAAGAGATAGGTAATGCTTCAAGGAAAACAATTGGATTCAAGGCCTACTTTGCTTCCTGCATTTCAAATATAAACTATTTGGCTTTTATTTAATTAATTGTGTACACCTACACATGTGATAGGAAGTCAGGTTTGTATACTGGAAGATGAAATTGTGAGGTGTCACCTTTTGATGACTTATGGAATATTAGATCTCTTAGCTGCAAGGGACAGAAAAATCAATTCAAACTCTGCTAAGCAAAGAGTCAACTTAATGGCTCAAACAATAGTTAGTTTCAGATATATTGGTCCAGTTCAGATTCAAAAATTTTGGTGATCACCTGAACACACAGTGCCACATTCCACTTTTAGCTCTACTTTCCTCAACTTGGATCTCCTATCACGCAGTCATTCTTCTTGCTATGAATTATGGCCACCAGCAGATCCACGCTTGGTACTGTTCTCTCTTCCCAGAAGTTTTAAGAAATTCTAAGATTGAATCGCATTGGTTCCTTGGAGTTTAGGCCTATCTATTAAACAATCATTCCCTTTAATCAGATGTGATATTTTTTGAGAAGGCCTGGATGTTAAGCTCACCTCTAGAGGATACAAAAGAGTTTGTGTTGGAATGAGAATGAGGGGTGAGTGGCTCTGTTCCTCCTTTTCCACTGCAGATACTACTATCTAGTTGCTGTATTCTTTTTATAGTTTTACCACCGGTATGCATCCCTGAACAATGTACTGTGGCTTTGTCTGTTTTTGAATTTTATGTGAATGATATCAAACAGCAGACAATATTTTAACTGGCTTATTTAACTCAACAGTATACTTGTGTAATTCATGCAAAGTATTGATCGCAGTTGTGGTATATTCACTGCCATTGATGTATTATATTCCAATCTATGAATAGGACACACTTTGTTTATCCATTATAGTGTGTATGGGATATTTTGTTGTTTCTAGCCAGAAGAAACTACCAAAAATAAAAAATAAATAATGTGGTGATCACATATGTATATCCTATACAAAGAGCACAGATTTCTCTAGAACCTGAGACTGAGTTTCTGAGTCACAGATTATGCATGTTTTTACATTTAGAAGATAAGGCCTAACTGTTACCCAAAGCATTTGTCTTTCAATATACATTCCTACCAGAAATGTTTGAGAATTCCTCTTAGTTTATATCTTCACTCTACTTGATATTGTCAGATTGAAAAAAAAAAAAGTTTTTGTCAATTTGTTGACATACAATTGTTTCAAATTGTCATTGTCCTTGGTATTTCTCTGATAAGTGAAGTTAGCACCTTATCACACGTTTACTAACTATGTGAAGTACCTCTTTACTCTTTCGCACACTGCTGTTGGGTTTTATGTTTTTTTGTGTTTTTCTTATCTCCATTCTCTCTCTCTCTCTCTCTGTCTCTTTCTGTCTCTCTCCAGATTTAAGTAGTTTTTACATATTATGACACTAATTCATTGATGCCTAAATAATATAAATTATGGGGAATGTTTCTTGTGTCTTACTTAAATTATTATTGCCTATTTTTATGTAAGGAAATTATTTTCCTATTCTTAGTTTTATAATTTCCCCTTTTACAACTTATTTTAGTCAACTTGCAGTTGATTTTTTATAAAGTTAGAGTCGACCTTCATGTTTACCACATGTTAATACAATTATCCCATAACCATATATTGATATCAATTATCAAAATGTTTATTGAAAAATTTTCAACTGCCTTGCGTGTCTACATTTCTCATAAACCAAGCATCCATATAAGATGGATATCTTTCTACTCCTAAACCTTCCATTATGTCCATTGGTCTTTATGAATATTTGTTATCCAACACTACATCATGTTATTTACTATAGATTAATAATTAAGGTCACCATATAATTTATTTTTCAACCTGGGACAGTTATGAGAATGAAAGGAGACACCAAAAGATAAAATTTTTTGAATTTTAGAAATATTTATTTATTCATGTGTAACTCAATTTTAGTATATTGGTGAACCTATAGAAAGTCCTATTTAATTTGATTTTTAAAAATTATTTCTGAAAGTAAAATAATATTTTTATACAATGATTAATTGTCTTAATCTGTTCCAACTGCTATAACAAAATGCCATAGACTGGCTTATAAACAACAGAAATTTATTTATCATAGTTGGAGGCTGGGAAGTCTAAAATCAGGGCACCAGCAGATTTGGAGTCTTGTGAGAGCCATCTCTCTGGTTCAGACACCATGGTTTTCTAACTGTCCTCATGCAGCAGAAGTGGCAAGGCTGTTCTCTGGGGTCATTTCTATAAAGACATTAATCTGATCATGTGGAGTCTACCCTCAAGATCTAATCATCTCCCAAAGGCCCCACCTCCAAATACCATTACATTAGGGATTAGGTTTCAACTTCAATTTGGAAGTACACAAGCCTTCAGCCTGTACCAACATTATATATACTAAACTAAATATTTAAAATCTATTTTCAGTCTCAGCATTAAAAGATAATAAAATCAGAATAATTAACCTTGGTAATATTCACAAAGTCATTTCTTACCTACACTATTACAGCCTGTCACTGGTATTTTTCAGAAATAAAGTTTTGTGTTTTTTTTTTCAGTATGATCTTATAATGTATAATTTGTTACAAAATTTACTGAAATCTTAAAAATTTCCATTTGTGGTTAATAATTTTATGTTTTTTGAGAATTTGATTGCCTTTTCTCTGTAAACTCAGAAACTTTGAGAAAATACTTCTTTCAAGTTTTGGGTTACCTGGTAAGCTCAGAGCTGTTTCTGCTAGTTGGAGAATTTTCTCATCTGTTTAAAAAATATTAAATATGTAGTTATTTTACCAAAATATTTCTAGGTGCTGTCTTTCACTCTCTATTCAAATCATCTTTCTTTGAAAAAAAATTTACAAGAAGAAAATTACTTTAAATCAGTCAATTCTATTATGATTCTTTTGAATTTTTAACCAAATTCATATGCTGGAAAATCATAGGCTTTCTCAGTTTCATTTTGTCCCAGTAGAACAAAAATTTACCCAATTAAAATAGGAATTTCATAAATAATCTTCTTACAATGTAAAACATTCCAAATCATTTTTATAGAGGAAAATTAAATTCTGCTTTTATCGGGATATTTTTCAATGTTTTTTTGCTTGCAAGGGCTATTTTCAGTAATTTCTGTTTACTTAGTTATTCAGAAACTGAAGTTTCTTAGCACTCTATTCACTGAATACTTGGTTTAGAGATTCCCAACCAATTTTGAACAAAAGTGGACCAATTTTTTGAGATCTTATTTACAAAATAATTCAATATTATTTTTTAAATTTGGGTTAGCCACACCATTTCTGAACTTTGCTATTTTGATTGGTTGTTTTGTTTTTTACTTTTTAAAATATTTATATATTTTTTTAAATTTTTCAATTAGAGTTGGCATACAAGACTGTATTAGTTTCAGGTGTACAACATAGTAGCTAGATATTTATGTAACTTACAAAGTGATCACCCTGACAAATCTAGCACTCATCTGACACCATACATAGTTACTACGATATTATTAACTATAATCCCCATGCTGCACTCCACATCCCCATGACCACTCTGCAACTACCAACTTGTACTTCTCAATCCCTTCACCTTCCTCACCCATCCTCCCAAACAGCCGCTTATCTGGCAACCATCAAGATGCTCTGTTTTTAAGAGTTTGTTTCTGTTTTCTTTGTTCATTAATTTTGTTATTTAGATTCCACATATAAGTGAAATCACATGGCATTTGTCTTTCTCTGTCTTACTTATTCCACTCATCACAGTACCCTCTAGGTCCATCTGTGTTGTTGCAGATGGCAAGATTTCATTCTTTTTTATGGCAGAGTAATATTCCATTGCATATATGTACCACCTTATTTTTATCCATTCATCCATTCAGGGACACCCGGGGTTGCCTCTGCATCTTAGTTATTATAAATAATGTTGCAATAAACATATAGATACATATGTCCCTTCCAAGTAGTGTTTTCAGTTTCCTTGGATAAATACCCAGAAGTAGGATTACTGGGTCCTTCTTTGTCTCTTATTATAGCCTTTGTTTTAAAGTCTATTTTGTGTGGTGTAAGTATTGCTACCACAGGTGTTCTTTTTGCATTTTCATCAAATATATTTTTTCATCCCTTTACTTTCAGTCTGTATGAATCTTTCAATTTGAAGCGAGTCTTTTGTAGGCAGCATGTTTTTATCCATTCAATCACTCTATGTATTTTGATTGGAGCAGTTAATCCATTTACAATGAAAGTAATTGTTAGTGAATATGTATTTATTGCCATTTTATTATTCATATTTTTGATGTTTTTTTTTTCTTCTTCTTCTTCTTCAAGAACTCCTTTTAACATTTGCTATAATACTGGTTTGGTGGTGATGAAGTCCTTTAACTTTTTCTTGCCTGGGAAGTTCTTTATCTGTCCTTTGATTCTAAGTGATAGTTTTGCTAAGTAGAGTATTCTTGGTTGTAGGTCCTTGTTTTCTATCACTTTGAATATTTCCTGCCAATCCCTTCTGCCCTGCAAAGTTTCGGTTGAGTAATAAACTGATGGTCTTACAGGAGCACCCTTATAGGTAACTAACTGCTTTTCTCTTGTTGCTTTTAAGATTTTCTCTTTTGTTTAATCTTTGGAATTTTAGTTATGATGTGTCTTGATGTGAGCCTCTTTTGGTTTATCTTGTTTGGAATAACCTGCTTATCCCAGGGTTTGGGATAACCCTGTTTCCTGAGTTTGTATGTCTGTTTCGTTTACTAGGTTAGGGAAGTTTTCCATCATTATTTCTTCAAATATGTTTTCATTTCCTTGCTCGCTCTCTTCTCCTTTTGGTACCCCAGTGATGCAAATGTTGGTATGCTTGATGTTGTCCCAGAAGCTCCTTAAACTATCCTCATTTCTGTTTTTGGATTCTTTATTCTTTTTGCAGTTCTAATTGGGTGTTTACTGCAATCTTATCTTCTATATCCTGATTCGAACTTCTGCTTCATCTAATCTACTGTTGATTCCCTTTAATATGCTTTTTGTTTCAGTTACTTCAGTAGTCTTCATTTCATACTTTTTTTCATGTTTTCTATCTCCATTTTTATGTTTACTATCTCTTTTTGTTGAAGTTCTTAACAAGATCATTGAGCATCCTTATAACCAGTGTTTTGAACTCAGCATCTGATAGATTGCTTGTCTCCATTTTCTTTAGTTCTTTTTCTGGAGCTGTGTTCTCTTCTTTCATTTGGTACATTTCTTTTATCTTCCAATTTTGGCTGCCTCTCTGTATTTGTTTCTATGTGTTAGGTAGAACTGCTATGTCTCCTGGTCTTAGTAGAGTAGCTTTAGGCAGTAAGTGTCCTGTGGGGGTCCAGTGACACTGCCTCCCTGTTTACCTGATCTGGGTGCTGCAGGTGTGTCCTTTGTGTGAGTTGTGTTTGCCCTCCTATTGCAATTGAGCTTTGATTGCTGTTTGCACATTGATTGGAAGGATTGACCCTCAGGCTGATTGATTGTGAGGGCTGACCATGACTACAGTGGAAGTAAGTGTTGTGCAGGGGCTGACCCTACAGAACAGGATTCGTTTTAGCATGGCTCTGGTGTCTGCCCAGTCTGCCCTGTGGGTGTGTCATTCATGGACGTGGCTAAGTAGTGCTCTGGTGCAGTCCAAAGATAGTCACTACATGTGCTTGCCCTCGGGGCCTCCTGGGAGGAGCCCTGCTGCAGACCAAGTTCAGCTTCTACCTGTGGACAGCCTGGGGCCACCTGGCGTGATTCACAAAGTGATCCACATCAGATGTCTTCCACCTGAGCTGGGCTTGGAGGTGCCTGGAAGAGGCTAAGCTGTGAACTGAGGCTGGTTGCCAAAAGTACTGGTGTTGGGGCTGCCAAGGCCAGATACTGCTTGTTTGGGGTTTTTGAACCATTGAGAAATTCTAGGAAAGTCTGCAGCATGATTCAAGATAGGCTGTTTGTATGGAAAAGCCACTGAAAGCAGTTTGGGTGGGTCTGCAAGTTGGGATGGGCAAGGTCTCAGGGAAACACCAGGGCTGGGTGAACAATGTTAGTCAGGTTGATGGAGACATAGCTATGGTGGCCACCTCTGTCTGCAAGCTGGGAAGTGGGAGGGCTCAACAAACAAACAATGGCTTTTGCCAGTACTTCTGCCTGGGAGAAAGCTGCCCCTCCAGCCCTCACCCCAAAGCCAGATAATTCATTTCCTCCCCATATGTCCCTGGTGCCTTTTTAGTGGTGGCCCCAGCACTGGAGCTCAGAAAGAGTGAGTCTTTCAGTGAGTAAGTCTGTGTGCATGCCCTTTAAGAAGAACACCTGAGATTCCAGCTGCCTTCAGTATCACTCCACCACAATCTCTGCCAGTTTTTACAGCCAGAAGTTGTGGACACTTCTCTTCTTGGCTCTGGAACCTGGGGCTGGGGAGCCTGGAGTGGATCTGGGATTTCTCACTCCTTGCAGGGGACCTCAGCTAAGATATGCCTCCTGTTCTTTAAATGCTACACGTGGGTGTGGGGACAACCCTTTCCATGTCTCCATCCCTTCTACCAGTCTGGATGTGGCTTCCTCTATGTATCCTTAGGAGTAGGACTCTGTTCAGCTAGACTTCAAGTGATTCTCAATGATGGTTGTTCTGTAGTTTAGTTGTAATTTTGATGTGGTCAGGAGAGGTTGCAAGCACAACGTTTATCTACTCCACCATATTGGCCAAAATCTAATTCATTATTTTAAAGCTTTGATTGTTTTCTTAGTTCTTCTAGATCAATATAAAATATTAGACTACACTTCCACCCTCTTTGTGCCTACATGTTTCTGATGTGGTTTTCACTATCTGTCAAATGTTAATGAGATTATTTAAATCTTTCTGCTTGTAATTCTCCTTGTAACCTTTTATGGATTAGAATATTTTCCCTTTTGTCCTTCCAATACATGAGATGATGGGTCAGGAATGGGCTATGGAGGCTTTCTCCATTTCCCTTCTTGCTTCTGGGCTCCCCTTTGTTGTTTTCCTGAGGGATTCAGAATATGATCTCACCTCTCTCAGGTAGCCCTTTCTTGGTCTCTCTAAATGAGGTCTTTCTCTGGATGGGTCTTTTTTTTTTTTCTGCCCCAAGCCCCAGCTCCAGGACTCAGGGGCCTTGCTATTCAGGGCCAGGCTGTCAGCCTTAGGCATTGTCTTGCTTCCCACTAATTCTTGGATCTGCTTCTCCTGGGCATTTCTCCTTTGGACCACTTGACCATTTTCTCACTCTGACTCCTAGTGTTTCATCTTTTCTCTGTTTGGATTATGTCTATTTTTTTCCCCTCAGGACAATCCTCTCATTTTCTGGAGAATATTTGCAGGTATGTCTGAATATCAGAGTGGCTGGTTATGCCATGGCAATGTTGGAAGCCCCGCTTCCTGCCTTCTTGTACTTGTCAGCAGCTTGAAAGCATTGAGGGCTTTTGGTTGTGTCTGTGGCTGTTAGCTTTCTCAGGCTTCCACACTTAAAGTTCCATCTCCTTTTTGGAGGCAAATAGAGGTTGGCAATACATTGGTTTCTGTAGAATTTATAGATTGTGGATTCCTACACATGCTGCCCTCCTCACCCCACAGATAATGATTCATAGTGACTTGGTCTCACAGAAACATTTGCTAGGGTCTTTAGAGATTCTTTGTCATGTAGTTGTGTGGAATATGCCACCTTTGTCTTTCCTTTCACTGTCCTAATTAATGTCTTTGTTTTCTGAGATGTAATATTTTGGATATTCAAAATACATGCTGCCAAAATGGTCACATCACTGGAATTACCCATGAATTTTAATTAAATAATATGAGGTAGAAGTTCTCACTCGGCCTTTCAGTTCTACCCCTCAGAGACAACTACTATTAAGCTTTTATTGGATTTTTTTTCATATTTTTTAATAATCTTAAATATATGCTAGTTTCTGTGGACTGAATTGTGTCACCCCAATATTGATATGTTGAAGCTCTAACCACTAATGTGATAGTATTAGAAGGTGGGGCCTTTGGGAAGTAATTAGGGTTGCATGAGGTCATGAGGGTGAGGTCTTCATGATGAGATTAGTGCCCTTATAATAAGAAACACTGGAGAGCTTGCTTTCTTTCTCTCTCCACCACGTGAGGACAGAGTGAAAAGGCCACTGTCTACAAGCCAGGAAGAGAGCCCTCAATGGAGAATCTGATTTCTGCCACTACCACCCCTGTTGATTTTAAAGTCTGAGAACTAGTCGGAGAAATATATCAAAGTCTACTCTTCTGTGGATGTTTCTGATAACAATTTATGATTAAATCTGTAGCTAGTTTCACAGACACATTCCCTGGATGGTATTCTGGGAAAAAGCACCAGCATTATAATATGTGGTCTAAACTGCCCAGGGGTGGCACTCTGAAATCTATCCCTCTGGCTTCACCCACATTCCAGCTGGAGATTCTGTGAATGCTGGAGAGAGATGGAGAGACAGAGGCTGAGGCAAATGTTCATGGAATGAGTAAGTCACCATTTATATCCCCTGCCTGGTGTGTTTTCCTGTTAGTCCTGTGATGGAGCACAATGAGGTCAGCTGAAGGTGTGGCAGACGTTCCTGACAGCTGCAAAATATTTCAGGAATACATTCAGGAAGGCTTCCTTCTAATATCCATTCACAATTCCAGATAATATTTATAACTTGTAAGATTCTACAAAAAAAATTATATTTTCATTGAAACTGTATTAAACAAACTATATTTGTGCTATATATAAGGAAAACCAAAATAAAGCATGTCTAAAGCCCATTCCTTTTGATTAATGAGAAGCTTATCCCCCCAAAAAAGGTTCTGTAAGTTTGTACTTACCAAATTTAAGGATGAGAATGAAATTAAATAGAAAATGTATACTCATAACGCTTTGTGTATCCATTTATATATACACATTTAAAGTAGAACATAAAGTAATATATTAATTTTGAAACACCTTTTTTTATACTCTCACATACCACGGAACAATAGTACTCAACTCTTCAAACTGCTTATTTGATCTCAGAACCGTGGTCACCAGTAGAGCCACCAACTGTCACAATCAACTTCATTCTATCTCCACTTGACAAGCAGCCCTTGGGCAGTCCCTGATGATGTCACTCTGAACTTCTGTACTAAACCAGAGAACCCTTTGGTATAATGGTGAGACAGTTCTTTTCTCTTTAAAAAATAAACAAACCAAAAATATCATGACAATTCTGAAAATATGTTCTTCACCACGGCCGCATGAGCATTTATTATGTTGTTTTATACTATGATCTTTAAAATCCTTATTTAAAACGACATCTAATACTTGCTATTGTCGAATCATTACCCCAGAAATAATTACTAAATTTACCTTCTTTAAAACTCTGTAAGCATCCAAAACTAACCGTAATAGATATTATTTTAAGGGAATGTGTCTGCCCCAAAAGAAGTTTTAAATAGAGAAGCCCGCATAATGTGAGGTATTTTGTAAGGATTCAAAGATAATGTGGCTCCCTCTTTTATGAGGGACTTCTTTCAGGAAAATAATCTCACCTTGTTTTCAAGCATATTTGATTTAATTCGGAGAGAATTTCCATCTTTATAATAATCATCTTCCTATTTAGACACAGGCAAATTTGTTCAAATTTTCTCTTATATTTTTCAATAACTCTGTTCATTTTTTCATAAGGACCTTGCTCTGTGTGTCTTGAAGGAAATGTCTTCCCTTTGTCACTTTTTTAGTTGCAAAAGTGTGTGTGTGTGTGTGTGTGTGTGTGTGTGTGTGTGTGTAAACACATACTTGGACCGGTATTTGGCAGATAATAAGTAATTTCGATGACGATGATGATGATGATGATGATGGAGATTTTTAATGTTATGTGTGGTGTACTATATTTGCGTTCTATGGAAAGTGTTCATGAGCTTTACTCTGTATATGCTCTTAATCACAAATGATATTATTTAACACTGCATTTTTCTGCAGATGAATCTTGATATTATAGGGCATGTACATCATTTGATTATCACTCACCGCTCTATCCAGCAGGGCCATCACCGTGCTTAGAAGGATTTATTGGTTATACAAAGTTACCAAGAGGAACTTGTTATCAATGCAATTTCCTTGGAGCTCTAATCCTACTGAAGCAAGTCTCTCGGGAGGTGCCCAAGTACTAAAGCCCCCACTTGATTCTCTGCTCACCAAGATTTGAACACCACTGAGTACATTGGAAGTATGCAGATAGAAAGCAACTTCTAGTTCTGCCCAATTAACCAGTCAAGTCAAGATCAATCAAACTTCAAATTATAATGCAAAGTGACAGTAATCAAAGCACCATGGTACTAGCAGAAAACACACACACAGACCAATAGAATAGAATTGAGAGCCCAGAAATAAACCCACATATATATGGGCCGATAATTTTCGATAAAGGAGCCAACAACATACAATGGAGAAAAGAAAGCCACTTCAATAAGTGGTCCTGGGAAAACTGCAAAGCCACATGCAAAAGAATGAAACTAGACTGCTACCTGTCACCACATGACAAAATTAACTCACAATGGATCAAAGACCTAAACATAAGCCCTAAAACAATAAATTGAATAGGAGAAAGCGTAGGACCTGAACTTATGGATGTTGGGTTCAAAGAGGATTCTATGAATTTGACCTCGAAGGCAAAGGAAATACCGTGTTTCCCCGAAAATAAAACCAAGCCGGACAATCAGCTCTAATGCATCTTTTGGAGCAAAAATTAATATAAGACCTGCTATTATTTTATTATAATATAAGACCCGGCATAATATAGCATGATATCATATCATATCATATCATATCATATCAATCATACTGGGTTTTATAATAATTTTTGCTCCAAAAGACGCATTACAGCTGATTGTCCAGCTCGGTTTTATTTTCTGGGAAACACGGTATTATAAAAGCAAAAATAAATGAATGGGACTACATTGAACTAAAAAGCTTCTGCACAGCAAAAGAAACTATCAACAAAACAAAGAGGCAGCCAACCAAATGAGAGAAGATATGTGCAAACAGTGCTTCCGATTAGGGGCTAATAACCAATATATATGAAGAACTCACACAACTCAACAACAACAACAACAACAACAACAACAACAACAAAACAATCCAATTAAAAAAATGGGCAGAGGCCCTGAACAGACACTTCTTCCAAGAAGATGTACAAACAGCCAATAGATATATGAAAAAAGCTAAACTTCACTAGCTATTAGGGAAATACAAATCAAACCCACAATGTGATAGTGCCTCACACTTGTTAGAAGAGCTGTCATCAATAAGACAAGTAATAACAAGCGCTGGAGAGTCTGTCGAGGAAAGGGAACCTTCATATGTACACTGCTGGTGGAAATGTAAATTGTTACAGCCACTATGGAAAAGATTGTGGAGGTTCCTCAAAAAAATTAAGAATAGAATTACCATATGACTCAGCCATCCCTCTTCTGGGTATCTACCTCCAAAATTTGAAAACATTTATTTGTAAAGATATATGTACCTCTATGTTCTTTACAGAATTATTCATGGTGGCCAAGACATGGAAACAATCAAAGTGTCCTTCAATAGATGATTGGATAAAGAAGATGTACATACAGAGGGGGCCAAAAATATGTATACACATTTTAAGAAAGGAAAACTGTATTGCAATTGTAATACTCAATATATACTAATAACAAAAGATAAATACAAGTCACATTTGACTTCTGCAATTATAAGAGGTGCTCAAAGTGGTTTCCATCCACATCCAGACACTTCTGATTATGGCAAACTACTGCTTGAGCAACATTGACCGAAGTGTCCACTTGTATACATTTTTGACACCCCCTGTATATACAGTGGAATACTATTCTGCTGTAAGAAGAGATGAAATACTGCCATTTTTGACAACATGGGTGGATCTTGAGATTATCATGCTAAGTGAATTAAGTCTGAGAGAAAAAGTTGAGAACCATATGATTTCACTCATATGTGGGATTTAAAACTTAAAGCAACAAGTGAGCAAGACAAACAAACAAAGAAACAACAACTCATAGACACAGACAATAGTTTAGTAATTACCGGAAGGTAAAAGGGAGGGGAGGTGGTAAAAGAGGAAAAGGGGGATCACATATTTGGTGATGGAAGAACTGACTTGGTGGTGAACACACAGTGCATTATATAAATGATGCATTATAGAAATGTACACTTGAAATTTATGTAATTTTACTAACCAATGTCACCCCAATACATTTAATAAATAATAAAAAAATATCAATCAAAATTACAGAAAGACTCTGGTATATTTTCCATTGTATGCAATTAACCAGAGCCCTCAGTTACCTGATAGTTCTAGAATCTGTTTTTATCTTTAAAGAGATGTTTATATTAGCAATCTGTAGGAGACTTAAAGGCTAAAGGTTTAATCTTATGTTCTTCATAGGTAAACATAGACAACTCTTTATTAGTTCTTTATGCTTAATTTATTTTAGAATATATTAACATGCTGGTCAATAATTTGCAAATTATCTGTGAATCCTGAAAACACAAAATTCCTTTTCTAGATCAATAGGTATATAAGAATGTAATCTAGTTTCACGTATGAGTTGTAATAAAAAAAATACAGTGAATGTTTAAATAAAAAACAATTTATTACAGGAAAAGACACATTGCCATTAATCCCCCCCAAAACACCCCTCCTCGCTTCCATCACACTTATCCCATGGTTCTTGCTGCTTTCTGAAGCAGTTCTGGAAGTCCTCTTTCGTGAGTATCTGTAGTTTCGCTGTCATAGCTGCCTCGATGTGTTGAACAGATTCAAAACGTTTACTTTTCATGGTCATTTTGACTTTGGGGAAGAGCCAGATGTAGCATGGTATCAGATTCCATGAATAAGGTGGATGACGACACACCGTAATGTTTTTATTTAACAGAAATTGCCATACCTGAAGCAATGTGTGACACAGAGCCTTTCCGTTGTGATTGAGAAGTATGGTGAATGCTGCTATGGAGCGCCATCCAACGGAAAGGCAGGGATCTTCAATACCGGAAGCCACGTCCAACCTTAGTAACAATGTGTGACAAGTCTCAACTTGTTCAGTGTAGACAGTTGAGTGTGAACTACGGTTGAGAGAAGGTGTGTTTTAAAGTGTGCTGTAAATCATGAGGACACTGGAATATTTTTGACAGAAATTGTCATACCAGAAGTGATATGTGACACGGAGCTTTATCATGATGGAGGGTGATTTACAGTGCACTTTAAAACACACCTACTCCCAACTGTAGCTCATACCCGATTGACTGCACCGAACAAGTTGAAACTTATCACACACTGTTACTAAGGGTCAACTCGCCACTTCCCTTATTGAAGATCCCTGCCTTTCCGTTGGATGGCACTTGGCAGCAGCATTCACTGTATTTTGTCATCACAACGGAAAGGCTTCATGTCACGTATTGCTTCTGGTATGGCAATTTCTGTCAAGTGAAAACATTACGGGTGTGTCCTCATCCACTTTATTCACCAAATCTGACAGCATGCTGTTTCTGGCTTTTCGCCAAAGTCAAAATGACCATAAAAGGTAAACGTTTTGAATTGATTCAAGACATCAAGGCAGCTGTGCCAGCGAAACTATAGACACTCACAAAAGAGGACTTCCTGAACTGCTTTGGAAAGCGGCAAGAATAATGGGATAAGTGTGTTCGAAGCAGGCGGACTTTTTTTTGAGGGGGATTAATAGCAACATGTGCTTTACTTTAATAAATTATTTTTTATTTAAACACTCACAGTATTTTTTTGATCATGCCTCACAATAACAATGAGGATGTGCCTATTTTTATGTATCCAGAAAACATTTAAGGTATAAAAGGAAAATATATCAGGATTGTTATATATTTGGTTTAGGGAGTAGACATATTCAAGTAGTGGTTTTGCTGGAAGAAAAAATATGTTTCTTCTTGATTTGACTTTTCTGTGGTAAAATTATTTGGGACATGTTAACTCTAGTAGATTTAAGGGTAAATTTTTGAGAAAGCAAGCATATTATATTGTTTTTCAAATATAAAAGCAGTAAGTATCTACCTTTTAATGCATAACAAATCTAGCCATTTAAATAAGAAAAAAATACAGATTCCATGAAAGTAAATATAATCAAATAACTTAAAAACTTTGGATTCTTTGAAGGACATAAACATAAATGACAACCTGAACAGTAATACAGTAAGTACATTCCAATGCCATATCCCTCAGTATAATATTTGCAACTGTGTGAGTCAGCAACCTTGTGAAATGTGCCTATGTTATTAAACTACTCTATGCTATTAGTCACACTCTTAGGTGAAACCTACGTAGGAGTTTCTAGACTCCACAGCCTGCTTTTCCTGATAAATGAAACCTACATTTCATACAAACTATTTGCTCTTCTTTTCCACTGTGCTACATTTGAGCTGATAAGCTAACAAGAATCAACATTTACTAATCTGGTAAACACCTTCTTTGAACATATTTCTCATTTTGATTTTAGTGAATAGTGATATTAATGAAAACAAACTTTTAAACCACTATCTAAACCTCCTCAATGAATTCCAACCACCCTCAGCAGAATCAATTTCCTTCACTCAGTTTACAATATTGTTTGTGATGGAGCCCCAGCTGTTGTCTCTAGTTTCTTCCTTGCCGATTCCCCATGTGTTCCCCACACTCCAGCACAGCCCACTTACCCATAGATCCTCCAGGACCCTGAGCTCCTTCAAGCATCAGACTCCTTGAAAACTGGAAGTCTTCTTCAAGAATCCTTCCTAATGTTGCTCAGTGCCCTTAATACCTTCCTGTCTTGGTCCTTCTCAAAATCAGGTAAGAGTTCATCTCTCCTCTTCTGAAGTCTTCTAAATTGCCAATTCGCCAGCATTTTCTACTATAT
Source organism: Rhinolophus hipposideros (assembly GCF_964194185.1). Classification (NCBI taxonomy): domain Eukaryota; kingdom Metazoa; phylum Chordata; class Mammalia; order Chiroptera; family Rhinolophidae; genus Rhinolophus; species Rhinolophus hipposideros. The sequence goes on from NC_138050.1 coordinate 55,531,102, forward strand.
TGTCGTTGCTGGCCTCCTTGTTTTCTCTTTCTCTTAGCTAAACTTCAAGAGGCCAGACATGGTCTTTTATTTCAGATTCCCCATAGTTTGTTCTAGAACCAACATAGAACAAGTAGAGGTGGCATTGGTTGTTGAGTTTACTTCCAGAGGGTCCGTACACATAAAGCTGTCATATTTTAAAACATTCCAATTCATGGGAACTCTTAGAAGAAGGCAAGGTCCAGATTACTTAAAAACAAAGAATTAAGTATGGTCTATTGTAGAAAGTATTATTATCCTAATTATTTTTTAAAAATTAGATAAAACACTTTTAATGCAGTGTATCAGACTTTTATTAAACATTGAAATATTTTGTGAGACAATTGTAATTTGTCAAGATATGAGTAATAATAAGATAAAAATAACAGAGCCCAGCTTTGCTTCTTTGCCTTGTTTGAGAGTAATGGACCTTTAATTTATATGTTGTTCCTTTCTTTTATTTCCCCATTCCTAGTTCTCTTTCTGATTTAATCACATGCTTAAAGAAAGAGAGATGCTGATGTTCTGAGATACCATTAGAATTTGTGTGTCTCTGATTAAAATTAATAATGCAATATTGAAGAGAAAATTGCATTATTGTCTAATAAATGTGGATATGTATGCTATCATACTTTCTACTTCAACCCTTAAAAAAAAATTCGGTTTAGTAAATGTCATAAAACAGAGGGATTTATAATATAAAATAAATGTTAGAGAGATACTACAAAATGGAAATAATGACTATATCTGGGTGTTGGTATTACTTACGACTATGACATTTAAAATTGCTTATTTGTTTTTTGTAATTTTCTACAATGTTCATACAGTACTTGTGTATATATGTATATATATATACATATATATATATATATATATACATATATACACACACGTTTAGTTTATGATATATTGTTGAGGGTCCACATATAAAGTACAAACAGACAGTTGCCTGAATAATAAACAATCTGGTTAATAAATAATATTTTCACCTGAATTATGGAGAAAAATTCGGATAGTAGTCAGATTTAAATGAAAATTGTCAGTTGTTTCCTTAACTTTGTATTTGGCAGAGAGTTTAAGAGAGTTTGGATATTTTGTAGACTTCTAAAAATATTCTATAATGAGATGAATGATGAGGTGGTGATTCTAGGTGAAAAGAGTTCTTTGATTATAAATTTGCTGAATTAAAGAAAAAGTTATAGCTATATTTCTGATGCCTGAACTTCTCCTATGCAGATATGAATTAAGTAACTATGTAAGTAACTACTTCATTTGAGGTATTTTTAGAGCAGTGGTTCTCAGTGCAAGTGAGTTAGTTTCCAGGTGACATTTGGCAATGCTTGGTGACATTTTTAATTGTCAAAACTGGGGATGGGGGTTTGCTGCTGGTACTTGTGAGTAGAGGCTAGGGAGGCTGCGAACCTCATACAAAGCATAGGACAGACCGCCACAACAAAGAATTTTCTGACCCCAAATGTCAGTAGAGGCAATGCTGAGAAACACTGTCCAGAGTAATCATTAATAGTTTGAGCTCAGTAGCTCCGTTGGTCCTTAGCTTTAAACCATCCCTTAGGAGTTACCGTATTTCCCCGAAAATAAGATCTAGTCAGACCATCAGCTCTAATGTATCTTTTGGAGCAAAATTAATATAAGAATGGGTATTATATTTTATATTATGTCATGTCAATTATATTATACCCGGTCTTATATTAAAATAAGACTGGGTCTTATATTAATTTTTGCTCCAAAATATTCATTAGAGATGATGGTCTGGCTAGGTCTTATTTTCGGGGAGACATGGTATAAATGAGTCTATCTGTCAATAGCCAGAGCACTTAACAGCGCGACTCTAGGCTAGTGGACATGAACTTTGAAGCTGAAACTGAACATGGAGTGGTGGGGTTGTGGAAGGGAGTTAGTCAAAAACTATAGTATAGTTGACTTGGGGGAAGAAAGAATATATATTTTAGGAATATGATAATTCATTTCAGTGGAACTTCTGCCACTTTTTGTCTTGAAAGAAGAACTTAATTTCTTCTTTAGATCCAGCCAAGGTGTAATTAATCACTGTGAAAAAGTGTGGGTTTGACTTGAGCTGTGAGTCCAAACTGCCAGTGTTGGAGGCACGTGGTGTGCAAAGGCAGCCAGGTTATGTGGTGGTCAGGTGGTGCCCAGTGGGAGGTGGTCACTGATTTAGGTATTTTAGCCACTTTGCACACCTTTCTCCCTTTGGGGTAGGAGAATGGCTGAGGTGGATTTTCCCTTTTCATGTTAAAAAGCCAGTCACCCTCAGATCATCTCTGTGTTCTGAAACTAGGTCTGGACTGCCTGTGAGCTTTCTGTGTGTGTCCCAGCTCAGGGGCACCCTGTGGGCTTCCCTAGTCAAGGGTTTTCTGACCGTTCTATCTTACACAGACAAGAAACATCAAGAGAAATGTAAACCTGTCCTGGCAGCATCTTCAAATGAGGAAGAAACAGGGTGAAAAAAAAAAAAGAGTAGATAAGAGAAAGAAGTATGAAATAAATCCTGTAACCCATGTATTAAATAACTAAATCTAGGTAGAGATAAAGATAGATAGAAAAAATAGATGACAGAGATAAGAAATATTCCTTTTAAAATTCTTTGACAAAAAAAAATCCCCACTCTGTGTTTATAATAAGAATGGCTATATTTGATCACAAAGGTCCAACAGGTTCAAAACAAAAGGGAGAAAGAATCATTTCAGGATTGAGAATATTATATGTTCATTTTCATGTTCTGCAAAATCTTTTACCAAGAAACATAAATGCAGACTTCTGCTATCTTTCACATGTATTTATTTATACAACAGAAAATGCCAGACCTTATACTCACTTCCGTCTACAAGCCCACTTTATGCTGTATTTAAAAATACCCACTTTTCTGTTATCCCAACACCCACAGCGCCTCTCCAAAATGAATAGGGGCGATCCATCCCTTTCTTTTCTCAAGATATTTATTAGAACGTTGGCACCCAGTACTGACAATGTGACGTGAATGTGCACCCCGCAGAGTATGAGGGTCATTAGAAAGCAGGGAAGGACGATGACACAGAGATTGCCAGGTGGAACAAACCACTTTCCTAGGCGACCGCCAGAGAGAGCTCCGGACAAGGCTTCGCTGGGGTTGCGCGCACAGAGTGGCGCCTGGCACTCGCGCTGTCTCCTGTTCCCGCAGCTCGGGTGGGAGTGAGGGGTGGAGGGGGCAGGGTCTTTAGATAAAGCTAGACTGATGTTTGCCCACAGCGTCAACCAGCACGAGCAGGGATCGTGGGGACCCCAGGTTTTCCCAGCGCGCCCGTCGCTTTCTCGGAACTCCGAGAATCAACGCTAAGGGGCACCAGAGGCTTGGACTGCAGCGCCTGACAGCCGGCAGCCGGTTGACCTACTGCTGCGGAAGTCCTGGGGACAGCAAAGCCTCACTCGGTGGGCGCTGGGGCGCAGGCCTTCGGAGCCAGGGTTAAGGGGACTTGGAATGCTCCCGACGCCAGGAGGAATCCTCCTAGGTCAACACGTTGAACTCGGGGCAGAGGCTAGGCTTTGACCGCTGGTATCTGACGTCTTACTGATTTTTTGCTTGACTCTATGAGGCCACTTGTTTTTACTTTCGAATATGAAATACGTCGCAGTAATATACACAGCGACATGTATAGGTATAGACACACCATCCCTTCTATATATGGCAATAAACTCATTTGACAAAATAATGCATTGGTAGTTGTTGATCGCTAGTTTTCTAGCGATCCCAAGGCACATGGAGAGAGGCCAGATGTCACCTCCTCTATCCTCTAGCCAATTCGTGGTTACTCCCCTATTCCCCAACCTTTCATTTGAAGTCGATCATTACTTAATTACTTAGTTAAGAGGGCAATATCCGGACCCTCTCTCTATTAGCAACCCTGAACTGCCCGCCTGTAACTCGGGCTTATTCAGAGGCAGAGAGAGAGAGAGAGAGAGAGAGAGAGAGAGAGAGAGAAGAGAGAGAGAGAGAGAGAGAGAGAGAGAGAGAGAGAGAGAGAGAGAGAGAGAGAGAGAGAGAGAGGAAGATGCTGAAGAAATGACCTAGCACCCTCAGTCATGCATTCGCATTCTGACTTTTCTCAGTACTAATAGAATAAGACTAAAGGTGGGGATAGGGGACAGAAAGGAAGGAACCAGCGCCGGAGCCCAGAAGCCCAGGCGGGGCCCGCGGGCACAGCCGCACCCCGCCCCCCCTCCCCCGGCCCCGGTGCGTCCTCGCCCTCCTCCTCCGCGCTGGCCGAGCCCGGTGCCAATGCGCCAGGATGGAGAGATCTCGGCGCGGGAGGAGATGACGCAAAAGCCAGCGCTCCCCCCAAAAAAGTGTTTCTCCAGGACGAAGATGGCGGCAACTTAGCCGGGGACTGAAGATGACTGTGGCTCTCGGGAGGCCCAGCTCAGGCGATTCGGCCCCAAGGTCCGGGGGAGGCGGTGTCAGCAGTCAAAGCCCGGCGGCGGCGGTGGCGCCCGCGGGCAGACCTGCGGCAGCGGCGGCGGCGGCGGCGGCGGCAGCAGCGGCAGTTAGAGCGCGGGGTGGGGGGTGGGGGGGAGGGAGAGCCCTGCTGGCGGCGGCCGCCCAGGCTCCGGACTCGGGGAGAGACAGCAAGAAGTAGGAGCAGGAGGAGGAGAGAAAGAAGAAAAGGAAGGAGGAGGAGAGGAGCTGGGGAGGCTCTCCGGTCGCTGTCAGTGGGCAGCGGAGACGCGGAATGCCCCTGGCAGGGGGGAGCGGGCTGTCCTCAGCAGGGCCATGGGGACCCGCGCTCTGACAATGCCTGGGTGAGAGGAGCAGCGCCAGCCACCCTGCCACCTCCATCATCACCTCCTGCACTCAGCTCACCACCGGCCACCAGCCCAGCCTCCTCCGACTCACTCTCTCTCTCTGTCTCTCTGTCTCTCTCTCTCTCTGCATTATTGTTTTCTACTCTACAGAGGATGTGGTCGGCTGATGATTAGGTCGGAAGCAAGTCAGATCTTCCTCCAAAGCCTGGTAATATTTATGTAGGGAGAGAGAGAGAGAGAGAGAGAGAGAGAGAGAGAGAGAGAGAGAGAGAAAGAGAGAGAGAGAGAGAGAGAGAGAGAGAGAGAGAGAGAGAGAGAGAGAGAGAAGACAGAGAAGAGAAGAGAGGGAGAGAGAGGGAAAGAGAGAGATAGAAGAAACGGGAGGAGGGGATAAGGAAATTAAACCCTTTAAGTCAATGCATATTGTGGTGACACCGGCACAGGAGCCCTCACGGTGGAGTCGGCCAGGGCTGTGCGTTCCCAAAATATGACCAGGGGTGCTTGGATGTGTCGGCAGTATGACGACGGCTTAAAAATCTGGTTGGCAGCACCCCGGGAGAACGAGAAACCGTTCATCGATTCAGAGAGGGCTCAGAAATGGCGACTGTCTCTGGCATCTCTCTTGTTTTTCACAGTCCTGCTCTCTGATCACTTGTGGTTCTGCGCCGAGGCCAAGCTGACCCGGGCCCGGGACAAGGAGCAGCAGCAGCAGCAGCAGCGGCAGCAGCGGCAGCGGCAGCAGCGGCAGCGGCAGCAGGAGCCCTCCTGGCCCGCGCTCCTGGCGAGCATGGGGGAGTCCTCGCCCGCCGCCCAGGCACACAGACTCCTCTCCGCCTCCTCGTCCCCCACCCTGCCCCCCTCCCCGGGAGACGGCGGCGGCGGCGGCGGCAAGGGCAACCGAGGCAGAAACAGCCGGAGCAAAGCTCTTTTTCTAGGAAACTCTGCCAAACCCGTGTGGCGCCTGGAGACTTGTTACCCCCAGGGCGCCTCCTCGGGCCAGTGCTTCACCGTGGAGAGCGCCGACGCCGTGTGCGCCAGGAACTGGAGTCGGGGGGTGGCAGCCCGGGAGGAGGAGCAGCAGGTGAGGGGGACGCATCCAACTCCGCTCTGGAACTTGTCGGATTTTTACCTTTCGTTTTGTAATTCCTACACACTTTGGGAGTTGTTCTCGGGGTTGTCAAGTCCCAACACTTTGAACTGTAGTCTGGATGTGGTGCTTAAGGAGGGCGGCGAGAGGACCACTTGCAGGCAATGCATCCAGGCTTACCAAGACTACGACCATCACGCTCAGGAGAAATACGAAGAGTTCGAAAGTGTGCTCCATAAATACTTACAGTCGGAGGAGTACTCGGTGAAATCCTGTCCTGAGGACTGCAAGGTAGGAACGCTGGTTTCTATTTTGTGTTGTTTGTTTTTTTCTCTCTCTGCCCGTCATGGGCTTTTCTATCTGTTTTGCTTGGTTGGACAGTCTTCTAGAGTTTTAAATTTCTTTTTTTTCTTTTTTTTTGGCTCTGGTTTTCTTCCGTCGTCGTTGTTGGGGTGGTAAGAGCTTGCCTTGCTGCTTGAGTTGGAAATACCTCGTGGCTCACTGGTGGACTGGTGGTACCTCCTTCTGGGAATCCTTAGAAGATCAGGGAAGACCCTGGTCTTCTGAGATAATCAAGCTAGTGCATTAACTATCTCTTAAAGATATGTAATTGGTTTAAACTCCGTTACCTTTTATTTAAAAAATGGAATTTAAATGTGGTTTGTTAGGAAGACAGTGATGGGACTGATGACTCCATCTAAAATCAGAAGTCAGAGACAGGCATGTATGGTTTGGCTGATGGACCTGCACACATGAATTCTGTGATAGTGAATCAGTAAGTTGGTTGGCAAGGAGGGACGAGAGAAAGTATTTGTAGTTGCTTATGTAGGAAGCACAAAAAAACACTTTACTTGTTTTGTAGGGGTATTTCTGGTTATTTGGAAAACTGGAGGCCTACCTAAGGATAATTTATTCACCATAAGTTTTTGTGTGTGTGTGTTTTCACTTAGACATTTGTATAATTATTGAGCTGAGACTCAGTATGAGTAGGATGGTTTAATTAAGTATCTGGTGATCGATGATCACTGTTAGGTTTTATCAGAGACCTTATGTAATTAGTTTGAATCTTCAGAATGCTCTCCATTACTAAATGGCAAATGCTTTATGCTATGAATGAAAAATACTGAACTCTTTCAAAATGTGTACCATATTCAATCTCTTCGTGTTTAATATAATAATGGATGTAACCCTTGCTGACTGACAAAGGAGAAGAGTATGCAAATTTCTTAAAAAATGACCAGTGCAACCAACCATGGGCACACGTCCTAGTCGAAGCGTTACTGTCCATGGTGCTGAAACAAGATTTGCCCAAGAGCTCTATTGAAGATGAAGACAGGGCAGTGACCTTTCAGTAGGGGGGAAATGATGGCAGAGTCTCAGTAAGCCTTAATGTTTTGTTCCAAGGGTAATTTCTTAAACACCACAATAAAATAGTATTGCTTTAAAAAAGAAATAATACACCACATTGTCTCTTTTCCTTTCACTTCATTACTTCCCCAATACCACGCAGGAATAAAACAACTGTCCCCATTTTGCTTCACTTGCTTTGAACTGGGGAAATATAGGCAATATGGACCAAAGGACTTTGTGATGCTTGACAAAATAACTGGGCTAAGCGATACCTATTTATAATAAACATGGTTCAAGGGCTGTTTTTACTTTGGATTGATTAGTTGTGCATTTGACAGTTAAGCTAAACTCAAACTAAACTTGCTTTGTCAACATACTTTAAGACCAGAAACAGATCTTCTTTGAAAACAGTAATATTGAGGTTACAACATTAATTTAGAATGCTACTTCACTGGATAAATGGATCTGAAACTGTCCTATGTAGTTTTCTTAGCTGTACCACTATACATCATGCATAGGGATTAAACTTATTCTTAGCAGTAGAAGTTAATAATGAATGACTAGTGTGATTTTTACATATTTATTTTGACAAGTTATGCTGCATTGGAAAAATGAGGACAAATAAGGAAACTTATGTACCTGCTAATTTTACTACTTATGAAAAGATTGCAAGGGTTTCAGTATACTATTTATGTTTAAAAATGGTACCTTGTAATAATTTGAATCTGCCTACTTTTCTGAATGTAATTCTCATAGAAATATCTAGAAATTGCAATTTGCATAGGTTCAGTGTTTAAGAGATAGTCTGTATGGTCAGTAGACTGTAGACTGATAGTAGACTGTCTTTCAAATAAGCATGTCAAATATATCTTTGTTCAAATATCCAAATTTTAAATATAAGTAGATGTTTATTTTCTTCTTGACCCGAAGTAATTCTCAACTCTATATTTATGTCATCATAACTGTAAGGTATAGTGTAGGTTAAACTAATTTGTACTGTTATGAAATACTTCTGGATTGTGTTTTTGTATAAAGTTGCAGTTGTTGACTATATACACAAAAGCGCATTATAAAAATCTTAACTTCTTTTTAGAAACATTTTTTTTTTCCGTTGCAAAGTAAGTACAGTCATTCGAGTTTCTCAACCCACACACAGAATTTATGACCTTGATATCTTGTAGCTATTTCTTGGTTGTGTTGTGATTTTTATTTGTTTGTAAATTTAAAACATTTATTCCACAATAACTGTTTTCAAAAATTACATTTTCAAATTTAAGGTGCAGGTGTTCTTGGTTGATAACTTACAAATTGATTGGTTAGTTCCTTAGTTTAATATATATTTTATATATAAGTCACAAAAATATCCTCTACAAATTATGTTACATGGCTTAAAATGCTACTTGGAGTCTGAAAAATGTGTCTGAATTTCTTTCGTCTGAACACTTTTACTTATTTCAAACATACTTATTATTATGAAATTATGATTATCGTCAGGGAGTTTGTTCAAGATATACATTTTGTGCAAAATTTTTCATATTTTAAGGTAGTCACAAAGGCCTAGGCTATTTTAAAATTAAATGCATTATGTTTCGGAACTTGGTAATATATTCATGAAAAATCCAATTTAATAGTTTATAAATGTACTTATAGATAGAATACATTTCGTCATATTAGTTATACAAATTATTGGAATTTATGTTTTAGGAGAACTATATTAATTTTATCATACTCATGTATAATTAAATAATTAATGCAGTGATTTATAACTTTTAAAAGTGAGGACATATTATTACCTTTTAGTTTTATACTCTCTCCCATTAAAAAAAGCCACAGTCCGTATATGTGTAAAATAAAATAGATTTAATTTAATTTTTATTTAACTTGATTTAAAGGGCTTTTTGACCTCTTGTGCAAAAAACAAACAAACAAACAAATGAACAAAAATAATCTGACACAATCATAATGCCTTGAGTCCATAGTCACTGGAGATCAAATACACCTTGGATTTACTTTAGTAAATTTTGTATTACAACACATAAAATAAATCATTTGCACTCAAAAATATTTTTTAATTTTCTCAAAAATAGCTAGCTTGATTTTTTAAAAAATGTAAACATTTATCTGGGAAGTGATTTATGGAAAAATAAAGATCTTTTGCACATACCTATGCTCATACGTAGTCAAGCTACTATATTACATAAATCAAGTAGCCAAAGTTATGACTGTAATTCTATGTAGGTTGCAGTGTTCTTCAAAATAATATTTTTGATGTATGATACAAATCTGACTAATTTGTAATAATCTTCAAGTTGGCTGGTAATATTTAAATATGCGATATTCTTAGCTAGAAAATTACATATACATATTAACATGTTTGATTTTTTAAATTAAATATTTTCTCTTAAATATGTCTTTAGTTCCTTAGCATACTTGAAAATATATATTATAAAATTGGAATATTTAGGGAATATGAATTTCTATGTTACAGGTAACTTTTGTCACTGATAGCTTTACTTACTATACCTTAAGCCAGATGATTAAAGAAGATTTGAGATTAGATTCCAAGATAAATAACACATCATCTGTATCTTAGTTCTCCCAGGATAAATTCTAATCTTTATACTCTCAAGAATATATGGATTCTCATATTTTTATTTTTGTAATCTCATATTAAAGCACATTCTTTTGATGATTTTTATTTAATAGACACTGACCGAAAAGATACTCTGCTAATGTTAGGCATATATAACAATTGTGATATTTGAGGCTTTCTGTATTGTTTGCAGGAACCATTCACAAACATTCACCAGTTTGAGAACATGGAATTTGGGTTACATGATGTGCAATTTGAGCATTTCTTATGTTCTTAATTCATTTTGTTATCATACACTCTAGACTCTTGAAAAATATTTTTAAAATAAAATCAAATATCTAACAATTATTTCCACTTAAATATTGAGTATAAAATATTATTCTACTGTTGATTAAATGCTATGGTACATATTAAGACACTGTGTAGGATACCAGAAGTGTAAAATATGTATGCAAACAGACCTGCTTTATATTCTACCATTTTATTATTTTCAATCATGTTTTTATAGTTGAGTTGCTTCTCTGCAAAATCAGTCTGATGATCACTTTCACCATTAATAAGGCCATTTATAAGGTTAAAAGCACTATCATAATAATTTTTATGACCTAGATTTTTGTTTTTCATAGTTTTGTTCCATATAAACCACTAATTTTATGATCTGTGTTTTATTTTTATAGGGAAACACTCAAAATTTTACCTTAATATTAGATGCCTGTTGTTTTATAGATTAAAGAATGAGTATTTTTACTTTGGATTTATAACTGGGTCAGATTAGTAGCTATATAGGGCATAACTACAAAGCTTTAATAATTGTTGTTATACATTGGTTTTATTAGCTCTAATTAGATGAGGTTGGCATCTGCATGTGCAAGATGAACTAAAATTCGAAGGAAAAGAAATCAATAATGCTCTCAGTCTCATGCTCCCCCACATATAAATCATAATTCATTAAGATAATTTTTTCATGCTAGATTGAATATATAAGAACAAGTATCCAGATAACTACTTCAAACAAAATACTATTTTGGTTTGAGTTACCTGACCAATTGTTTTCATTTCAAGTCCCAATTTTCTTTTTAATCTTCATCTACTACATTGACCTCACATTGAGGTCGACCAAACATTTTGTTGTTTATACTGATTTGCACTGCAAAGATGTTTCTTCGCTATCAGTAAATATTTACTCTAGGTCAGTGATGCTTTGAATCACATTGAAATATCCTGGGCACCTTTGAACAGGCTTCCAGCCCCAAGAGAGTCTGATTCCATTGGTCTGGCTTGTGTCGTGAGCGTACCATCTTCCACTTTCCCTCATGATGTGTGCCCAAGGTTGAGAACCACTGTTCTAGTGGACAGTGACAACCAATGAGGAAAGACTTTCAGCTCCTATGCATGCCTCAGTAATACATCGTGATTTCATTTGTTTAACTGATTAGAATGGAACTCAGAAAAATATTTTTAAAACATAAAGGCAATAAGACATAGTTAGAAGTCAGGGAAACAAATATGTACTAACTGGGCTGAAGAAATAGATGAGAAGTGAACCAGCTGGGTGAAAGGGTTAGGGGATATTCCTGAAGAGAACATGGAGACAGGTAGATGCATAGAGGACCAAAATTTTAAATGTTTATGGATGGGCCTATTGGCTATTGATACTGTCTTTTAGCCAGAACTCTCATTATACTGGGGTTCAGTAATGGGCTAAGCACGAGGACAGAAATTGAATGATTGTCTGTGAGACTGATCGACTGTTTTGATTAGAGGAACCCCAGCCTCAGTATTTTTGTCTCATGTTTTAGCCTATCTAAACGGATTAAACTTTTTCAAAGGAACATAGTTCGTTGGTTTTAAGAGAAAACCTTACAGTTGAGTTGCTTTTATAGTTGGCTCTTCACAGTGTTTTGCACGAACTGGGTCTATTCTTTCTTCATCAATTCACTTTAGTAAGCCTAGCAAATTACTAATGCTTTTTCAGTTTTTTTCTTTGTAATGATAAGCCATGTGTTTTTTTTTAACTTATTTCTGTAATACTGGAATAACTAGTATAACATTCATATAGTTTGATGAAGGTGCAACCTGCTAAGTAGTCACAGATTGCTACCAAGCTTAAGAATTAGTTTCAGAAGTATCTTATCATTGTTCTGTTTTGAAATGATTGTAGTAGCATTCATATTTTATTTTTTCACATTTTAGATTATAAGATGCTGTGAGACACTAAAACTAAGTTTTACCTAGTAATAAATTAAATATTATTACAAAACAAATAATGGAATTCTCTAATGAAATGTTCTAATTTACTCTGATTCTGTAAAACTGAAAACAAAAATGATTAACATTTGCCTTTCTTTGCTAATAAATAGTTAATGATTCATACTACATATTTGGTTTGAATGCATGAAAGTGTTTAATTCTTGCATGTTTAAAGCGTTAAAAGGTAATAGTTAATTCCTTCCCCTCCTCTCCATAGTCTGTTTCTACATTCAGTCATTTATAAACAAAACCTTGTAGAAGATACCACAGATAACAAGAAGAATCCTGCAAAAAATAGAAGTTTGCTCTCTGTGTAAATACTGTTGTTCATTTTAGCAGTACAGTAGCAGTAGTATAGCCACACATATGTGTGATGGGTGAATATAATAATCACTTCTATGGAACTGCGTGGGATTTTGTTTGTTAGCTTCCCCCCCTGCAACAGAGGGAAAATGGACTCTAGTCAAAACTGTGACACTGACTCTTCACCCCTCTGTTCCCTCTCTTTTTTTCTCAGTGTGCCTTCTTGTTATCATTTGGCTGAGTTATTTCCTGGCAATTGGAAGCTGCATTTTCAGGGCATGTATCCCATGAGAAATTCAAAGTTCAGGAGAGTTTCATCTCCGTATCTTCATTCACATCAAAAATGCTCAATGTCTTTCTTACTGAACTATCACTGACTTCGTTCATTGCAAAGAATATTGAACTAAGATGTCAATGGATGACCATGACAATGTGTTAGCTATCGCAGAAAACGATTTGAACCACTCAGAAATTTAAGTGTTGGAACAGATTCAGTGGTAGCTAACAACCTTTAGAGCTTATTAGAAGTCAGAAAATAGTCTATTCATTTAATTTTCACATCATGTCTATGAGATATTACCACCGATTTTATAGATGAGTAAAGTGAGGACATAAAGTTAACTATTCCAAGGTCAAACAGCTGGGCAGTATTAGAGATCAAGTTCACTTCATTTCTTTAATGTATTTCCTTTTTCTCTTTCATTATGAGTATTGCACACATACCAAAGAAGAAAGAGATTAGTATAATAAACCCAGATATACCCATCACATAGATGTAACAATGGTTAAAATTCTTACCATATTTACTTATTTTTATTTTGAATTATCATTTGAATTTTACAGGTAATATAGCAAGCTAACATGACAGACATTTAGGAGTCCCTGCAGAGGTGGGCCAGAAATTCCAGGATCATCATTTCAAAGGCTGAGGAAGAGATATGAAAATGAATAAATCAGCAGAACACTTAGGTTTCTGATTTCAGTTTAGAGTCGAGCAGATAAAGGATGTGTGTAAGATTTTAGGGCAGGGAAGTACACTTAGAATATCTATGATAGTTCTTATTCTGAATTCATAAGTTAAATAACACACACTGGAGGTCAGGGATTCAACATATGTATTTGGGGAGATACATTCCATCCATAACACTGAGTAAAGTATGTGTGGAGAGCTGTAGGAAATACCTTTGGGAAGATGTCAGTCCTCAGTTGTGAAGGATCATGTATTCCGTACTAAGGTCTTTGAATTTCATTCGCTGTATAAAACATTAGAGAGGAATTTTAATCAAGGAATTCATTGGGATGATTTATTTTTCTCAAAAATTAGCTCTGGCAGCAGTGTGACAGTAGGTTGGAACAGGGTGAACTTATGCCAGAGAGACCAATTCAGAATCTGCTGTCTTCCTTAGGAGTAATATGACTCAATTAGCACTCTCCAGCAGAACTATGTGTGGTGATGAAAATATTTTATACTTTACCCTATGCTGCTAGCCATGTGTGGCTATTGAGCACCTGAAAAGTGGCTAGGGTGAACTAGGGGGAATTAACAACTGAATTTTAAAATTTATTTAATTTTAGTTAATCTAAATTGAAATAGTCCCAAGTGGCTAGTGGCTACTATGTCGGGCAGAAAATCTAAATGACTGCAGAAGCTATGGAAGGGGAGAAGAAAGACAAGGTTCAGGAGACATTTCTGAGCTCGAATTTATCAGTTGCTATGTAGAGAGGAAGGGTGTGATTCAACCTTTATAAAATGTGAGACTATGAATGTTGATACCATGTAATGAGATAAGAAATACAGGGGGCAGAACAAGTTGGAATTGAGATTGGTATAAGAAACAAGAAGTTCATTTTTGGAGATAATAATATCAGGAGATGCCCAGTATATACTATGCCACATAAGCAGGGAGTTTGGGTGTGAAGTTCACTTTCTACATGTCGGTTTGATTCAGGAAGCTTTGGGCAGAGATTAGATGACTTAACCAACAAACAGATTGTATGGAGAGAATGCCAAAGATGAATCCTAAGGAAGACCAAAGGACCAGGAAAAGATATGGAGAAGAAAGAAGGAATGAGAGTGAAAGTAAAAGAGGGAAGGAAGGAGGGAAAGAGGGAGGGAGAGAGAAAGAAGAAAGGGCACGAGAGAGGAGGGAGAGGGAGGTCAGAAACAGAGGCAAAGGCAAAGGAAAGAAAATCATAAGAATGTGATGATGTGAAAGGCAGAGGGAAGGATTTTAAGAGACTCAGGATCAGTCAGGAGTGTCTTATCTTGAAGAAAGGATTTGTAGGATGAAGCCTAGAAATAGGTCACTGAATTTGGCAATTACATTTGTTGACCTTACAAGAGTAGTTTCAATAGAATGGTAGGGAGAGATGTCAAATTGTGAGGATTAAGGAATGAGTAGGAGTTGAGGAAATAGAATAGTTCAAACTACTCTTCATTAAGTTAGCAGTGAAAATAAAGAAAGAATGGAATAGATGGGAAGATGTGAGTTTAAAGAAATAAATATTTTATGATGACATAAGCTTTTGAATATTTGTAACTTTTGATCTAAGACCCAGATGAGAGTATGAGATTGAAAATATCAGATTCAGAAAAAATCACTGATGGCACCAGATTCCAAAGGAGAGATGATGGGCTCCCATCTATTGCTAGCCCTCGGGAGGAGGAGAGGTTGTATCTATACATTCTGCTATTGATCTAAGAGCCTTTGGTTGTTTATATTTTAAGCAGGAGCAATGCTTTAATTTCAATATTTCAGAAAATGAAAACAATGATCATTTTGAATATGCTTAGATGAAGTAGGAAACTCATTTTCAAGTAATATAAAATAGTTACTGGTTTTATATATGAAATCATCAACAATTACAAGTACTTGTTACTATAAATTATTTTCTTTAGGAATGTGTTGCCCTGGGATTCAATGGCATATTTAGAGAACCAACTGAATTAAATATGGCTATTTCTTTATAGGTTTTCTTTAAAAAGTTTATGTGTTTGATAGAAAGGTTTAAACATAGAAATGCATTATCTATAACCATAATTGTACACTTGAAACCTATGTAACTTTACTAACAATTGTCACCCCAATAAACTTTAATTGAAAAATGTAGAAATTAATGTCAAACCTAATAAAGAAGTATAGTTAAAAGAATAGTTGAGGATAGACTGGGTTCAACTCCCCTCATCACTCACTATTTATTAGCCATATTACGTAGTCCAAGTTACTTAAAATAGGGACTCTAGTATCCATCTCATAGGATGATTACGGGGGAAAAATTAAGAGACTCCCATGCATATAAAAAGTACCTAAGGTAGAGCTTGATGATGCCCAGTAAGTGGTAGCAGTTCATTAAAACCCATCGGGGGAAAGCCGTGGGAAACATCCATAAAGTTAATATAGTCTCCACTTGAGATGTCATAAATTTTCGGGTATACAATGCCCATTTTCAAGAAGTTTGTAAGCAGACTTTGCATTTTGCATGGTAAATTGCTCTGCTTTATTGCCTCTACATTCATCTACTTCTCTATATTACTGAACAATGCTAGAATAAAATGGAAAACAAAATTCAACGGGTGCAAAACTGTTATGCTCCTACAGCTTGAATTTTTTTCCTGTTATTGCAGATTAAGATTAGCATGTGCTGGGTTTGGATTTTCTTATATTACTCTAAAGGAGCTTGTGCACTTTTGTTCACAAACCTCTCTGGGAGAACAAATGGAAAGATCGTTGTAAGGAAACCGATGGGTAAAACTAATCTTGGGGAAAGTTGTCTGTTATACAGTTTGGCATTGCAAAGTCACGTGTCCTACATTCCATATTAAAAGGTGGAACTCTCTGACCTGCATTCTTGCTATTTGGCTTTGTATTTGGTTTGATGTCCCAATTATTTTCTGCACCACCCCACATTTACCCACTATGCCATGCTTTGTATTTTTATCGATTGGGGTGGGAGAGGAAGTAGGGTCAAAGGTTGCCTTGGCATTGAACTAGAGCTAGCAGACAAGGCCAATATGGCAAGTGCCAAGATACAGAAGAACAAGTGGGGTGAAATAAAAGACTATAAGCTGTGCTCCGTGCATGAGAACATGATTCCCGAGAAAGAGAAGACACAGAGAGACACAGTAAGGTTCTTCAACTTGTTAAAAATTGTGATGTTTAAGTGGAGTCTTACTGTTCAGTACTTCCAATGGCTCTCGGTTGAGAACAGGGCCTCGTATGTAGGTGTTTTAGGAATATCTATTATCTACTAAGAGAAGAATATTCTATTAAAGGTTACAATGGAAAAGGTTGCCTGAGAAAATCAGACTGCATTGCTACAGAAGATGTACAAGTGGGTTGGGAGCTATCTGCCATAACCCTAGAGGGCATCTATGAGCTGCAGGTTGACTAGATGATTTTAAATATTGCATCCAACATCCTTTAGTATAAAATGAAGTACCCAGAAGTGATAACTTTGCATGGTAAAACTGTACTTATTCTAATTTTATCAAAGAAAAATATTCCGTTACAGAGAAAACATAAGTATTTTCTTAGCCTACCACCTTGCTCTTAGTCATAGTACTTTGGTTTTAAAAAGGAAAATCTTCACAACTTTAAATTATTTCTCTGTTTCCCCTTCGTATTGTTATCAGTCTAAAAAGTTTTGAAAAAGAATGAATCAACTGCATGTGCTTATCCTGAAGATAGACAGCAACTGAGTTAGACAGATTTATGAGTAAATTTCTTTGTTATTGTTGATGTCAAGAAGTAGACATTATTCTGTTCACAAACACATCAATCACTATTATGAACTCTCAAATAATCCTCTTGAGCAAAGCAGGGCTCTACAACATGGTCAGACTGGGAGATAAAAGGTGGACATGACTTTTCCCCATTGGAACTGTAGCACTTCTTTTCACATGTTAATTCATCCCCCCATCCAGTTCTTTGCGGATATTATCACTGTATAAAATTCCCTATTCTCATGGAATTATATCCATTCATTAAGTTTTTACAATAAATAAGTTTTATACCGGTAACTTTAGCATCCGTATCTTATTTATTCCCCACAATAGTCCAATATTATGGGCAAAATTAGCTTTCTTCAACAAATGGGGTGACTAAGGCTTAGAGAAGGTAAGAAGCGTGCCAGCGTTCTCCCACATAAGTGCGGCATAGCCAGAATCCAAACCCAGTAATATCCGGCTCTGAATCTCATGGGCTTGACTTTATTATACTGTCCACTCTGTCACAAATCCTGGTTCATGTCTAGTGTTTTTGTTCTGTTTTATTTTGTGTTTTTAGGGGGGAGAATGTGGGTAGATGACAGCAGAAGTGGATAGACTATAAAGTTCTTTGGCACTTGAAATAAAATATAACTTACTTCTTTCAAACTTGTCGCAGCATTTTGGTGTAGGAAATGAGCATGGGTCTAAAAGTCAGAAAGGCCTAGATTCCACTATATTTTTTCCTACCAAATCCTGTGAAATGGGGATACATATGTGCAGTTTAAGGAGCCCCTGAGAAAAGGAACAGAGCAGGTGGGTGACAAAATGTAGCTGACAAGTGGTGACCCTCTCAGTTGAAGCTCCTCTGAGAAGAGAGAGTCACCTCACTACGTGGCAGGAACACTCTACTCTCCCTACTGTTTAGACACCGAGCTGGTAGAAAACATTGACAAGTTTGTCCTTCTGATCCAATAATTGCTTTCTAATCAAAGCTGTCCTTCTAGTCTAGGTCACTTGCCAACAGAGATTTTGAACTGTTTTCATAGAGGCATTTCAAAACAAAAGGTGCTGGTGGTGATAATATATTTAACCTTAGGAATCGGAATGATCCTAGATAAGTTGTGAAAATCTGTCTAAAGAGAAAAAAATGTTTTTCAAAGGTCAATTTGATTCGTAAACCATTTCAAAACAGGGTTTCTCCTTCCCCACAGTAAAAGCTGGACTGATTGTTATGAGCCATTAGGCCAGAAGTTGCAGGGCACCTGTGCTCTCTGAGGCAATGGCTTCCTGTCAAAGTCCAAGTGAAGTAGTGGGGGGAAAAGACCATATGGAGATGCAAATGATCTTGCTGTTGGTGGAGTCCTTACATCTGATGGGCTTTGTGGAGGGTTGGCGCATTATGACAAGTTTCATGTACATTCTGTTTGTCCCATGAGTTTCTAAATATATATTGAAATTTCAGAAATCATTTATGAAAAGAAATGAATCCTTTCATATCATTCAGTTTAGACTTTTTAAACTCCATTTGTATTCAATGTATCTGAAAATTCCAGTGAAGAGGAGGGGATTCAAGTCTGAGTGAACAAAGTTCTTGTCAGCATAGTTTGGCTTCCTTGATGAATACAGATTATTTGGTTTTTCAACGGTCACAGTTGTCAACTTCTCAGCCATGGACTTGACTTCTCCATTCAACTAATTGGCTTTTCAAGATTATGAAAATAATTGATCCAATCTTTAAGTGGTTTTGTATTTTTTGTTCTTAGAACTTACTGGATGCAACAGGTCCATCATACATGTGCATTTTACCTATAAGGAGTCAAAGAGGCTATTCGTCTATTTTTTGCAAAAGTAAGCATAGTAAAAGAGTACCTAAACTCTTTTTTTTTAATCTGTTTATTTAATCTTTGGCAAATAAATTTCTCATTTCCAAATAACTTCAAAATCTGGGGGAAATTAACAAAATTCATTGATAGTTGTAAGCCTCAAATTTTTAGTTTTTATTTCATATGAGTATGTGACATTAAGAAATTGAATTTTTTCATAATAAACATCTAAAATGTTTCCTTAAAGCTATGGGCATTAATTTTTTATGTTCCCCAATTATTTGTTAAAGGTAGAGACGTTTAAAAAGGCCTTCTTTGCAGGAGTAATTATTAACACTGACAAAGGGTCAGGCTTTGCTGCGACCACACTGTGAAGAGGGCAGCGCCACACACGTGTTGGCCAGAGGGCACACTATCATTAGGTCCCACTGCTCTTGAGTGTTGGTACGGTTTGTCAGCTATCCCTATCTCCCATTTTGGCTGTGTCTACACAGGAACAGAAAAGGAAGACTAATAAATAACAACAATTGAAACAAATGTAAATTTACAAAGAATTAAAACACTGTTTGCTAATTAACTTTTTTTTTTTACTTGAAGTTTATTGGGGAGACAATGGTTAATAGTTACATAGGTTTCAGGTGTACAATTCTGTAATACATCATCTATATCTCACATTGTGTGTTCACCACCCAGAGTCAGTTCTCCTTCCATCACCATATATTTGACCTCGTTTACCCTTATCTACCACCCCTCTTGCCCCCTTACCCTCTAGTAGGTTAATTAAGTTTTTCAGTTAATAGTCTTTGTCAGAAATATGGTGCATCTCTGTCAAGGAATTGATGCTCACTTCTCCAATTTCACACTTTACATGGATGGATATTTAATATTCTCACAGGATTCACTTTAAACAGATAAATGCAAAATCGAAGCAGTGCAAATTTGCATTTCTTTAACAACTTGATTGTATAATAATACTAAAGCTACATAGTGAAAGGCACTATGCAGCACTCAACAGTTGCCTTTTTTTTCCAAGTCAAGACTAGAGTTGATGAATTTTAGAAAAGTTAACTCATGATAGATATGGTGTAGGCAAAAAATCATATTTTCATCCAAATATATCAATTTATCTTACTGGCCTGGGATTTGAAATACATAGGAAAAGATGAAGTAGCTGAATTGACGCTGCAAATAGAGCAAGGAAAACACACAATGATATATATCTGAGAGTTCCCATTTCCTACCTTTGACTGATTATAACAATTTACTCTTGTCCATGAAATGCTGTCTCCATTCTGAGCTATTTTGTATAGCCATGATCCTATTCTGTTTTTTTTTTTAATACCATGACAATACATATAGGATGCATTTAATATGGTAAATTATTGTAGAGAATTTCCCAAGGGGCTGTTCAACCAAGTTCCTCTGACTTCTCCAAGTAATGGTAAAGAGCCATCTTCTAGAGCTGCCACTGCTCGTTGTGGAATGAACGGATGAATCAGAAGGACCAAAGAAGTGTCAGCACTGAACAGAATGATCACAGTGATTATTTGCAGAGGACATGATAATTGTAGTCTAGATGTATTAAAGGATGCTGCATAAAGAACATTTGAATAACTTCATTTGTAATTAATTTCCTCTGGCAATGCATTTTGCCATACCTTTTTTTTTTTTTGTGTGTGTGTGTGTGTACTGTATAGGATAAAAGCGTACTATAGGGACAAATGAATGTTACTTTTGAAAAATAGATCTTTAGTGGAAACTGTTCTTGGATAATTTGAGCACTGTTATTATATGGCAATAGTAATTTAGGCACTTAGGTATAAGATATCCCACAGTGCACCTAGCTAAAAAAAAAGAATAAATAATTACACATTGCATCATGTGTGACTCATATGGACATGAAAAATATGTAGGAAATTAATATATAATTATTAAAGTAAGGGAAGAAAGGAACATGACGGAAAGCCCTGGAGAATATTTGCTTTTCTTTTTCAAGATGTTAATGAGAACAAGATTAGGAGACATGTAAATCTCTTAATCGAAAGGCTGCTGTGCTCATAATCTGACACTGAAAAAAAAATCTCAATAACAGATTTTCCTTTTCAGATGGTGTCACTTCAAACCAGTAAGTGAAAATTAGGTTTCACTCAGAGCCTTGAAATTGGGACAGTCCTGCTATTTCAACCTGAAATCGTTCCCTCTAACTTGTTTATGAACAGTTCACTGTTTCCCACTTCAAATCCAGTAGTCTCTAAATCAGATAATTACAAAATACCAATTTGATAAAATATGGTGTTTGATATCTTTGTTTCTGAACAACAGAGCTTTTTATATGGAAATATAAACACAGTGTTTTATTTGTGTACATGCGTCTTTATGGATAATTATGGGTATGAAAAGTAATAAACAGCAGTATAATCATGCCATAGCTGGCAGCGGGAATGTGTGTTTCCTTAATCTGGTCATTTAAAGAAAGGGATAACTATTCATCTTTGAACCTTTCCAGAGAAGCATTTTTTAAAGCCAGTGTTGTTTTCCAAATTTAGAAGACTTTGGAAAAATATATTACTATGTGGTTCTGCTGATTTGTTTATGAATTTTAAGAAATTGGAAAGCTACTATAACTACTATGTTGTGGACCAAAATCTGGAAGAGTTTACACTTAACACAAAAAATAAAAATCAAGAGAGACCATTTGATTGCAGAATGGAAACTTTTTGATTAATTCAACCATTGGAATAAAAATTATAGATATATATTTTCTTTACTACAAGATTCTATTCAGATAACTAGCAAGGATGTCTAGAGCAGCAAAATTATATCATCTGAGAAATTATCTGCACAGATCAAATTGTTCCAAAGATTCAAATCACTCACAGGCAAATGTTTTAAAACATCTTTTTTCAAAAAGATTATGTATTTCACATTGTGGAATGAACTAGTGTTAGTGATGAAACTTGGGGGAAGCTAAGTCCCTAATGACTATTCTCAGGCTTTTTGTGGAAAGTCTGTTACTCATAGAAACAAATATAAATCAGGACTGTGTCTCCTTTGCTCATCTGAAGAAAATTTGACCTCAGTCAATAATTCAAGTATAGGAAAAATGCTGGATAGAAGTCTATATCTGTATCTTTGCAAATGTAAGTGATTTAAATCAATTGTATGTGTTAATTTTAATTCAATTCTTGGAGAGTCAACAGACTTATGCCCAAAGCTGGAGGGCAGTTTTCTACTCTTTTCAGGTAATCGTAGTTAACAATTAGCATCTAGTGTTAGTACCAGACCATTTATTTAATCCTGTGAAGTAGTAGATCTGATAATTATTTTCATTTTATAGATAGGTAAACAAAGGCTTAGTGTGCAGGACTCCTAACTAAAGCTTTTAACAACTATTTTATATTTGTTTTCTATCACTCTGCTTGGTATAGAAGAAGTTCTGTTTTTCAGAGATTGTAGATCATTGAAAAGGAAAAAAAGTAAGAAATCACTGAAAATTTAACCTGAAAGACGTTTTCTAGCAATGTGTGGCTGATTTACATGATACATCTATAAAATGAAATTTGTATACACACACACATATATACATTCATTTTTTAAATTATATTTTGGGAATACTCTTAAAACAAGGGGTTCTATCTTATTTCATTTTTGTCTATTCACCTGTAAAGAAGCAAAGAAAGAAAAATAGAAAAGGTGATCTCGTGATGGTTGTAAAATATGGAAACAGATTTTTTGATACTCTTCTTACTAAGAAGTGCAAGGATGCCCTCTCTTTGAATCTGGACATGCCTGTGACTGCGTCCTCCAAAAAATGAGGGTGTATGTGATGCTCTGTGACTTCTAGGATAGTTGATAAAAGGCCATGCCATTTGCTGGAACGTGTATTATTTGAGCTGTTATGTAAGATGTTCAATTAACCGAAGACCACCACACTGTAAGGAAGCCCAGCCATATAGAGAGGCCATTGGCAGGCTTTCTTGTAGACAGTCTTCAGTTGAACCCAGTCTTTGAGTTGACCCAGGACAGGTATCAGACATATGAGTGAAGCCTCTAGGTGAGTGCAACGCCCACCCATTTAAGTCATCCTGAGCCTTCAAATCTTCTCAGAGCACCAGATACTTTAGGGAGAAGAAAAACTACCGCCATTACGCAATGTCTGATTTCCTGATCCACCGAATCCTAGACTGTAATAAAATGGTTGTTTTAAATTTGGGGTTGCTTATTATGCAGCAATAGATAACTAGGACAGTGTTCAGTAATAGTTTGTTGAATGACTCTTCATTATGTGAGAGGTTCCGTTGAGTAAAACTAAAGAAAATTAAAAGAAACCTACGTGGCCTCATATATTTTATTGAATTCTTTTCCTCTCTGGTTAGTAATGTTGGTAAATAGTTATTGAAGCTGTTATTATGACATGTTCCCCTGCCAGTTCATTTAATTCATTTAGCAGCAATATTCATGCGCCGACTCTTGTGCACAATTCATCATTTGAGGAATTATGCGGTGTATGATATTAAGATACACTGCCTATGAGCTAGTTGTGTACAATATAACGGAAATAATACAGTGTGAAGCTACATGTGAACAATGCCATGGAGAGCTAATAGCACCACTGCACTGAGAATTTAGGAGAGACAAGCTCCTTACTTCTTTCATTGGATTATACTGATATGTTTCACTGTGTGCCCATATGTGGCAAATAAAATGGAAATTAATGTAACTGTCCAAACAAAGCATCAAAATATATCTGCTGAAATTTGTAAGGAAAACGTAATTTTAAGGCTGAATTATCTGGGTTATTCAGTTGAAATCTTAATATTTTTAATTGTTTTTTTAAATTAAGAAACCACAGTGAACGAGTCCTCTTGAAATTGAATCCTTTACGCCGCATTTATCATTAAGCATTTTCAAGTGGGCAATTATGACATTCTCTCTTAGCCACCCAGTTTTTCTGTTTTTTATGAGAAAGTAGGTGCATTTTTACACACATATTAGTCATCTTTTCTTTGATTATGCATCTGCTAGCCATATCTCTGGAATACTGTGAACAGCATTTGCAAAAATTTGTACATTCAATGTATCTGAAATATTTTGGGAAAAATTAAAAGCTAATATTAATAGTAATCTTTAATATTAGCTTTTAATTTTAAGAAACTAGGTATGGCATAATCAGGAGCAAGCAGCATTATCTAAACTGCTGAGTATAATATGAAGAAGTGAATGATGACCATGAAGGAAAGTACCAACCAGTTTTCTGAGTGATTCACTAGACTTTTTATGCAACAGAGTGGTGGCCAGTTTTCATGGGTAATTGCAAAAATGACATAATATTATATTTGACTTCTTTTTGAAGTTTAAATTGAAATAAAGCAGCTTGAGTTCATTTTTATTACTTTGAAAAGAAAAAAATGGAGACTTCCATTGTATTAGTAATCTCTTGTTGTGTAACAAATTATCACAAATTTACAGATTTAAAAGAATACATGTTTATTATCTCACATTATCTGTGGGTCAGAAGTCTGGTCATGGATTAGGCATGTCCTCAGCAAGGTTATAGTCAAGGTGTGGGCCAGGTTGAGGTCTCATTTGAGACTCTAGTAGGGAAAGATCAGATTCCAATCTCACATGGTTGTCAGAACTCGTGCTTTGCTGACTGTGGAACAGAGGACCTGATACTTGCCGCCAGTTGTCCAGGTGACGTCTTTGCCATGTGGCCCTCTCTCATGTAGCTCACAACCTTGAAGCTTGCTTCTTTAAAGCCAGCAAGGGGGAAGGTTTCTTAGCAAGACATATGTTGCAATCTTATGTAATATCATCACAAAAATGGCACCCCTCACCTTTCCTCTGTTCTATTCCTTTGGAAGCAAATCTTGATCATACTCAAGGGAAGGAGGCTATACTAGGACATGAAGATGAGAAGGGGGAATCATGGGCCCACCTGAGAGATTATTTGCACATCCATTACTTTTAAATATCCCTCAGAGACATTATTCTTTAGATAATCAGAGACAATTTAGATAATCAGAGACCTATTTTTAATTGTCTCAGACAAGGTACATTTGTTTTTGTTTTATGTTGTCACTAAAAACAAATATGTGATAAATATTTAACTATAAATGTAGAAGAACATCATAATTATTAAATACAAATGTATTTTACTGTGGGAACATAGGTAAATAATAAAATTTCTCAGTCATGATTCTACATGGGTAAAATTGAATTTTAATTAAAGAAATTGAAAATGATCATCTTCAAGTCTTCTTATTTCTTCCAAAATTGTTTCTGTGTAAAATTAAATTCTGAAGTTTGCCTTGAAATATTTTTAAAATTTAAAAACTTCACTATAATTGTGAAATCATAAATGTCACATAAATGCTTTAGATGAATGCAATCTGTTTCCTAAAAATATATTTAGGGTAAATTAATGAATCTTTAGAACCTGTAGTTTCTTATAATTCTCATGATAAGATTGATTTATTTAGGTCAATGCAGTACTCATATATGCCTCTTTAGTCATCCGAATACAATCTCATTTGTCTGGAATGCTGCCCATAATGCTAAATTCAGATTAAAGGTTTCAACAGTGGGATTTGAAATAAACATGAAGGCACTTTAGGGTAACTGCCTTTATAAACAGAGGTCTGGAAACTCTCTCTTCCACTATTCTGATACTACTAGAAGAATTATTTTTTTCCACCAGTTCCAGAATGCCAGATATTCTTCTGAGAGCTGCATCTTTTGTCTTTAGTCCTGATCTTCATTAAAGCAGTTGCTTAGTATTGAAAATAGGAAACGCAGTTTGAAGATAATGTTCTAATTTATGGATTTATACTCGTTGAGGAACTGGCATGGTTTTGTTTGGGGGAGGAGTAAGTTATATTGGTATGTTGGGAAACGATAAGGTTAAGATCTGCCACTGTCCTGCCCACCTCAGCTTCCACCTATTCTTTGCCATCAGGTAATTCTGTTCTATAGCAGACGGGACCTTCTGGTTGCTTAAGGAAGTTGAAATGGATCACTGCAAATACATCATTACTATTTGAAAAATGATTCCAAGCATATGCTACCCGATAGCATCATCTTGGTATTTAAAGGATGAAAAGGAATTAGCAATCCTTCATCTGGACTTGGGTCAAGCCAAAATGGTAAAAGAAACTAGTGCAAAATTAAGATTAAAAAAGAAAAACTGTCTGGATTTTTCCTTTTGCTATAAATGGAAATAACTTCCTGGACATTCTGAGCTGACTGTTAAGCTATGTGTATGTTTTTATTTTTTCCTATGCGTGATTACTGGCTTAGAGTTAACATGCTATGTAAAATTAACTCAAGGAATCTATTATTTATCCTTGCCCTACACTTAGGACATGGGTGTCCACTAAATATTTGTTGAATAGATATTATTCATTTGGAGAAAATCTAATTTTGATTCCGTGCACATAAAAAAAATTAAAAAGCTGAGTAGCCAAATTTTCTGTCACTCCCAGAAACACTTACCCTTAGGCTATACTCTTGAGGAAATCAGACACAATTTGGCTAAGGTCTTTTTCTGTGTGGTTTTTAGATGAAGTCGTGCTGGAACACAATGTCAAAATGTTATTTGAATTAGGGGAAAAAAAAGTTAAACCCATCTCTTCATTTCAAACTATATTCATTCCATTGTCAAACTATCTGTAGTTGTTGGATTTCTTCAAATCACAGCATGATTCATATAATTACTGTATTATGATTAGGTTTATTAAAGGTCTGAAGTTATTTTAATTGTTTGTGATGAATGAAAAGAAGATGAAGTAGGAAGACCTAGTCTGCAGTTAGAAGGGCTGAATATTGAATTCAGTTATAGTTATTGTTGAATTTTCTTTTAATAAGATTGAATCCAGAGGCAAGACATTTTGTTCCTTAAAACCCCAACTGAAGTGTATTTTAAGAATGACCTACATAATAATGAATTTTCAAATTCTCACTAACATACTGGAAAAAAAAAAAAAGAACTGACTTAATGACTTGATTTTTCAGTTTAAATTCATGCTTCTCATTATCAGTTTTCTTCTGGCCATTTCATAAGATTCTATTGTATAGTTATCGATTTTCTAGATTTTCTTTAAATCTGTATTTTACTTGTGGCTACTCACAACTTGCTGTACAACAGCTTGTCCTTATTTCCAGTCATAAATATTAGTATCTAACAGATGCTCTCTAATTTTAGCTGTCAAACAAAAGAGACTGGGATACCAGGATGTAAGAGTCAGCGTATAAAAACATAAAATAGACATGGGCTTCCTAAATTCAGCCATACTTATTGGTTGCCTACTGCAAAGATACTTATTTGCTTGAAGTTATTTGTAATGTAATGTTCATAAATCCATCCAGTTTACTTTCGATAAAAAGTTACCTTTTATAGATCCAGTTTACTTTTCATAAATCCATCCAGTACCTTTGAATCATTCATGTATCCAAGGATACTATTCTTCCTCAGACTCATTAGACAGTTTGTATTTAATGCATTATCTATCAAAAGAATAAAATGAGGAGGATAAAAACATGCACATAATAATGAGGAAAGTAAGTTTAATATGCTGTGAGGTACAAAGCTCAGATTTTATTTTAAAAGTTACTGAGTTTTATTTCTCAATGTTAGCCTCTTGGGCACTTTGTTTTCAATTAATTTATTTAAAAAAATTCTATACAATTCATCTATGGGATGGTAAACCATTTTTTACATGATGTTATTTAAGAAGTACATCTTACTCTACTTAGATATATGACTTTTTCTCTCTGTAATCTGAAATGTTAATTATTACCATAATTTTGGGATACCTCAATGTCAGAAGCCTCATTTGTTGGAAGAATCATTTATAATTTATAAATTTGTTAGGTTCAGTTGAGTTGTTTGGATAACTGTCCACATTTTAGGTGGGAAATCTCCCGAAACTAGTCAGATTTACATTAAGAGATTGTTCATTTGTCATGAAAATAATGTCGAAGACCATGATGTACCTAATAGTTTTCCATTTTAACTTAGGGCTTCCTACGATGGTTTGGAGTATTTTAGGCTCATTGAACATAATGTGCTTAATTTGCAATGTAGAACTTTGAAAGATAATGAATCATGGATTTGATATAGTACTGGGCCAGACCATGATGTCTACTGAGAACTTTTGACTTGGGCTTGGATCCAGGTAGCTTTCGCTCCTAGTATTAGAATATAAGCAATGTGAAATATAAATAATGTCAAGACAGTTGATTTCTTGTAGGCCTTCTGTACATAGAAGAAAAGTACATGGAGACACATCCATTAATCTGCAGGCTTGCTACCTTTTCTACCTTCAAGCACATCAGCACAGAAATAATTTATGCTGTTTTATACTCCTATGTAAGTAGGATATTCTGGGACTTAAAATGTGACTTATGTAAGAACTAGAGCTACCTATCCTTATCTACCCCATGTTTTGGCCTAGGAGATTTCTATTTCCATCCACTCGGGACTCTCCATGAGCAGGCCTGACCACAGCTTATGCTAATATAGTTTTAATTTCATATATTGAGGAGATTACTAGTACAATTCAGAGCTATAATGGGAGAAAAGGAGAGTGAAATCAGTCAAATGAAACTCTAACAGTTACAAAATTAGAAAATTACATGCATATGGGCAATTATTTGGGCATTTACACAAAAAATCAAGTAGAAGTTGAAAAAAAAATCAAAGCTTTCAGTTTTTACCAAGTTTCAGAATTTAAATTTCACAAAATTGCTACTTTTATAATCTTAAAGTATTATTATATTTTTATCTTAAATATAAAATAGTCTTTCAAAAGCCTTATGAAAAATACCAAGATTTCTTTAGTTCCAGTGAAGTTATCCTGTTCTTTATTTTTCCGAGGAAGTTCAGGTGCTTAACCACTTTTTTATTTATTTAACCTGAGGTTATTCAGGAGCAACTCTGCTCAATAGAATCTCTTCCACAATAATAGAAATGTTTGATATCTTTGCTGTCCAATACAATAGACACTAACCACATGTGTCTTCTGAGCACTTGAAATGTGACTAGTAAAACTGAGGAACTGAATCTTTAGTTTTATCTAAATTTGATTAGTTTAAAATTTTAATTTAAGTATCCACATGCAGCTGGTGGCTACCATATTGAACAGCAGAATTCTAGGGAATAGTAGCAATTTCATAACTAGCTGTTGACTGAATGGCTTTTTAGATCTCCACGACAGTTATGAGAATAACATGTACATACCCTGTACTCAGTTAATTATTAATAAAATGAAGAATAATTAAAACTTACTTGTGTGCCAGCCCTTACTAATCATTTTTATCCATATGGAAGTCAGAATATGTAACCTTCGGTAGGAAGCTCTCAGGTGATTGTCAGTTATTTGAGAAAGTCAAACAAATTTGCTCCAATACTTTTAAGATCAATATTATAAGATCCATTATTATGTAATTGTGCTACATGCCAGAAATAGGAAGATGACCTTTGGCAAGGTGAGCTTTGAAGAATTTCTGTCATTTAACAGTATCTCCTTTGATAGATAGATTGAAAGGATGGGTCTCTAAATGGTGCCCGAGCTCTGTAGTCAGATTAGATGATCTACATTCAAACGTTGTCTCAGTGATTTTCAAATGCTACACCCTCCAGCCATTTACTTAACTTTTCTGATTCAGTTTCTTCATCTGTAATAAGGGGTAATAATAGCACATAACTCCTGGGGTGGTTGTAAAGATTAAGTAAATCCAGATTACTGAAGCACTAGGAGTAGTGTTAGACACGTTGCACATTATTAGTGCCAGATAAATATTTGTTAGATAAATAAAATAAAATTGGCATGTAAAATAAAGCAGCCAGGCATCAGTCACCATTGGTCGGTTAAGCATTGTTATTGATAGTTAAATGTGAAATGTATTTCTACTACCTAAGCAAGTATCAGTGGCCTGGATGACATGCATATATAGCCCTTCCTTAGCTTGTCCAAGAATATCTGGATGATACTTTCATTGAAGTATACGAATGCTCATTGGCATGTGGGGGGAGTATTCTAGTGATACCTAAACTAAAAGCTGGGCATGAATATCACACTGGCAGATGTCTTTTTCCCAGAGACTTGGCAAGATTGGATTAAACTGCTGTCAAGTTTTCCCAAAGAGTGTGCTGGGGAATGACTAATTACATAGGAGGTTAAGAGATATTGAAAGATAAAGGATTTTTGTGCTCAAGTATGTCTCAGAATTGCTAGCTTTAAAAAAAAAAGGTTAATTTCTTCATGGCATATCTATTCAGAGCCTTTCATATGGCACTGTGCTTTGTGAATGTCCAAACATGTTTAACCATGAAACTCTTATGTTAATTTCTTCATTTTTTTAAGAGGCATTGTGAGGGACTTTTGTCCAGTACAATTTGAGACACTGGAAAATCAAACACCACCAAAGAGAATTTAAACAAGTAGTATTATTTGTTAGTAAATGTATATATTTCTATCTTTAATCTTTGTATGTTACATACTTTTAACCTAGATATCTGATTTTGAAAGAAATTATAATTTTTGCTTCATAATAATTGCTTCATAATGAATTTTTAAAAAGGCAATATACCAAATATCTATAGTAGACACACTATTTCTTTGTGACCCTGAACAAGTAATTTGATCTTTCTCGGTTTTGATTTTCTTATCCTAAGCTAGGCTTACCTCATTTGCATACAAGTAAATGATGAACTAGATCATTTTTTATGTGTTTTTTCCCTAATTCTGGTATTTATGAGTATATGAATTTTGATCATGTTTACCTTAATGACACATCGGGTATTTTAAAGAAAAATAGTTATCTATTGTTTGTCCTGCCTTACTATATATAGTCAAATTGTTTCAAAATGAGAACATTTTTTTTCAAAATTATCATGTATACATGAAAAGAATATGATATTTCATCAAGTTATAGGTAAGAAAGATTTTATAAATATTAGCAGAAAGAAATGTATTTTCATTCTTAATATCAAACTATTCATCAATATTTTATCTACGTGTTCTAAAATGATAGAAATTTAAATATAGATGCACATTTATACATATGGCTTGTGAAAAGTATTTTTTTGCAAGAATATTTGAGATTTCAGTGATACTTCAATCATGAAGGAAATATAAAAAGTAAAACAGGCACGCAATCCACTTCTTCCCAGAATATATTCAAACAATATGCTTTCCCCATGGCAGTGTTAAAACAGTCTTTGTGAAATGTGGTGTGTAAAAGCAAAACAAAGCAAAACAAAGTTAAACAAAAAGAGGAAAACATTTTTATTTTTTCTAGTTTGGGCTTTTCTTTTCTTTTCTTTTCTTTTTAATTTTACCAGAGATTACAGCTTTTCTTTTGAATTTCTGTTTTGTGTGGGCAGTAAAAGGCCCGAGTCATTTTCAAAGGGAAGAACCAAGAACTAGTAGAAGAGAGAACATCTATGACATGTACTATTTACATTGGTCATTAGAATGCTGGGGATTTCCCATTATTTTCCCCTCAAGCATTTTATTGTTATTTTTCTGTTTAAATGAAAATACTCCTAAACAACACATCCAAGTGGCATCATCTGTGCTAAATGGTGGTCTACCAGCAGCCCTTTCTTTTTGGGGATGGTTCCCTGAGGGCAGACAGAGCCAGAGCTCTTGCTCCGTGACAAGCTCCTTGGACAGTAGTTTTGGCAGTAATAAATGGAGGCACAGACATTCCCAGATTGCCTCGATCCCTCTTTGAATTGTAAAGCCTTAAACACTGTTAAATTTTCATTATTTGAAACCTGCTTAAGTGTAATTGCATAATTTAACAAATATTTATTGAACATCTTCTATATGCAAAACATGGAGGGAGGTGACCATAAAAGTCACTCCATTCATGTTTGTTGAATGCATGAATAAATAAATTAAATAAATGCACTGACTCCCCCGCCCCCAACAGCATATAATTTAATGAGAGAAGCAAACTCGCTTAAAACTATTTGTATTCCAAGCCAGGATGCTGTGCATCACTCAGAAAAGGTCAAGTTCAACAAGAAAGGATTAGGAAAGATTTTATTTAGGATGTGTTTCTTAAATTGAGCTATAAGGACGACTAGGCTCTTAAATTGCAGAAAAGTAGTCATTCTCTCTTTACTGTTTTCTAATAGAACCCCAATCTCCTGAACTCAGTTGCATTTATATTATCAAGGACTAGCCACTAAAATGTATGCAGAAATTCAGTGTCATCCTTCAGTGGGGTCTCGTCTTAAAGGGAAAGCACAGTCCTTTACCTGTATCTCTCCCTTTTGCTACCTGGATTTCAAGTGTGATGTCCTCCAGCTCCAGCAGGAATCTTGAATCATGATGAGGAAAGTCTGTTACCCCAAGGATAGTACAGTTTACCCAGGGAACCTGATGAGTATTTGGAGCCATTAAACCAATGTGGACCACCTAGTTCCAAACTTTTCCCTTTTTAAAGTGAGAAATAAACTGCCTGCTTGAAACCACTATTATTTGGGATTTGACTGTTACATGTAGTTTGCATGAATAAGTGATTGGAAAAAAAATATGGCAGGTATCGTGTCTAGTGAGATGATAGATCTCGTGTAATCGATGCAAGAACATAGAAAATTCACAATGTATGTGTGTTTGTAGAGTATTTGTGTTTGTGTCTTTGTCTTTGTATATTAAAGGGAAGGAGAATACAAGTTTAAATGAAAACAATTCAATACCCTATGCCATTTCACCACTTTAAATTTTATACAAAATAGTCTTAAAGTTACCCATAAGACATTAAAAATAATGGCCTTTCACCATCTTTATTTATTTTCTGCATTTCTTCCTTGTCCTTAAAATTCATTCCTCGTCTTCTAAATTTTTTTTGAGTCATGAAGGTCTCTCATGTAAAATGTATGTAGTATTTAAGAGGTATTTTTGTCTTAAACATGTACATGTTTTTACACTATGGACCCAGAGTTGGATTCCCAATTCCCAACTCTGCTTTCTGGTAATGTGACTTTAGGAGAGTTTCTTAAACTTTCTCTCTTTTAGTTTCCTCAGTGGTAAAATGGGGCATAATAGAACTTACCTTAGAGAGTGAATTGAGCTATTATAGTATATGGAAAGTGCTGGTGCGGTGCTTGGAACCAATAAACATGATCAAATGATCAGCAATGTTTGTAGTGGTGATCCTTTCAGAATAAGCTGTAGTTTAGACTTGATCCATGTATAAACTAGCAAAGAGTTTAAATTGGAAGCAGAAGCATATTACATGAGAAACATGAGATTTTAAGTAGGTTAAAGAGATTGTCATTTGGAAGATGGATCGAAACAAAGATAAAGTATAGTATTAAATCATCATTTAAATAACAGCTAAGCTCTTACACCAGGTGACTGGAATAAGAGCAGTAAGACTGCTTTCTTCTTCATGTCGCAAGGACTGTTCAAGGCACTAACCTAGCTAGGCCAACTGAATATCAACCTTGTACCCACAGTCTTATTACAAACGAAGTCTTTTTCTTCCATGAGGATGGCAGTTATTAACTTACTTTGGAGTGCTGGAGGAGGTTATCATGAATCCTCGCTCTCTGAGAGGGCAAGACCCAGAATCAGACACAGAACCAGAATCTGAATTTTGCAGCCAAAGATAAGGCACCTGCAGACTCATGTGGGGGACGCATCTGGTGTGTTCTCTTTCTGCAGGGTAGTACTGTTAATTCTTCACTTGCTAGAACATAATAATTACTCACGAATAAAATGTGATAGAAGAGGATTTGTTTGCGTATATGACTTTCATGGAATAACTTTCATATGCTAGAATACATCCGCAAACTCCTTGAAAACAAGTGATTAGAGCTCAGTGTCACCATCCCACCTGCTCAGGAATAACTGGAACCTCTAACAGCATGTATTTTTTTAAGCCAAGTGAGATCACAAGGGTGGGGGTGGGGGAGACTAGAGTGGAGGTGTGTTTGGCATGAATTTAAATAATCGCCTGAATTAAAAAGATCTCTCAAGCACTTTTTACATTCTGGCCGTCTTCACTGTTTTTGCTAAGACCTCTTCGATCTGTAATACAGGATCTGTAATATAGCCTAGACGCATATTCATGCAAGCATTCTTCCCACCAATTTACTTTAACAGGCAATGAAATTTGAAATGCCTTTAAGTAATGTGCCCCTCCCCTTTGAATAGGAAAAATAAAATGATGTTCAAATGTAGGATGCTTTGTAAGGTATAAGCAATTACTTAAAGAAAAATACTGGAGCTGAAAAGGAAAAATAAAAATATTCGATGTTCATTTTACCTTATTGCTCAAGAAAATGTACTCTGTGATGGTGCCTTTTAAACTGTATTGCATATGCAAATCTCCTGGGGACATCGTTAAAATGAAGATTCTGATTCATTGATGGAATAGGGTCAGAGAGTGTATTTCTAACAAGCTCCCATGTGATCCTGATGGATGTTAGTTTTTTGTTTGTTATTGGGTCTTTTTTGGCTGCACTCAGAATAGCAAGGATCTATGGCTTGATGTCATGACTTGTTAGTCAATGTGAGAAAGGGCTAACGACAAGCTCTTCAGAGCCCCATTCTTCCATAAGTGGTTCTTGTGCTCAGTCTACTGGGCTTCCAACATTTGGAAGTGCAATCTAAACAGAAGTCACAGCTACTTCTACGACATTCTGAGCACCTAATATAAATACCAGACCATGGCACATTTTTGATCATATAGGTTTTGGACCTATGTTTTTAAAAAATCTGCATAATCTAATGAAGGAGGCTCCCATGTATATTACTTACGACTGTTTTTTCCCAGAGACACCTCAGTGAAATGATCTTTGAGGTTTTTAGGCTCTTTTTTGTAGAAAGAACTGGTAACGTATATTTACATTCATCATCCTCATCAAAAGTCCTTTCTGAAACCTGGACGGTCTGTGAAGTGCTATAGCTAGTAAGTGGAAGCATTCATCATGCTGACTCCTGGGAAAGTGTGCAGCTGGTGGGGCATTCAAGGCCTGAAATCCTCCCCACACTGTTTCAGGTCAGCTCACGCTTTGCTGTCTCTCTGCTTTCTCAGCATCTTCCCACTACTTTTCAGACCAATTCTATGCAACATCCTCTGTGCTCACAGAACTCACCCCAAATCCTAAAAGGTAAGATGCCTGAAGAAACTGGTGGAGGTACATTTGACAATGGGAGGCAAAGGCCCTTTATTGCTACAAGCAATTATCAGCGCACTAACATACTTCTTCATTCTGTAAATCAGAACTTGCAACTTGGACTGTGTGTCTCTGCTCTTCCTCTTACCCTGTCTTACTTAGTACCAGCCCTCTGTGTTGCCCCCTGGTAGATGCTTTTTGAGACTGAGGAGTTTATAAAATGGTTGTGAATAACATCCCCCAATGTTAGTAACATTTATAGGCTGCTTACCACCTGCAAAGCTTTTCACATAAATTGTCTCAACAATAAATGTAGGGCAAGCAACTTGCCTGAGGTCACTTGACCAGAGTGGATTTTAAAGGAGTTGTGAAGCCAGGTCAGAACTTTCATTGCTAGGAAAATACAGCTTAAATACCCTTCAAATATAGAGTGATAGTTAGCACAAAATATTACGGATTCCTGATTTTCTTATTTTTATGTATATTCTTACTAAATAAAACCATAATATTTTGAAATTTAAAAGGATTCCATCTCCTGAGCAAATGGGCTAATCCATTTTTCAGAGAGAAAGTTCTCAGTATTAATGGTGTCTTTATTGGCATATTTAAAAAGAAAATAACAATATGTAACTGTTAATATTCACCTTTATTTAAAGGTACAACTCTCTCCTAAGCACTTCTTGTATCAAACACAAATAATTTAAGACAGTTTTGCAAGCAAACTGTTTCCTAAAATGTACGTAAAATTGCTTCTGCATTATGCTTCAAGTCAGGCTGGCTCTCTGTGCCAGCCAGAACCTGGGTTCTTAGTTTTGTTGTGATGATTAAAATAACAGCATAAAGCACACAGTCTGGTAGAGAGCAAGCATGGGCGAATGCTACCTCTTTGAATTAATATTGTCATTTCACATATTTTATGTCATTTGTATATTTCAAAATGTCTTTAATAACAAGCTAAGACCTTGGTCACTGGCTGGCCTGTTGAAATTGTTCCTGCTTTTAAGTTTTCTAGGATGGGCTAACTATACAGTTTTGTGCTTTCCATTGTTTCAAAATCGGTTTCAGGAAAGACTCAGTGACAAATGTCCCTGGTTCCCTCATTCTGAGGGCAGAATCAGCCAAAGGAAGGAACAGTCCCCAAATCAGGATTTATTCCTCCTGTTTTCGGGGGAGTGAATGGATGGATGAATTGCCCCTCTTTTTTAAAATGTAAATTATGCTCACTTGTATTAGCTTTCACAGTGCAGAGAGTTTGGAGGAGAAAGGTGAGGGGAAAAGATACTGATGACAGGTGTGCAGAGATTTTAAGGCTTTTAATTTTCTGTTTATCTAAGAATAGAAAAATGTTTCTATGTGCCATTTTATATGTGAACTTGCACTCTTCTGTTTTTCCATGTGCTCCACTTTTAACCTGACAATATATCTGGGCAACCATCTTGTAATACTTTGCTACATCAAAGGAAAAAAATAAGTAGCTAGTAATTAACCAATATCAGACATTATGGATGAGACATGATCATATATTTTCATGAAAGGAAGAAGCAGAAAACAAGGAAGATACTAACGTACCTATCACCACTGTGTTGTTCCAAAATCAGTCCATAAAGGCTAGCATTTATAGCATGTCTCCCAGAAATTATCTTCCCTTTCTGTCGTGGTGCCATTTGCTGTCATATTAAACCTGGAATTAGTTTGGAGTTCTTGTCTCGTTTCCTTAGGAACCTTTCTGTCTGATTCCTTATACAGGAAATTATCATCCCACAGTTAGGAAAGTAATGTTACAGATGAATAATGTTTTGACAGAATTTTCAAAATTAAATTGCATACTACACCTTAGCAGAGCTGAAATATCTTAATGTATATGTTCCTGAGAAAATTCTTTATCATTCAACCAGGGGATATGGGAATGAGAAATGATTCTGTTTTTCTTAACAAAAATTAGAGAGTAAGCTTTTCTCCAGGCAAACGATCCAACTGTCTGGGCTAACATTTAGGCCTGAGATTCAGAATCTCTTTAATTACACCCATTAATTGTTTATCCAGTTAGTACATCATTGATTGCCATCCTTGTTGGGCCGGTACCCTGATGACGACCATCCACAGCTTGGCTTATAAGTAGGAAATGATTCATTGCATTTTCCCCTACTCTTTTGACATCAATGGTAAGAGCTTTACTGTTATTAAAAAAAATAGTTTAAAATCAGTTTCATGTTCTCTGATTCAAATATAAAACAAAAACGGTCTAATTTAGTATTATGTTTGCAATTTCTTCCTCAAAGTTGCCAGAGTTATTACATCTTTTCCTGAATGACATTATGAAAAAATTTAAAAAACAGTATATTTTAACTATGCAAAATACTGAAAATGTAAATATTATGAGAATGAAGTAAAATGGTGTCATGGAACAATAGCTTGTCATGGGAAGCCTTATGTGACATTAAATAACAAGGGGGTCAGAAATCTCGGTTCCTTTTCTTACTTTTTTTTTTATTGTGGTAAGAACACTTGACATGTTATCTATCCTCTTACAATTATAAGTACACGATACAGTATTGTCAGCTCTAGCCACTATATTGTACAGCATATCTCCAGAATTTATTCATCTTGTGTAAGTGAAACTTTGTATCTGTTGAACAGCAATTATCAATTTTCTCCTCTCTCCAGCTCTTGGTAACAACCATTCCCCGTTTTAGATACCTTATTAAGTGGAATCTTGCAGTATTTGTTCTTCTGTGCCTGGCTTATTTCATTTAGCATAATGTTCTTCAGGTTCATCCGGATTGTTGCATATGGCAGGATTTCCTGCTGAATATTTTTCAATTGAATGTATATACCACATTTTCTATATCCATCAATGGACTTTTAGGTTACAGAAATTATCACTTTCATTTTGACACTTTTACTAATTGGTTGAAAAATTTTTGACGCATTATTTAATCTTCTGATCCTCCATTGCTTTACTACATAAAGCATGTTATTTTTAACATCTTTTCTATCTGAGACAATTGTAAGCTGTGACTATTGAACATAAAGAAAAAATAAATTCAAATATGTCATACAAAAAAAGCTAAATAAATTTGATAGTTCATCATGATTGGGAAATTGGAATGTATAAGGTTAGTTTTAATATATAGAAGTAACCAATGTAATAAGAGAATGAACAAGAATAATTTTACCCAAAAAAATCTGTAGATGGAAAAATAAAGGAGGTGATTCTGCATCCAAAGAATGCACAGTGTATACCAGAGAGCTTGTTTTGAACCAGATGTGATAAAATTCTATCTATAACATTGATATTTGTATTCAAAAAACGTAACTGTCTTCCTAAGGCCAAAAATGTTAAATTCATAGGGAGAGAAAGAATGGTAGTTGCTGTGCTTACAGGGAGGGAGAAATAGGGGCTTTTATTTAATAGGTATGGAGTTTTATTTTGGGAATAGATATTTTGGTCTGCGTGGCATAAGTTATCTATCTTGTCAATTTGCACACCACAAACTGAATCAGACTGCTTTGAACACACAACAAGAGGAAGAAGAAAGGAAAATGGGCCATGGGCAGGTGGATCTAAGAGGTGTCAGTGATGTTTTCGTACTTATTGGATGAGGGTTTCCATGGATAATGATGATATGCTTGGGATCACGTAAATGGAGTCTTCCGTGCGTTAGGGTTGGCATAGGTTGTCAAACTATTATGTTCCTCCTTGCTGCTAAGCCTCAATGTTGTACTCTATCCTTCTCAACATAGGGCACTATGAATGAATCGAAAAATATATACCATCTCTGTTAAAGATAAATTATTTATTTTTATTAAATTCAATGTACCCGTATGTTAGAACATGAAACTTATAGAATGTAGTAAATTAGTGATTTCAAAAGTATATACATGTAAACCTTGCTGTTGGAGAAAAGCATGTAAATCTGTTATATTTATATATATATATATAATTTTTGCTAACAAAAATTCATTTATGAGTAAGCTCATAATCTTTTATATTTATTCTGAAGCATTGATAATATTTTGGTTCACAATTACTACAGTTATTTTAAATTGTATTATAATTATAGTTGTCAGAAATGCAAAAATGAGGTCTTTTTTGATAACATGACCCCTTAAATATCAATGCTTTTGTCTGAAAGGATCCGAAGACCCGGTTTTATGCAACAGCTACTAAGAAAACAATTTAGGTTCTAAAAGTTTAATTCCTTTCTATCGTGGGCACATATTATGTCAACCTTAAAATGTCAGGTTGACCACTGTATTTTTGGTCTAGCAAGTTTCTGAAGTATGCATATGGCTTTCATGGTAAATATGGTATACTTTCTCAGAGCCACAAGACTAAGCAATGCTATTCGAAGTGGATTAGTCACTACTTAATAGTGGTTGTTTCCTAGCTAGAGTGTGGAGCAATATGGAAGCTAGATGTAGGGGTAGGTATTTTTATGTTACCTTCATGTCATTCTGACACTGCCCCCCTCCAAAGGTCTTGCTTCTCTTTACTTTGAATACATAATAAGGGAAAATATGTACTGCCTATGTACCATACATTCTGAGATTTGTTTCTATGCTTTTGTTCATTTGGCCAACTACAGTCAAAGCTACAAAAAAAGAGTGGGCATCTTCACTCCAACCATCTTTGAAAACTCTTGTAAGTTGGGACAATGAATACAGGTTTTACTGGACCTTGGACCAAAAAAAAAAAAAGAAAAAGAAAAAGCACATAACCTATCTGCTTAGAGAAATGTCTTGTCCAGGTAATGATGCACATATACATAAAACCAAAATGGTGAAATTTGCACTGTCCCTCCAAGCTGATCTGTAATTACATTCCTATTCATGTAGATTGAGTTGCTAGTTATGAAGTGTAATATGCATTTTTTTCTGTCTTGTACAGTTTTTGAATAAGTGACCAACTGTTAAGCCATTATTGTTTTATCTGTTTCTCTAAACAGAAACAAATCCTCTCTGAAAAGAGATGTTGGATTGGAATGCACCAGAAATGGAAATCATGTTTGTTGTTCGAGGAGATTTTATAAGCACGTGTGTGTGTGTGTGTGTGTGTGTGTGTGTGTGTGAGAGAGAGAGAGAGAGAGAGAGAGAGAGAGAGAGAGAGAGAGAGAGAGAGATACTGTGTCTTACTGAATTTAATGTGAATCACTACATAGTCTAAATTATGTCATAGTAGTCTTCTCCTTGGGAAAAAAGAAATCTCTGCTGTTCAGCTCTCAAAAAACACTTTATTTTCTGAGCAATTTAATTTCATCAGATGAAATGAGATGGGTTATAGAAATATGTGTGGCACACACTGATGTATGCAGGTGCAGTTGCTACACGAAGCCTGACGTGGGGCCTTTTTGCTTCGTGTGCTCACTGCCCTAACTGCAGATTAGAACCACACACAATGACATGTGTAGGGGCCACAGGTTAATAACAGCATTTAGAATGCCAACTGTACTTAAGGGGAACCGTGATTCTAATTACTCATAGATACCTATTGACAAAGAAATATAAGAAATATAAGATTGTGTCATTTAATAAAAGTGCTATGAGCCTTTTAAGACTAGGCTGAAAATTGCCCAAATGAGAAATAATGTGAGATCCCTTGGATTTGCTCGGACCCCGTAAAACCTCTGTCATCAGCTGAGTGCCTGGCATGGTGAGCTAAGGGGCAGTAAGGAGATTCTGACGGAGGGACAGAATGTTTCCTCTTGTCTGCTGCAGTTTTGTTCAAATAAATATACGAGGATGGATATTCCCAGAAGAATTTATCTTTTCTGTGCCAGGAGACATATTTTTAATGGCCCTTGCCAAAATTTACCTGGTTCAATTTTCTTTTTTTATTAAATTTATCTTTGTTGTAGTTGACATATCCTATTATATTAATTTCAGTTGTACTACGGAGTGATTAGACATTTATATACCTTATGAAGCAATCACCACAATAAGTCTAGTACCCATCTGATACCATACGTAGTTATTATAATATTATTGTATATATTCCTGTGTTGTACTTTACATCCCCATGACTAATTTTATAACTGGCAGTTTGTGCGTTTTAATCCCCTTCACTTTTTTTACCTGTCCCCCTACTCCCACCCACCTGGCAACCATCAGGTTGTTCTCTGTATCAAAGAGTGTTCCTTACTTTGTTGTTTAGATTCTACATATAAGTGAAATCACATGGTATTTGTGTTTCTCTCTGGCTTATTTCATTTAGCATAATACCCTTGAGGTCCATCCAGGATGTCGTAGATGGCAAGGTATCGTTCTTTTTATGGCTGAGTAACATACCATTGCATATGTGTACCACACCCTTTTTATCTGCATGTTCATGGTCACCTAGGCTGCTTCCATATCTTGGCTATTGTAAATAATGCTGCAATGAGCATAGTGGTGCATATATCTTTGCAGATTAGTGTTTTCAATTTTTTTCTAACACCCAAAAGTGGGACTGCAGGGTCATATGGTAGTTCTATTTTTAATTTTTTTAGGACTCTCCATACTGTTTTCCATAGTGGCTGCAGCAGTGTACATTCCCACCGACAGTGCACGAGGGTTTCTTTTTCTTCACATACTCGCCAACACTTGTTATCTCCTGTCTTTTTTATGACAGCCATTCTGACAGGTATGAGGTGATATCTCATTGTGGTTTGGATTTGCATGTCCCTGATGAGTAGTGATGTTGAGCATATTTTCATGTGTCTTTTTGCCCTCTATATGTCCTCTGGAGAAATGTTTACTTAGGTCCTTTGTACTTTTTAAATCAGATTGTTCTTTTGTTGTCATTCTTTTGTTGTGTTTTTTTGGTATTGAGTTGTATGAGTTCTTTATATATTTTAGATATTAACCCATTATCAGACATATCATTTGAAAATATCTCTTGCCATTCAGTAGGTTGCCTTTTTCTTTTGTTGATCATTTTGTTGATATCCTTTGCTGTGCAAAAACTTTTTAGTTTGATATGGTTCTATTTGTTTCTTTTTACCATTATTGTCTTTACTGTAGGAGTCAATCCTAAAAAAAAAGTATTGCTAAGACTAATGTGAAAAGGTTTAGGCACCCCTATGTTTATTGCAGCACTATATACAATAGCCAAGACATGGAAACAACTGAAATGTCCATCGGTAGATGACTGGATTAAGAAACTGTGGTACATTTATACAATGGAGTATTACATGGCTATAAAGAAGAAAGAAATCTTACCATTTGCAACAATATGGATGGACCTAGAGAACATTATGTTAAGTGAAATAAGTCAGACAGAGAAAGAAAAATACCCTATGATCTCACTTATATCAACCTAAAAAAAGAATAAATGAATGAACTAATCAGAAACAGTCTCAGAGACATAGAGGAAAAACTGAGGGTTGCTAGATGGGAGGAGGGCGGGGATAAGGGAGAAGGTGAGGGGATAAGAAAGCACAGTTGGTAACCACCAGATGCCCACGGGATTACGAAAGTCAATCTGGAGAATGTAATCAATAATGTTGTAAAGATTTTGTAGGGTATCCGATGGACACTTGTCTCATTAGGGAGACCACCTCAGGGATGATGTAGATGCCTGATCACTGCACTGTACACCTGAAGCTGAAGCTGAACAATAATGAATGTCAACTACAATTATATATACATATATATATATATGTATATACATATATATGTACATATATATGTGTGTATATATATATATATATATATATATACACACATATATACACACACACACACACAAGAAGCGTAGTACAGCATTAGGAATGGAGACAGTGAAAATGGAATGGCTGTGTGCGATGTCAGAGGGGTAGTGGATGGGGGGGTGTTGTCACTGTGTGAGGGATATAAATGATAAATATCTAACTATTACATTGTTTTGTGTACCTAAAACTAATTTAAAAAGTTGGGGAAAAAATGAAAAAGCAAGTAAAATGACAAGTAAAAACCAGGAAATCATTAAATGTGTAATAAGAAATCATTGTACTTTAGTAAATCTGATGGAGATTAAAATAGATTTATTGTTAATTGTTCTGCATATACTAAGTATTTCTATAGCTCTTGACATCAAAACACTTGATTATTAATGATGAATGATCACATATAAAAGATATAAATTCGTATTTGTATTTTCAAAAAAATATGCTGAACTGGCCATTAAGCATGGATTTATTTCTGGGCTCTCGATTCTGTTTTATTAATCTATGCGTCTATTTTTGTGGCAGTACCATACTGTTTTAACTACTGTAGCTGTTTAGTATAGTTTGAAATCACGTAGGATGATACTTCCAACTTTGTCTTTCTCACGTTCAATTTTATTAAAACTAACCATTAATTCTAACATTGTTTTTATCTTAATTTACTACTATATGAACAAAGAAAGAAACATTTGATTTAACAAATTTTTATGTGTCTGTGGAAAATAAAGCAGAGTGTTTGTAAATAGAATGATTTATTTTTAAAATGTGTGTTGAATAAAATCAGACTATTGATTTGCAGGGTG
The DNA here is from genome assembly GCF_964194185.1 of Rhinolophus hipposideros. Classification (NCBI taxonomy): domain Eukaryota; kingdom Metazoa; phylum Chordata; class Mammalia; order Chiroptera; family Rhinolophidae; genus Rhinolophus; species Rhinolophus hipposideros. The sequence continues at coordinate 55,574,678 of NC_138050.1, forward strand.
CCATAGACTGAATGTTTGTGTTTCTCTCCAAAGTTCCTATATTGAAACCTAATCCCCAAGGTGATTGTATTTGGAGGTTTGTCCTTTGGCAAGTGACTGGGACATGAGGGCAGAGCCCTCGTGAATGGGATTAGTGCCCTTATAAAAGACACTACAGAGAGCTCTCGCTTTCTTGACCCTTCTGCCGTGTAAACCATAAAGCAGGCTCTTACCAGACAACAGATCGGAGGGCACCTTGAGCTAGCACTTACTTTCTAGCATCCAGAACTGTGAGAAATAAATTTCTGTTATTTTATAAGCCACTCTGTCATTGGTAGTTTGTTACAGCAGCCTGAATAGACTATGACACAGGACAAAGACTATATTAGCAAATCAACATAAAAACAAACAAAAAGGTGGACAGTAGTTAATTAAACGCAAATGGGATAAATTGGCCTAGGGATGGCATAATTGTGCTGGCCTGTGAAAGTGGGTTTTGACTGTGGCATTCTAATGCTTCATTATGACCAGGGATCCTTGTGGGAAGACCCTGGGTTTATTGCCTAAGAATAGTTCTGTTTTCAGTGATTCTGCAGCAAACTATGATTCTGAAACATTATTCCTAATTGCCTGCACGGAATCATCTAAAGGAAAGACATTACTCATTAGCAAGGAGTTCTTATGCTCCTTCAGTTTAGACAAACCCTCATCTAACAAAGAGAAGAAAAGAAAAAAAAAATGCAACGTAAGTCTACAATTGCAGTTTAGAAGAACACTGGAAGCCGCCTTTTATTCATTAGGAAAATACCTTAATTCTTCAATAGATAACTCACAATTTTTTTTTTATATCTCTGAGTCAAATATTTGATTTCATTGATTAAAACAGGTATACTGCAATATTTGTGGTATTAGGAGCCCATATCAATAAATCTTAAGGTAATGTTTTCAAGCTTAGCTCCCAAACGAGTAAATGCTGAATTTTGTAAATAAATGGATCTATGTGGATTAGTAGCCTGGAGAATCCTGATGTAATTTAGTACACTTAACTTGCTTTCTCTTCCTTATAATTTTCTACCATGTGTGTAAGGTCTTGTTTCTCTTATAACTTAAGAATTTTGAGCACCTACTATGTGTCAGGCAAGGTTCAAAGCCACTACATTTCTTTTAACAACTCTCTGAGACCTTTGATGTCACTGATTCCAATGAGAAAACTGAGGCTTTGAGTGTTAAGAGTGTTTTCCCAAGGTCACATGCATAATAAGATGGAGCAGAATTTTAATTGAAATGTTTCTGAATCCAAAGGCTACCTCCTGTCCAGAAGGAAATGCTCTCTTCTCTGTGAGTTGACTGTGGTCTCCGTTAGTCTTGTTACCAGTTGTAATTCTAAAAGGACTTTCCTACTTTTCTGACAAGTGTTTATAAGCTGCCTTCTCTTTTTATGAAAGATATTTTTCAGCTTCACACTTTCAGCCTGAAGCTCCCTGGGGATCTTTCTGTTCACACAGGACCGTTATAGATGATGCTTTTATCCTGCTCTTTCTAGGTCATGCTCTTCTGTTTTAAGCATGCAAATATTATTTCTGCTTTTTCTATAGTGCATGTTCCTCATGCTGTGTCTGACAGCTTTCTCTGCTAGCCTTCCCTGAGGCACACTCTCTCTGGTTGTATTGTTGGTTGAGTGACTTTGAACTATGGTAAGGGCTACATATGCACGCGTGCTTGCACAGGAGAAATCTGGCACCTACATAGGAATGAACTAGGTCAGAAAGACCACTTTTCAAGGGCCTCAAATGAGTACTCTCTCTCTCTCATTTTCTCAGTTGAACACATTCTACTCCAGGCTCCAGCTAAGTAGATATATTTTAAAGACTATAAACTGGATATTTCTAAGTACAGCTGCATTATTGGATGGAATGATAACTTCTCATTTAAAAAGTTCATAGTTTCTCTTCTTTTCATAGTTTTGCATGGGTGGAGAAGTGCTTATATGAGGGATAAGTGAAGTCGATTATTTTCTACAAGTATTTGATTTTATTTATTTTTAATTATCTCTCTAGCTTTGATTATTAAATAATATTTTCTGGAGTTAATTAATGCTCTCTGTGAGTTGTATTTTTAACATGGTGCGTAAGGATTGAGTCCTAATCATTGATAGAGATAAGAGTTCAGATAAAGGAAAGAGGATTATGATAAAAAATTAGATATCTATTTTTTTTAAAATTAGGAGCATCAATATTTTATAAATGTCATAAGACATTTGATATTGAAAAATGGCATTTCACCAATTAAACAGCATGTTTCTTTTGGTTAGAGACAAGAAATTATATATAGAGAGATAAGAATTTGTAGTGATAAAGGCTTTTAATCACTGGACGTTATCCAAAGTAAACTAATATCCTCATTTTGCAGCTGAAGGAATATCAAGAAGGTGGATTTTTAGTTACTTATGAAAACAACAAAGCTGGTTCGTAACATAGGCCAGAAATCCTAAATCTCCCCTGCCCATAAGTATACCGGTTATATCTTAGGAACTAACAGTTGCATTTTACTTTTGAGAATGATGAGTTTACTGCTCTCAGTATTGCCTTTCCTTTGTACACATCCAAAATACTACTGGACTCTAAACGAACAAGAAAATAAATACCAACAGCAGCATAACTACTTGATTTGTGGTTTTGGATTTGTCCTCGTATTCAGGAGAGGTGCAAAGCAATTTATTACGTTATCTTCTACTTTCACATTTCTGACACTGGCCACTGAAGTGGCAAACCTAAATTCATAAGGGCAGTGGTGCAAAGCAAGCATGATTCAGGACTACATAACGATGGAAAGGCCCGATAGACACATGCGGGAAAACATGTGCACTCACATGCTTATCAGGATTCTCATCAGAAATGAACTGCAGTTATGATTGTGGCTTCTTTTCCTGAACTCTGTGATTTGCCTACACTGATGTATGATGAATGGAGGAATCGACACATGCTGAATGGAATTGAGAGACAAGTGATTTTTCTATTGGAATAGGTTATTCTAATCCTTTAATCCAGATTAGTTTAGTCCAGAATTTCCTGCCTAGACTATCAGACCCATGCATTTCTATTCTTGCCTTTACCTTCCTTGTGTTCTCAAATCTCAGGAATTGTCTAAATGGAGAATGAATTCCGTTAGAGCCTCTTCAATCCGTGGAAACACCCAAAAGGCAAGTAGTTAAGGAAATTAGGGTGACAAAACGATTGTAAAACAGTTAATCTAGTCATACTTTATTTTCATTTATTTGTCAATTTGGTCTCTCATTCAATAAATATTTACTTATGTCTGGCACTGTTAGGTACTGGAGTCAAAGCAGGTGACTTTGACATGGTCCCTACTATTATCAGTCAAACAGTCTAGGAGAAAAACAGAATTATGTTTAATTATTTTAATATGAACTAAATACAATAATAGAAATAGGCATTTGTTTATTCAACAAGCATTTATTGAAAGCCATTCATGTAATAGTAATGTGTTAAGGTGAGAAAACAAAAACCATTCTCTACGGATAAATGTTTTCAGATTTTTTGGTTAGATTCCCAGGGGAAGGATGGCTGGGTCATAGGGTAATTCTATTCTTCATTTTTTGAGGAACCTCCATACTATTTTCCATATTGGCTGCACCAATCTGCATTCCTACCAACAGTGTATGAGGGTTCGTTTTTCTCCACAACCTCTCCAACACTTGTTACAATTTGTCTTGTTGATGATTGCCATTTTAATAGGTATGTGGTTTTGATTGCATTTTCCTAATAGCTAGTGAAGTTGAGCATTTTTTCATATATCTATTGCTTGTTTGTATGTCTTCTTGGGGGAAATTCTGTTCATGTCCTGTGGTCATTTTTTAAATTGGATTGTTTGTCTTTTTGTTGTTGAGTTGTATAAGTTCCTTATATATTTTGGCTATTAGCCCCTTATTAGAGGCATTGTTTGCAGAAATCTTCTCCCATTCAGTTGGTTGCCTCTTTATTTTGTCGATGGTTTCTTTTTCTGTGAAGAATCTTTTTAATTCGATATAGTCCCATTCATTTATTTTAGCTTTTACTTTCCTTGCCTTTCAGGTCAAATTCATAAAATGCTTTTTGAACCCAAGGTCCATAAGTTTAGTACCTATGTTTTCTTCTATGCGGTTTATTGTTTCAGTCTTATGTTTAGGTCTTTCATCCATGTTGAATTAATTTTGGCACACAGTGACAGATAGCAGTCTAGTTTCATTCTTTTGCATGTGACTTTCCAATTTTCCCAGCCCCATTTATTAAAGAGCCTTTTTTTTTTCCATTGTATGTTTTTGGCTCCTTTGTTGAAAATTATCTGCCCATATCTATGTGGGTTTGTTTCTGGGTTCTCAGCTGTATTCCACTGATCTGTGTGTCTGTTTTTCTGCCAATACCATGCTGTTTTGATTGTTGTCACTCCAGTACAAGCTGAAATCAGGGAGTGTGATATTTGCAGCATTGTTCTTTTTTCTTAGGATTGCTTTGGCTATTCGTGGTCTTTTGTGATTCCCTGCAGATCTGATGACTTTTCTATTCCTTGAAAAAAATGCCATTGGGATTTTGATTGGGATTGCATTAAATCTGTATATTGCTTTGGGTAACATGGCCATTTTAACTATGTTGATTCTTTCAATCTATGAACACCAAATGTCTTTCTATTTCTTTGTGTCTTCAATTTCTTTTAAAAATATCTTATAGTTTTCAGTGAATAGGTCCTTCATATCCTTTGTTTATTTCTAGGTGTTTTATTCTTTTTGTTGTGATTGTAAAAGGAATTCTTTTTTTAAATTTCCTTCCTGGAATTTCATTTTTAGTATATAGAAATGCAATGGTTTTTTGTATGTTGATTCTGTAGCCAGCAACTTTACTGTATTTATTTCTTATTTCTAATAGCTTCCTTTAAGGAGTGTGTAGTCTGATGGGGGATAATAATAAGAGCAATAATCATAATAATAATGCTGAACATTTTCTAGATACCAGCAGTACAAGAAACACTTTAGATATATTAACTCACTAATTCCTCATAACAGACTTATGAAGCATTACTATTATTCCTATTCTGTAGATGACAGGACTGAGAACAAGGAGGTTAAATAAGTTGCCCAGTATCATATAGCTAGTAAGTATTATAACCAATATTCAAACCCAGGTTTTATGGCTACAAAATCTATATACTTATCGCACAAACGTACATAAAGTTGCATCAAAGGAAGGTCACAGAACGCTTCTCTGAGGACTTACCCTTTGAAAGACACGTAGAACATAACATGGTGGAGAATGGAGAAAGAGCATCTCAGGCAGACATACAAAGGCCCGCTGCAGAGGAAATGCTGTCCAAACCGTGGGAAAGCAGTGGGTTGTCATGATTATGTTTGGAGAACAGCGGGATCCGGGGCAGAGGGTCTCCTGGTAGGTGAGTCAGTTGATTATTACTTATGCAGATGAGAGATGACAGTAGTGTGGACACCAGTGATGGCTGCGAAGTTGGAAATTTCCTCACTGCCTAAGAAGAAGCTTTTGATGTATTTGAAACCGTTAAAGACCCAACAGAGAAGTAACAGCCATACTGGGCCTGAAAAGGAGAGGTTTGCCAAACAGACAAGAAGGGTACCTGCCATTCTAAGTAGAGGGAAGAGGTAGGTATCGATAGAGGAAATTTGGGTGATTGAACTGTCACAGTAGATAGAACCGAACAGAAGCTCTTGACAACGGCATTGGCTTTGGTCAGTTGTCTAGCACATTTACACAGATTCTTATTCTCAGCAGACTGCAATAGTACTCGATTATTTTTATGACCACTTGAAACATGGCAAACACTTTATTAAAACCCGGTTTGAAGAGATCAGACTTTCTCAGAAAGACAAGCTCATCTTCACACACCATAAATTTATAGTTTAACAATAACAGAATAGCTGACTATTTCAATTTTGGGGTGAATCTTTTTAAGCCAGAATTTTTCTTTGTTTTTCTTTTTTTATATTTAACAATTTTGCTAAGTCTAAATATCTTCCCAGAATGTTAGTGCTATGGGTCCCTTTAACTGTAGTGCCCAAAACTTGGAACATTTTCAATCACTTTAGTGTTAAAATATAAAGAAAACACATTTGAAAGCTTATAAATAGAAGCGCAGGACTTTAAGAGTATTCATGATTTGGTAGCTGTAACGATGAGACTTCATCAATGACTACGTTGATGGCATAGAAACATTTATTTCCACATTATACTGTCTTAATGGTGAAGCAGTGGCTCCCACACTTGGGTATGATGTGGATTCACCAACAGGCTTAGTAAGAACATAGATGCCGTGCTTAACCTGGATAATTATTATTTTTTTTTAACCTGGAGAATTTCTGACTCAGTGGGTCAAAATTTGCATTTTGAAGCTGTTCCCAGGGTGATGCCCACACTGCTAATACAGAGACTATGCTTGTGAACTACTGATGGGAAGGAAAGGTGATCCTAATATAGTTTTGCATACACTGGGCAAATGATTGAGTTGGTGGGAGAGCAGAGCTCCACCACACAAATGCATTTCCGTGAAAATGAATGGAAGGCAAACTGGGCTTTGCTGTTGTTGCTACTGCAGGTGGGCATGATGGTCCCATCTCCTCGGTGCACTGGCACGTACAGAGCAAGTGGCTTTCCTAATAATAGGAAAAAGTCAGACAGCCTCCTGGGGATATGCACTCCTTTCAAAATGATACACATGCACATTTTCTGAAAGACACTTTTGCAATTAATCTTTTATGTGCACAAGAGAGCTTAGATGGTATGGCAAAAGAAAAATGTGTTCATCCATCACCATTGTCCGCATCTGTTGTGATGTTATTTTGAAGATTATATCCTGCCATGGTCAATTGATTCATATAGTCCTTTGAAAATATGCTCAAATATAAAGATGAATTATCATAATGTTAAAGATAAGTTGTTTAAATATTTAAGGAAACATAAGGAGAATGTTACAATATTTCCACAAATAAATTCAGTGATTTATGTAAACCTTATGTCCCTTTTGTTAACATGGTTAATGATAGTGATTTTATTTGGAATTTACCAGTTACTCCATTAATGTCCTCTTTCTGTGGTAGACTGGATTAAATCCAATCCAGTCTACCACATTGTATTTAGTTGTCATGTATCCCCAATAACCCCTGGTCTGTGACAGTTTCTTAATATTTCTTTTCTTTTCATGACCTTGACGATTTTAAGAGCATTGGCCAGGTATACTGATGAATGTTCCCAAACTAGACTTGTCTATATTTTTCTCAAGATAAGACTGGGGTTATGAGTTTTCAGAAAGAATAACATAGAGAATAAATGCTTTCATCACATCGTATCTAGGATGAACGGTATCAAGATGAAATCACAACATTATCCATGTTTAGATTTCTCCTTGTGTTTATATAACTACAGGGATAATTATTGATGTTCAGTGTTAATAAATGCATAATAGTAAACAATTCTTATTTCAGTAGTTGAATATCATGGTGTAATCTATCAGCAAAGTAGGTAGAAAATTCTGTTTCTTTTAAATATTGCTATAATAAACCAAAGTTCGATAAATTATGTTAAAACTACAAATAAACAAGTAAAAGAAATCATACGTAAGCATAGAAATACTTTAGACCTTAAAGAAACATTTGTTTTCAGTGTTAGAGACATACTTTACATTGAAGCACATAGGCAGTGATACACATGTGCATATAATGAATGTAGTTGTGCCTCCTATAGTCCTACTTTTTGATGAAACGCTAAGGGGAAGGAGTGTGCAAAATAAATGATATGCATTTTATCCAAGTACACAAAAGTACAAGTAACGCAGAATGATTTTTACCAATACCTGGCATATAAACAGATAGCAGGGGCATTTTGCTGCCAGGTTTCTAACATTGATTATGAACTACATCATGAAATAATATCACAGTTTGCCAAATCAGTGTCTTCTGTGGTTATTAAGCTGCAGACTAGAACTGGAAAATCTCTGTAAGCAACAGGCACTGTGACAGAAATATCAATGCAGTTAGTACTGGGAAACATGTATTTTCTATTAAAATGTAAAGCCCTTGAGCATGAAGAGAAAGATTTATATAGTAGATAAGAGGAAATAGATTAACTCTTCCAATATTCATTTGGAAATTGTCATTTAGACTTTTGGACTCCCTGAATACCATAAGCTCCTGCCTGGCAGATTTTGAAAAAAATATGTTTGTGTGTCAGCACCTTGACAAGGTAACTAAGGAGCTGCAGGTAACAGGCCTTGGGGGCAATTTTAGCCAGCTTGTGTGATACACTATGAAGAGTCTGGAATAATCCTTTCAAAGTCAATGTCAGATCTGCATGTGCATTCAGTTTAAAAATTTGAGTGTGATCCAGGCCATTAGAGTCAATCATGAAAATACATGGTTAGGGATGAGTCTCGCTGACTATCAGATTTCTTTGGGAGAGTAGGGACTTCTTGCATTCACAAAATATCACTCAATCCATCATTCATGAAGCACATATTTATAGAACTCTTACCTTGTAAGCAAAAGCACTGTGCATGGAAATGTAGATGATACAAATGAAATATAAGATAAACAGTCTTCTCCAAAGAAGTGTATGAGTAAGAGTGTAAATGTCTGAATGTCTTTTTGGACCAAGAAAGGGGCATAGAATTCTACCAAGCTGGGTTTCATGGAATAGAAGGCACTGATTTCATAATCTGAGCAGGTAGTCCGTAATCTGTATTTCAAAAATTTAGCTTCTAGATTCCCTGTGAATAAATCTATTGTTAGAGAAGAAACTGACAATGAGCTAGAACCAGTTTAGTCAAGTATATAAACAAGTAACTGCACATCAGAAACCCTACAAAATAAAAAGTGCAAGGGTCATAAGAAGATACAGATAATGAAATATGAAATATTTTTGAGAGAAGGAACAGAAGAAGGGAAGAAGGGAGAGAGAGAGAGAGAGAGAGAGAGAGAGAGAGAGAGAGAGAGAGAGAGAGATGGAGGAAGAGAGGAAGAGAATTTTGGAGACTATGGATTTATTTCATGAGAATGTGGTATCAGAGAACAAGTAGTGTACTCCTAAAGTAATGTAAGTCCAAACATTACTCAGTGGTCAATGGGAAGTGATTAATATTTGCAAGTGGCAAAGGAACTTAAACAGACTTGTGCTTTAGAAAGATCTGGCCATAGTTTATAAAATAGATTTTAGGTCTCTAGAGAACTGGGTATACTAACTACATAGTATGTGCAAAGTGATGATGTTCTAAACTTGGGGGAAAAAGAGCACACAAATGCAAGAAACATTATTGAAGTAGAATCTGACAAATGATAACTATCAATAGAATCATCCATGTTTAAAGGTATACATTGAGTGCCTATTTTTTGTGTGCCAGTTACTGTGTTAACATTGGAAATTCAGAGTGAACAAGGTAAATATGGTCCTTGACCTCATATTACTTACACTCTAGTGGGAAAAAGGGACTTATTCAATTAAGTGATTACAAGTCATCCATCCATTTATTTAGTATATATTTATTGAGAACCTACTATCTGTAAGACATTGTGGCAAGCTCAGGAGACAGAGCAATAAACCACTCAATCATGATAAGTGTTAAAAAGTAACAGGGTGTAATGGGAGTATGCATCAATGAAAGCATACCTAGTATGAGGGAAACACAAGGAAAACAGTTGAGTGTGACTTTCAGGAGGTAAGCTGCCATTCTTTATAATTCCTCAGCATTCTCTTCCTGCAAGAACATAGCTGGATGCTTTCGCCCTTACACTAGAAGTCTCAAACTTGCTCAGTTGATTTTCTGGGACTAGTTCTGAGCTCCAGTGGATGGAAGACATAGCAATTCTAATTCTATAACCTGCAGCTCAACACTAAGTGGTCCATGTTGCCTGATGAGGGGCTCTATGGGACTGGGACTCATCCTCCACACACCCGCCTCCAGCAGGAGGAGCCATGCATGCCAGGACCCTGCATACTCAGGGTTGCCAGGGCCTTCATTCACACAGCCAGAATATATGGAGTCCTTCTACTCAGTGTGTCCAGTTGAACGAAAGCAAGCTAATCTCTTCCCAGGATCCCCCCAGGAGATTAATGCACCCCAACTCTGCCCAGACAATGCTTGTTGTTATATAACACTAAATAGCTCAATAAGCCTTGTTATATAGACAGTCACATATACTTTGTTGGAAATAAAAATATTTTTAAATAACAGATTTATTGCTATATAATTCACATATCTATCTGATTCACCCTTTTAAAGCGTACATTGCAATGGTGAATACTATAGTCAGAAAGTTGTGCAACCATCACCACAATCAATTTTAGAACATTTTCCTCACTCCCAAAAGGAACACTTCATCTATTAGCAGACACTCCCTATTTTTCTTCGCTACCTCCAGATTTAGGCAACTACTATTCTACACTCTGTCTCTATAGACTTGCCTGGAGTGTCAACTTAGCATGTGTGTTCAGGGTCCATCATGTTGTAGTTTGTATTTTCATTTGCCTAATAATATTCCATGGTTTGGCTGTGACACATATTTTTTATCCATTCACCTGTTGAGGGCATTTAAGTTGTTTACACAATAATAAATAAATTAATATAAGTAAAACATATAATACATATAACCTAATATATACCCAAATTTATGAGAAAATGTAAAATTACACAAGTAAACATTAAGTTTGGTTGCCCAAAATTCATTTTATGAGCTTTCCAAAATGAAATTGTTATAGGAGGAATTAAATAATTTGGTTTTCTTCAGGTAGGTTCATATGTTTTACGTATTGTTTGTTTAGATAGTAAGTTTGTATTTCTAAATCAGCCACCTTTAAGACCCATAATGCTGTTGCAGATTATAATAATCATTTTTTTTAATCAACTTAAATATGGCTTTGGTTTCTTTGTTCATGGTGTTAATTTTCTGTGGGCAAGTGACACATACAAATAAGCATATTTGTTCAAAGCTCACAATTCATAGTTTATGAGAATTTGACTATGCCTATGCCAAAATGATTATTTATTGAGAAAGTTGCTAATCTTACCCCAATAAGGCCAAGGTAGAATAAGCTTTCTAAAATCTCATAATATTGCAGATAGAATAATGTAGGATTATTTAGAAATTTCCATGATATTATACCCCTTGAAAAGAGAAGCTTCGGCTTGGGAAAAATAAATAAAATGAGAATTTTAAATGACAAATATTAAATATGTGGTATAAAGTTCTGGATGGATCCATGGGTGACAAATATACATTAATAAGTAGAAGTATGAATACACAAACTTTGTCACCATCATCAGAAATGCTTTTTCATTGGCATGACTAAAAATCACATTGTTCGTTAGGCCTAGGATAAGATATGTCAGTGTTGCATATTCTCTGCACCTTAATCAAATGAACCCATTTCTGGTGGTCTTTTTCACTAATCTAAGTGAATAAACCATCTCCAAATGTCTAAGTGATGTTCACTTGAATAGTTGATAAATATTATTATAATCCAAACATTTAATTCATTAAGGCAGGTCAACAGTGTCCATGCTAGCAAAATTCAGTTGGTAGTTATGTTTCCTAAATCTTAATTATGTTTAAGTGTTAAATACTGTACGGTATCCAAAATTAAAATATTTTGTCTTTCTTAAATTCTATTTCTCAGGCCTTATGGAAATTTCCAACTTCTATGATTAATTTTTCTACGTGTCAGTGAAAACAATGTAAGGTGTAAATGTGCAAACACGTGAAGGTATTTGAGTTTTGCCTAAGCAAAAAGCATATTTCAGACCTCAGGTGGCTGTAAAGATTAGTAAGGTGCATTTCCTGTTCTCTGTGACTCATAATTTACTAGAGGGAACATATTTGCCCAATGTATGGATGTCAATCAACATAAAATATAAAAAGCGTAACATAGAGAATAATAAGTATATAATGAAAGTGGATATAAGCATCAGGGACAGATACAGACTAAAGCATTTAAGTTGGGGTTTGATGGGTTAGTAAAATTTTCTAAGTGGGCAAAAGGGAAATGATATTCCTCCTGAGGAAATAGCATGAGTAAAAAAAGCAAGTATAAAATTGCACACCATGTTTCAATAGAAATTAATTTTCTAGTGGGCCTGGAGCTTAGGTTATGTTCTCTAGAGCTATGGGTGTTGGTTGGAGAAAATGAACCGTCTGAAAAGCTCATCTAACAGAAGGCCTGAATTTCATAGGGAGGATTTTGTATTGTACTATATAGATAAATATTTCTAAGTAAAGGTGTAATGCGTCACCATGCATCACAGGATATATTTGCTCATTGATTTATATGTTAGATTACATATATGTTAGATTACATATTTGTGATATATTGATAATCTGTGATTACACATAAATTATATATATGGAGAACTATGCAAAAACCAGTCTCGCTGTAGATAGAATGGGTAGGCAGGAGGTTGAAGGAAGATTGGTTAAGATGCCAATGTGACAAACTATGGAGAGACACTGAAGACATAGATCACAGAATGACATTCAGATGCAAAAGTAAAAGTGGATGGGAGAAGTTTTGAGCTAACAATTGACAAGAATTGGTGACTGACTGAACACAATGAATGTAGGAGAGAAAGAAATCTTAGACAACCATAAGGGCTTGGCTCAAATTATGAAATGAATGATCATGGCAATGACCAATAATGATGGAAGAAGTTGGTGAAAAAAATGATAATTTTTTTTAATCTCGCTGCAGTTTGAGATGTTATCAGGACATCCATGCATACATATACTAGAAGCTATTGGAAAATGAATATACAATTCAGTAGAGATGAGGGCCAATATATAGATCTGGAGATTATTTGCATAGAGGTGATTAAATTAAGTTGCAAAAATGAATATATAAAGCATGAAGAGAAGAGAAATGATGCCAGGAATCTAGGAGGGATTATCTTTAATATGGTTAAGTGTAGAGTGAGAAATAGAGGCTCTGAGACGAATTGTCAATGACAGAGAAGGAAAAGCAGTACTGAATCATCATAAAAGGGCAAGGAAGGACATAATTCCATAATTGGTCAAATGTCAGATTCTGCGGAGATACTGAGTAGAATGTAGGCTATGGGTTTATCATTGGGAAGTGGTTATTGATCTTGGAAAAAACAATTTCTGCATAAATGGAGAAATAGAAAAAAAACACCAGTTTGAGCGTATTTAGGAAAGAGGAAATGATAAGGAAGTGGATATAGTACATGTAAATTGCTTTCCAGAAAAATTGGTCGGTGAAGAGAGTTAGCTGGAGTAATAGTGTGATATGGACCTAGTAGATGGAGAAATCGTGACCATGGATCACAAGGAGAGGAAGCAGTGCGATATGAAAGGAAAGGATAGACAGGAGAAGATCAAAAGTACCAGGGAGTACTTTATCTTGAAAAGAAATGGAAGGATTTCATTCTTGAGACAGAGTAAAGATGAAAAATTAGAATAAAAGAAAAAAATTAGGTGTAACTTAAGGAGAAATATGAGGACATTTACATGAATATGAATTCTGTTTGCCTAGAGAAGTGTACAGGTAGACATATGCTAATAGCCAGTTGTATGAACATAGACTTTCACATTTGGGGAGTGAAAGTCCTGCCTGGGAAATTTACTATAAGGATATCAGTAAGCGTGGTATTTAGAACCAGTATGAGACAGGTGATTACAGCATAAACAGGTCTTTCAAAAATTGAGGGCACATCCAGTGATTCTCTAAAATGAAAATGCCCACCAGCCAAAGACCACTAAGGACAGTTAGCTCTTTTCAATTGCTGCAGAAAGGGGAGCACACCCCATATAAACTGTGGGTGTCTCAGTCAGAGGCAATGGAGAAGGGCTTTTTTAGGGTTTGAAGATTATTTCCTGAATAACTGTAAGAATGTTGTAAGTGAAACAGGGAATGACTTCAAATGATGCGTTGTCATGAGACAGAATCAGTTGCTGATCTCAGTAATTGAGCGGGAGGTGAGGATACCGAGAAGGGCAGAGATAACTTCAGAAAAAAAGCAGTGATTACACAAGAAGATAGAATGTGTGGCTTGGAAAGAAAAATTATTTAGATGGCCTTGCTCACGTCTGGGTAAAAACATAATTTAATGTTCTGTTAGGAAATTCATAGTCTGATTAAAGAAGTATTGAGAAGTGCATTTGGAATCAGGGTTCTGTTTCTTTGCAAACTATGTGATTAGAAGAAATGTGGACTGTTGACTGCAAGAGCTCCTAATGTGAGGCTCTGCCTCTTATTTTGACATCAAGTGTGCTTCGTTGTTGGAGAAGAGTCCCACAGTAAATTGTTTCTCACTGGTATGATTTTTAACTACAAATTTTGCATGGTCTGTGATTTCCGAAGCCATGGTTTCTTAGCTTTGTTCTTGTTGTTAATCAATAAAAATAGGCTTACACATTCACAGACCTATTAGTCACCTGTTTCCAGCTCTGGGAGTCAGTCCTGAATTGGACAGTCTGGTCACAAACACTCTGATTTGGACCTGCCTTGTGAGATTTCTTGAGCTTATTCCAAGTTATGGTTAATATTGTGAGCAGAAGAAGGGAGATAAATTCTGAGAGATTTCAGAAAGTTATATTCCAAATTCCTGTGTTTTTTTTTACTACATAGTTTCCCACACTGTTCGCATGATTTATCGAAGGAGTATTTTCCATCTGTGTAATGGGAATTCTGTCACAACTAGAACTGCAAGTGGAAGTAGGAAAGACTACCTCTATCAGCTGAGCGTTCTTTTCTCATGAGCCATCTGTGTTTCTTCATGGGTCTCTGTTCATGGTTGATATTCATAACAAGGGGATTTATTGAAACTAAAACTATGCTATTGTACAGGAAGTCAGGAGAAAGAGAAATACAGACTTAAGCCAAAAGTAGGAAAAATCTTGCAAGAAATTTCCAAAAACTAAGTGAAGTTTATGTTTTCCAGGAGAAAAAAAGAATTGGATGGATAGAGGTTCATTTGATAAAAATCATAAACATTTCACTGTAAATATTGTTTGCTACAATCGTTTATATGGAAGTCCTTATATGGTAGTCCCTGTAGGGTATATGAGAACATCTAGGCTGCAAAAACGCTTGGGTCCCATAATACCCTTGCAAATTAGGTGATTATTATGGCCCCCTTTGATAAATAAACTAAATGAGGCCTAAAGAGGAAAAAAGTAATTTTCCTAAACAAGGGAGGCCTAGAACTCACCAGAAGACATTTGTTTTCTGCATAAATTTTTGTTTGTAGAAGGAACCATATTGAATTTTGTGAGTTCATTTACCATGGATACATTTTCTGTTTTGTTACAATATGTAGGTAATGCGATGTGGAACGAATAATATAAAACCTACAAGTGCTGCTTTGGTGGGAATTATGCAGTGGCTCTTCGTGATTTTTTGTTTTGTGAAAAATCAATTGCTCATCAGTTTTGAAAAATTTCCTACCTTTGTGTGGCACTTTAGATGTCGATAGATCATTTATTTATTTGAAGTGTTAAACTTCTTGTTTTTACTTATTTAATTTTGTCAGCCTTTGCAGAATGAGACAGGGGCAGTAATATTATTCAATAATTTATCATAATGTATGTTTATGCATGGTGATGGTTTGTATTCCTAATGCTCATAGTATATATTACATGTTGAGAATAATATTTTGCCATAATACAAAGTGTTATGAAGCTGAGTAAGAGACCCACATATCAATGAAATCATACATATCGAATATTTTATCACTGCATTTACAAAGAAGAAGTCATGAGGGGATTAATAATAAAAAAAGTAAATATATTACTATGTTCTTTTATAAGTACATGTCAGTATTAAGTATTCTATAGGCTTAATAGTTAAAAGTTTTAAACACAGTTGAATTCACTAAAATAGAAAATAAGAGGAAGCTACCAAATATTGTTGTAACCTTAAAGAAGAATTGTAGAATGTCTATTAGCAAAGTAACATCATTGATAAGAATGATTTTGAAAGAAAAGAAAGAAAGCATAGTGCCGATGAGCCAGGAGTTTTTAAGTATGTATCATCATTAATTTCCTGCACTTAAACTCTTGGGGTTGTAAAAAAAAAAAATAGGACTATAAAAAAGTCTTTGTTTTTAATTACTTGTAGTTGGTTGGAGACATACAGAAGATAAAATGCCAACATTTTAGTTTTATTGGAAACTGTCAAAACGATAGGTCAAAGATTAAGAAGTGACTTTGTAAGACATTCTCAAAGTGAATTTCAGATTTTTTCATGTGCTTGGTACACTGACATTTTCGCTTTTCTGACAAGATGTCACATTTTAACACCATATTTAATAATAAATGAACTATCCATTGGTGTATAAAACTCATAAACTTATATAGTATCATTTAAAAGTTTTATGAAATATTAAGAGATGGACAAAAATATATAATTGACTTTAAAAAATTGATGTGCCTCAGGATTCATTCCTTTCTCATAGTTCTCTTTTGAGATAATTTCTTCAATTTGATTTAGAATTTTTTAGCCATTCAGTGTTTTAATATTTTTATAAAGAGTAAGACAACATATTCTACTTCATCTTCCCTGAATAAAAAGGTCAGTATGAAACCACATCATCAATGACTGCATCAAGGAAACACCTAAAGGCAGAGGGCATTTTAAAGCTGTCAGTGAAAGAACCCGGAGCACGGCAGAATATTTAGTATGAGAAACTAGGTCATCCCTGTACAAATTCATATATTTTCCTTTTCTCTCTAGGTCACTTTGAGGTTTATATGCGTAGTTCAAAATACTTGCAATCTGAATCTGTTACAAAATGGGTGAGCCTTCTGAATGTTTCTCATATATATATATATACATACATATGTGTGTGTATATATATATATATATATGCAAATATATATATATATATAATCGATTTAGAGCATTGATGTATTTTAAGGCAATCAATCTGTTTTCACTTTATTTCTTAACACCTACAGGTGTTTGGACTGGCCCTTTAATTTGGTGCATGAAGCATTTCCTAGGGTTTTATGATCAGCAGCCCTATATACTTCAGGGATCTGTGCCAGAAGAAGCCATAGGCATTAGTTAAACTAAAAGTCCAAAATTGACAGGAGTTAGAATTGTTACCAATTCATTAAGAAGATAGCTGTAAATTGCTTATGCAAGGCTTCCAAGACTATAAAAAATGGTTTATTTATATATAAATTTACTTCTGTGATCACTAATCTTAAGGGTTAATTGCACATAGGATTAAATCAAGTATACCATTTCTCAACTAAATGTGTATTTACTCACGGAGTATAATTTAGGAATTTGCAACCATGCATTTTTTTTCCCCCTGCATGGAAATAAAGGTCAAAAGAAGGTGGATAGAATCTGTAGTCTCTTAGAACTTCTCCCATCTCCCTTCCATCTGTAAGAATAAAAAAGCCCCTATGAGGGTAGAAAATAAACATTTTATTTTATAATTATCAAGGACTACAAGTATCGTGGACATCCTAAATACTATCTATACCTATGACATAGAGCATACAAGTGAAACTCTTCGAAGAGAAATATGTTATAACGGCCAGGGATAATGACACTGAAAGGTTTGACTCACTTGAGGGGAAAATCCATGGTCGTATATGCATATTGAAGAGGAATGCATATAATATATAGGAGTAAGTGCTTAGAAATCTTTAAAAAATGGCTCAGTAACCTATAGAATTTACTTAGTCTGATGTAAATGCCATCTCAAATGTTACACAATTGGACCCATGAAAACATAAACCAAGGAAAATTACGTTTCTCTAAACATATTTCAATTAATGTTTTTAGCTGCCTGGCTCAACGGTGATTTGATATCGGTTGTCTAGGGTCACTCACCAAGTCAAAGATACATTCAATAATTTAAATTATGCTATATGTATGGTACATAAACTATGATATCACATTTGCTCTTCCATGTTGTACTTAATTCCTTAAGTCTTTAAAATATAATTTGAAGCAAAAGAATTGTGATTCAATATGTAAGCCACAATATTATATTTACTTTTTTTATGTCAGCAAGTAGATATTTTAATTTCTATTTATTTTTTGTTCAAGGCAATACATTCTGCATGCATATACTTTTTTTAGACAACTAACACAATTGCGATACCATGATGCAGTTGATAAACACCTTAATTTGTCATTGTAAATTAAATGCTTGAAAATATAATACATATGTTATCTTTAAAAATGACCTATATGTATGAACATTCAAAGTGTCCTTGCATGAGAACAGCACAACAGTGCAGTGATTTTTTTCCTTGGTGACAAAAGAATCCATTCAGTTCAGTGCGTATGTACTGAGTGCCCCCTGCATGGTGGGCTTTGTGAGGGGCTGAGGTGGATAGGCCCTTTCTTTGGGGAGCTTACTTGTTAGCGGGGACATCTCACTGAAGATGCTGACAAATACTACGACATGGGTTTATATTGGGACACAGACTGAAGTCTTCTCAGACAGAACAGTGGCCCTCAAGTACCACCTGAAGGACAGGGAAGTGGAAAGGAAGGAGAATAAAACCTGAGGATCCTTTTATTCCGGACTCCCAGCACAAGAGCTGTCTGTTGGGCTTAACTAATGCTGAAGACTTTTTAAATGAATGACTAAGTAGATGCCAGACAGAAGACGGGCCTGTACAGGGTCTTGAAGCTTGAGAGTGTTCTGAGCTTTTCTGGAGGGGTCCTTACTAGAACCAAGATAGGAAAGCAGGAGGAGAGCCGGGAATTGGGAGACAGGAACGTGGGGACTGTATTTTAGCCTGTGCTGTGTTTAACATCAGTGTGGGGGCTTATAAAATGGAGTTTGTGTGATTGAATTTCCATTTAGGAAAGACAATCCCAGGAAAGTAGAGGAGAGGACACAATTGTGACATATTGGGATGAGAGAATGGGCAGGACTTGGAGATTTTTGTGTGATGCTTGGATTGTGAAGAGGAAAAAGTCAATGAAACTACCAGTTTTCTGTATCAGGCAATTCATTGAGATTGGAGCCAGGGAAAAGAATCCAGCTCACTTTGGAAATAATGGAAGAAGAGGACAATACTGGGCATCACCCTATATCTGAATCAGTGATTTCAGGAAGAAGGAGTTTCCCATGGAGGATATACAATGTTTGTTTTGCAGAAAAGCAAGTATGGAAAATCTAAAGCCGATTCCATCAGCTGGTGTAAGTAACTTGCCCGTATGTCTTTGCTCAGTTCAGTGGCTCCTGAAGTCTTAGTTGGAGGTTTTCATTGGTGTCTGTAAGTCCTAGCCATGCAATTAAAGTACCTTCTCTAAGAGTGAAAAAGATCAAACACTATGGCCTGGGTAACAAAATCCAATCAATTTAGGAAAGCTTAGAGCCACTCTGGGTTTAGAAAAGCCAAAGAACCTCTAAAATGAGCTACCAAGGCCAAGAAAGACTCATTATTAGTAAGCTCTGGTGCAGACTGTCCAACAGAGTGAGATAAATCGGTAGGTGAACCCCTCCCTAAAGGAAAGCAATTCATTTCCTGCTCAAAAGCTTCCCATTATGTATTGTCCATGTGTCTCCATTCCCATTCAGAAAGCAGAAACAGCTAGTGGACCTGTCTGGCCAATCCTATGGCAAAGAATTCATGAGATGTATAGTGATGACATGCATTAAGAGAATTAAAGGAAATATATTATGCAGGACTCACGGAATGAATGACAGAGGTAAAGAAACATTTAGGTGAGGAAAAAGCTAAGCAAACATTAGGCATATGCACAACTTCTCCTTCCTCTACATTATTTGCACAGACCATCGTATTTCAGGTACCTCTATGTCTGGACACCCTGGCTTTCTCTCTGTCTCCACTAAGATCAAAGATATAACACCGTGAGACACATTCTGAATTTGAGACACGGCCATGATGTTGTTTTGAAATGGTTTTCTCTGGGGAATTTTTACATTCATTTGAAATGGCCCAGCATCATCCTTTATCATTGTTCTCCAAGGCAACAAAGCTTGAAACTTCAAGCTCCTTCTTCACTCCTTTTCCCCGGCCATTTCTGTCAAATCATCTTCCTCTGTTTACCAAATTGCCTCACGTTAGTTCAAATCCTTACTGTACCACATACCATACAAATCTAAAATGATCAGTTCCATGCATACATTATTCCCAACACTATTTGTTGTTTAGAGAATATACAAGAAATACTAAGACACCCCTCATTCAACCAACCATTAGAAAACCTCAGCTATCAGGACCAACGTCATGAACTTCTAGAAAGGCGTCGATGATGACAAGCATAATAGCAGAGCAGCGAAAGTGTACTGATTTGCAGGTGAACGCTTTGTGCTTTAGGTTTAGGAAGTTTGGTCGTCTGTCCCAAGAACCAATAGTGGACCTGAATCATAGAATCAGCATCAAGGTGCATGCAAAGAGTCCTGACTGACATCAGGGCAAGTATTTGGATCTGGCTTTGCCATTTTCACCTGCGTGTACTTGGGCAAGATGCTGTCCTCTTGGGTCCATCATGTGTTATTCTCGGGGTTAAATTAGTGCAGATGAAAGTGTCTAGCATATGAAAGGCTTGCTAAATTTGTTGTTTTGAAATTGTTTTATTTATAGATAAATAAATCAAAACCATAAATACAAATAAAATCCCTGTATTTCTGAGATAACTTTTCTAAGGGAACTTTTTGTTCAAAGAATTCCCCACTTCTCTGGGAGAAAGTATTGCTGTGTGCTGAAAATCATTGTTAAAATATGCACAGAAAAAGGGCAGCCAAGTTCAAATGTAATATTTTGAAAATAAATATGGAGATGATGTAAAGTTTCCATCAACTGTTTTTTAATGGTTTTTATCCTGAATAGTATAAAGCTATTTTTAAAACTCTTAATCCAGGTTAGGCCGTAAAATATTAATTTGACTTCATAAAGTTGTTACCTAGTTTTGAACAGGTTCTCATTATTATTTACTGGAAATCAACTAAGATTCTGAAGGAAATATCGACCAAATTTTGTGAATTTTAGAAATTATAAATTTGGAGATTTGATGTCATTGTTATTTTCACTTCCCCTTGAGTTCATATCAACATAATTTACAAACTAAATCCAGTCCCCTCTAGTTTTCAGGGCTGTTCATTTGCATACTTAGAATAATAAGCACAACTCATGTACTTTTGTCAAATCTGACAGGGCAAGAACCTTTCCTTTTACACTTGTGAGGGTTATCCCTTAGTGCAGCATAGTGCTAGCACTTAGGAAGACCTCAGTAAATATTGCTGAATAACTGTATGTATGATTGAGTGACACCAAATTGGTGATTTTCCAGGAAGTTAGATTCCATCTAAGAGGTCTTCCTAATTCTACATGAAGGGTGCTGATGGAGGCTTGACTATCAAATACAATTGAGTTTATTGGTCATTTGAAACCTACTTTCCACTAAGATTGTTTCCTTCTGCTTATCAGACAAATCTTACTGAATCTTATCATACTGAATCTTCAAGTCAAGCATTTGAACTAATAAAATTTCTAACAATCTGGATGGTATAAAAATGGCTTTCCCCTTTTTAATCTGTTTAGCATATTCAGCAACTTTCCTTTTATTCATTCATTTATCCACACCCTAAAATTTATTAAATGTATGTTCTGCTAAGCCTTGTGTTAAGTGCTACAATTGATATGCAAAACTCATGCTCTTTTTCCTCAAAGAAGCTTTGTTTTGTGCATCTCTTTTCCACTTGAGAAATTCATGTCTGTATGCGATATGTATTTGAGCAAATTTTAGATGACTGTAGAATAAAGAAAACGAGAAGAATTTAAGAAAAAATAAATATAAAATATTTTATATTTTACTCAGTAAGATTTATAGAATCATTCGCAAATTATGATTCAAAAATCTATATGCAAGATATTTATGAGGATATATTTTGCAAATAGTATGATTTGGGTATTGTTTCTAACAGTTGTTTTTATTTCAACAATCTGTAGTATATACAAATAAATTATATATACAGATAAATTAGATGTAGGCTATAAAAGAAGAAATGAAATTATTCCAAAGACATGTTTTGAGAAGAGTAATTTTGTCATTCATATTTGTGGTAATATAATATTGTTCTAAGGATATCTACAAGCACACTAATTTATGATATGCTAAGTGAATAATGAATTTATCCAAGTGGTAAAAAAGAGAGTCTTACAAATTGAAACAAAACAATTATAAATATTATGACATAAATAACTGGCAATCTATATTGATCTTTTATACAAATCTTTATCTGTGAGAGGAGACACCTAGCAACAAATTCCTTGATAATAGAGCTGGAGATATTTGCAGTGAAGAGTTTTTCATATTGAGATGTTTGCATAAGACAGATTTTATGCAAATTTCCATTAAAAAAATTCTAAATCATATTCCCACCTAAAAACATGAGCAAAAAGATGGTTCCTCAAACCACTGATACAGGCTTCAGCCAATGAAATGTGCAAAAGGCAAAAAGGGTAATTCACAGTTATTTCATTCAGCCAGCACAGTGCAGGGTGTGGGATGAAGAAAGAAAAAAAAGCAGGAACTAGGAGGGCTCAGTTTATGCATATATTCATGGCCAATTTTAGAGAGAGCTGACTGAGTAGACTTGGTTCATCCTTGTAAAACATTTTTGAAGTTGCTCCCTATCAGTGTTAATTAGGATATGAAATTAAAATCTGTTCACCTCCCCTGAGTATTATGTCAACAATTTAAGGCAAGTATTTAGTTGGCCCCTGATAGGGTTTTAATTTTCTGCAGTCATTTTCTAGAAAAAAACTTTGTAAGGAATGGAATGTACTGATCTATATTTTCTACTGACAGCTGCCAAGGTCCCGCAAAACCATTTACTATATTATTATTACCTCTAACTGGATTTTGCTCAGAATTCCTTGTACATAAGAGAAGTACCGGAGTATTACCTATGACTGCCTTATAATTGCACCCCCCTCCCCTTAGTAATTGCTCCTCTATTCAAAACCTTTATTGCAAATATTTTGAAACAAATTGACATCATCCTAGTACTAGTTAATCTACTCTTCTGAAATATCTGGGAGGCGTCTTATTGCTATGCTTTGCATGCATGAATACCTAGGAAAGAAAATTAGCTATGAAGGCAGTGGGGAATATTTTAATGAAATAATTACATTCAATCACCTTAGAATCACTAGATTTCTGTGACAGCAAATGACACTATTATAGTTCTAAATGGTTTTCTAACAAATACCTTAATATTATCCTATGTAGTGTACGGTACCTTTAATTTTTATATTAATGTGTAGAAAAGACTGTAGGACTAGTCAAAGCAAATGAGGGAAAGTATGTAAGGGCATTTGAATAGTTTAACAGTCAAATTGTATAAAACCTGTAGCAAGCTAAATTATGCAAACCAAATTCCCTGAAATGTGATGGAGGAACTGGAGTTAGTATAAGATAATTTGTTAATATCTGTGATGTTCTTCTGTTGGATTAAAGATAATTCTTCTGTTGGAGCAACCATCAAGGTTTTGCTCCAAATATCTACAGTTTATTATTTTAGAAAAGAAACATAATATTCTAATTTAATCCAAGTGAAGCCAAGAGGAAGAGTTGTAAGTTACTTAATTTGTAATTTAGAAATTACCTTACTACCTTTTAACCCACTTAATTGCATAAATGCGACCCATGAGAGAGCTTCTGGAAAAAAATAATATGAAGAATAATAATAACAATTAACTAATTCAAGAGGAGTTTTTACAAAATATAAGATTTGAAAGTCAAGTATTTTGAACTTTCTACTTCACTGCAGCATTAATTTTCTTGCCCCCACATGTTAGGCAATGTACAACTCTGAATGATTCCTAAAAGAAAACTTTAGACTGTTCTACATTTTTTAACGTTTATTTTTCTCTGTTTGTTATTTCTATACTTCAGTCAATCAACAAATATTAAAAGTATGCTTTTCAAGTGTGGGGATTGCCAAAGAAGTGGTAGGCACAGTTTGGTTCTTCAAAACAATTGTTAAGTATTCCCTTTCTTTTCTTTTCTGTCTCCCTCCCTTTCTTTCCTTTCTTCCTTTTTCCCTTTCATTCCCTCTCTCCCTATATTTTTCTTTTTCTGACTTCATTCAATTTACCTTGCTTTCATCTGTCTCTAATAATTAGTCAAAAAAGATGTAACTAACTAAAATCCCACAGATGATTTACCTGTTGTTTCTCCTTCCTCTGTAAAGTAAAGGGAATCTGAACAACATTTGGGCCTTCAGCCTTGCTATTTTCATCCGCTGACCTAATCATAATACAATTTTCAAATACTCGGCATTCTCTTGATGTTTTTTTGCATCAATGTTTTTGGCATCAAAACATTTTACTATATGTTAATTCTGATTTTAAAAGCAACTAAGAATTAGTCTGTAGATCCTTCTGCCCTAGGATTTATTACTGTAAGCCAAACAAGCCCTGTTGATTGTCAGAGTACATAATGAATCCAAACTTCTAGCCTTTAACCACGACGGTGGTTGGGGTTGTAGAAAAGCTGATGAACATAAAACTCTTTCCATTACTTTCGTCATTCCCATGTTTGCATATGCCAGGGAAAGGAAGATGAAAAGGAGGTTCAGGAAAAGTAGTATTTACAGAGTGTATAGCATGGCATGTGGAGCATTGTACCTGCATTACCCCATTTGGAGGCATGCCTTATTTACATCAGTACCAACGAGGATGCTCTGCCGAGCCGACCATGTACAAGATTGTGAATAGGAAATAATGAGAGGAGGCTGGTGGTGACACCAAAATAATTTGCTAATGATTGTGCAGTGTGTGCTTTCATATCTCAACAGAAGGTGCTTGGAGCACTGCAGCAAATGTCTAAGGCATGTTTGCAGGATTTCCCCTGAGGTGGTGTGTGGGGATTATGCACTAAGTAGAAGATGGCTAGGAACACAGGCTTTAGGGATAAACAAGACCCTGGGATTAACGCTTTCCATTTCCTGGTTATGGGAATTGAAATACATTTGGCTTTCTGAAGCTGGCTTTTTTTCTTTAAAATGAGGCTAGTTATAGGAGACTTGTTGTGAGCTTCAAAGAGAAAACATAAAGTTCCTGGCATAGAAAAATGCTCAAAGGGCCATAATTTATGTTTTTACAATTATTACTAATTGGGAAAATGTTACATTTTGTTCCACAATATTATGAGGCAGATTGTTTGTCTTTATTGCCAGGACATTATAGACTATGGGCCGCGTTCAATGTCAGACTAGTCAGAAAGACTTACTTCAGAAAAGAAATATTGTTTTATCTCATATTGGCAAACTCTATTTAGAACTACTTAAAATGGAAGCATAAAACCGTTCCAAACTGAAAGAATTCCCACTCTGGGTACACTGTTTCTAATAATTTAAATTGCACTATCACTTGGCTCATCTGCTTCTAGAGTTTATTTGAAAATTGAAAAGAAAGACAGGAGGTACACAAATGAAAGAAATAAAGGAAAAAGGAAAGAAGTAATAAACATGACAATAAGAGAAGTAGGAAAAAACTGATAATAATAGTGTTCTCTCAAAAGACTATTATATAATAGAATTTTGCAACTATAGTTTCAGAAATTTGTTTATCTATTAAGAAAGTTGTGTTATTTAAATAATAGTAGTTTCTCAATTTTCAATGAAAAATATCTTAATCTCTAGAGAAAAGAAATTAGTATTCTCAATTGGAAATATACATTTAATGTGCATTTTATTAACCATGCCCTCTGAAAAATAATTTTGCATGCAAAGGACAAGAAAACACACAAAGATAAAATTGACTGCCATCAGCAATTGATGATTTTCACTAATTATTAGTGAATGGACAGAAGCATAGATCATAGGGAAAACTGTATCCTTTCTTACGGATTCACATGTCTCTGTGGCCGAGAATATTGTTCTGCAAAGCATAGTGATATGCCTTGCTTTTGAAAGAATCCCATGGAGTCTGCTGTAACTCAAGCTGAGGAAAAAATAGATATGCTATTAAATTGATGCAAGTTGCTTTCAAACTTTTTAAATATAGAAAAAGTAGCCACCTTGGGGCATTTTATTAAAATGTATTTCATTTGGTCTGTTGGAATACTTTTATATGCAGAATAGGAAAATAACATAGGAAGTACGGTGAACTACCATAATGGAAGAACATGCATGTGTCACAGGTTTGTGTTTCCTGCTAAGGAATTTTTTTCTTTATCCTATAATTAGAGAGGTGTCATTAAAATGTTATCTTAAGTAAGTCTAAATGTAAGTCAGAATGGTATTTTAGAACAATAACTTTAATAGGCTATTGGAGAATAAATTGGGTTTGGGACCATCGGAAAGATACAGGAAAGATATTCTGTGATTGGTGGAAGGGGACTGTACTTAAAGCATAGAGAAGTAACATCAACAATTAGAGAAGGTCAAAGAACAACAAAGATCAATTAAAAATATAGAGATGAATACATTCAGAGATTATTAGTAATTATTAGAATACAGGTGTCAGAAAACTTAGACGGAGTTGGAACATAGATTGGCCAGCGGAAATTAAGATTTAACACATCTCAAGTACTTGTTCATATCAAATAAAAAAAGATTTGAAAATTAGTAATATCAAAGAAAATCCCTTAAATTAAATACAAGCAAAACACTCAAAACAATTTTATTAGACTAGAAAAAAAATTAAGAATTGTAATGGTGTAATCCCAGAACAAGGAAAGATGAATGAATGTTAACAAATTGAATGCTATTCAGTGTAACTAGAAACTAGACTGAATATATTGTAGTGCTGAAAAAGTTAAAAGAAATGAAGTATAAAAGGTAAGTAAAAGGAAATCCATTAATCACGACTTTAAATTTTAAGACAGAAATATATTTAATGAGAATTAATCTATATAATTACCACACACAAAGATTATTTTACATTAGCATAAAACATGTTTTGATGTAAAAAATAATTTAACTATCAATATTTGGTATTTCTAAAAAATGGTGGCATAGGAATACAGTAAGACACTCACCAATATCAACACTGATATACTTTTAAGTCTAGCAGTAATCAATCTGGTATGAAATTTAACAGGTAAGAAACAAGATTTTTTAATACTACAGAAGGAGAAGGGAGGAGCAGGTAGGAGGAGAGAAAGGGAGGAAAAAGAGGAAAAGGAGAAGAAGGGGGAAGAGGGGAGGGAACAAAGAAAAAAATGTTCAACAGTGTAGGAGGACAATTTTGTTTGGAGAGTTTTTCCTTACCTGTACTGACACAGCACAAGAGATGAAATTTATTGAGATGAAATTTAGAGACGAAAAATGTCTTATATTTGAGGATATTGTAGTCAATGGGATATTGAAAATGCATGTTAAACCCTCATTCATTACTAACTTATGATAATTTAGGTTTACTAATTGCAAAATGTAAAGTGCTGTATGAAACATAGTATTATTAGGAATAATAATCATGATAATTATTATGTGTACGATATGAAGCTAAGATAAAGAAGTTTGTCAAAAGAAAATAATGGAGCTTTCTCCTTTATGAACGTGGAATGTATGTGAGGAGAACTGCTATATATAGAAACACATAAAGGTCTTTTTTCTAGCATTTTAAACTTCAGCTTGTTGAAAGGCTAAAGATAAAGGAAACTAGAGGAAAACCTTAGACTAGAGAGGGATGGACGAGTCCATTTGGTGAGACTTTCCATTACTTTGTTGACCTATGGCTTCTATGTAGGAAAGGATACCTAACTGGATAAATTACATGTGAATGATGAGCCTTATTAAAGCTTTTCTCTTCTTCTCTAGATCAGTGTTTTTTTGTTTCGTTTTTCTCTCTTTCACAAAATGTGAACTGATTTTTTTCTTTTTTACCTGAGAATAAGCAAATTAGATTGACCTAAATATTACTTGACTGTAGTTAATTTTATCCAGAAACACAGACATGGTTTGTAATTACCCTTGAGTTCTGAATAAAAATTGCAAATGCAAGACTCTAACATTACCTTAGCTAATTTTTGCCTGTTTTGCTTAATGTATGCTGTTTTTTTCATAATTATCTGTATATTCAGATAAACACATTGAGAAATTAATGTGCATGTTCACTTTGCCTCTTTTATTTATTTATTTCTTCTTTTTGTTTTCATTGTTACACTCTCAGTCAGTAAGGTGACTGGGAATAAATTAATCAAATATTTTGTGTGTGTGTCTCTTCAGTGCCAGAAGAACTTGTTTGAACAGATTTTTTTTTTCTATTGTTTAACAACTTAAACCAATTATCTGATTCAATTTAAACATAGCTTTAGGCATGCATATATTGTACAAGCATTCAAAATATAACTCAAAAAGCATAAGTAAAATAATTATTCTATGCTTCCTTTGTGACAGAAGTTTGCCTTACAGTATTTTAAATTCCTACAATAATTTTGTAATGGAGTCCCCTAATTATTCCTAATGTCCCATAGGTGGAAAATAGGGATAATGAGGGTTCCCCCACCCCCAATTATGTAGATTCCAAGAATACTTGTAGAAACTGGCAACACGTGTCAGAATTTAGGAGGGTTTCTTTTTTTTATGTGGATGAGGGAACTTTTGAAAAAATGATCTTGCAATATATTGACATATTTTGTGTTATGCATTTAACATCGACAGTAAAAAGAAAAAAACGCATGCTACTATGAATATTGAACAAAGACTTGCCTATTATAATCAGCTCCTGTGCCCCTCTAACCAGTATTTCAGGAGTCTAGCAGTTAACATAGTACTGGGAAAAGAAGGACACAGATTATTCAAGAGCAGAATAGTCAAAAGCTCACAGGAAAACAACCATGCTTTAGATTGGTGGGAATGGGGAAGCAGGCTGGGGGAGGGGGCCGGGGGTGGAAGACAAAAGATTGACATAACCAAGGGCTTTCAGTTTAAATGAAAGGATGACAAGCTTGTTTTTGCTTTTCCCAGGGCATAGAACAAGAAATAAGGGTAATGCTGCAGTATGATGGATTTAGGTTAAATATAAATTGGCTGTAGGTTGATTGTAAAATGCTTATGGGAATAATTTACTTGAAGATTTTTAACTTTTTTTCCTGGATATATTTTAGAGCACTGAGGAGTCTCTTATCTGTGTACAATGGTTTAGGTATCAGTTGCCATGCTTAAAATTGGGAGTGAATAGGATGAGTTAATGAAATTCATGTTCAAGCTCATCTTTTTTTCAGATTATGTCAAGCAACTTTTAAAGACTCAAATTACAAAAAAAAAAAAAATCCCCCCAAAACCCTGTAATGATTCATTGTCAATTTAAAGACTAAAGAAATAGTTAAGCTGAAGTGGGTTTAGTTGTGTCTGGATACCAGAATTTATAATAGGCTATGTAGGTGGAACAGACTTTATAACCTCAAATTGCAGTAGAAATTGATTCAAAATTAGTCTGATTCAAACTTATGAATCATTAATGGCAGAAACTTTGAAGTTGAGATTAAAAAGTATTAATACAAAAATTTTGACATGCATATACTTAATAAGAAGCAGAATCAGTTATTACTATGTGCTTGGTGTTGATGTAGTTTGGGAATTTTTATAAAAATAGGTTAAGTAAAACATTCAGGATAGCATTTGGCATATTAGGTAGAACTATTTTATTTGATGGATACACACACGCACACACACACACACACACACACACACACACACACACACACACACCTTTTCTTCCTTTTATTTCAGTTTCCTAAGTCTTATTTCTCCTCTTGGTTCAGTTTGGATGAGCCTTCCATCTATTCCATTGACAATTTAAGGGAGCAGTTAAGTTGGACCATGAGCAACCTGTCACCCCTGACAGTTTTCTTACTCCATTCAGAGTACCATTTGTGCCAGACACACAGTTTTCTATCCAATTTAATTAAGGTTCCATTAATGTACCTAAGCTAAACATATTTTCTTTTTGTTATAATCAACGTCCAGGCCCATTTTCAATAATTATCATACATTTCTGAATTTTTCTTCACCAGCTTCTCATCTACCCCTGTCCTTTAGCTCTCTTGAGATGATTTAAAAAAAAAAAAATCATGTGATCACTGTATTGATTGATTGACAGAGCTATGTTCCATCTCTAAATTAGGACCCTAAGATTAATGCCTACTCTCTGGAGCTCATCTTCTAGTCGGTGATATTGACAAGTGAACTAGAGCTGAGTAATAACTGTTACCCTGTGGAACTATGCACCAAATACTGTGGAATCACAGGAAAAGAACAATGGATACCAACTAGGCAATCACGGAAGTCTTAAAAAGAGGAGAAGGCTAGAGTAATTATGGAAGCTTAAGTAAGTATTGCCATATGAAGGAAGAGAAGGGGGATATTTCAGGAAGAAAGGTAGGGATTATAACACATTCAGAGATGTGCGTTTTTTTCTCTATAAGACTCACCCTGTAGTCACCAGTGCAGGAAAAACAGAGAGAGAAGTTAGGCCATGAATGGCTCAAGTAGAAGAATTAAACTTGGAAAACATCATGATCAGGTTGGTATTTAAGAACTATCATTCGGGCCCAAATACGGACAATAGATTGATAAAGGCAAAAGTAGAAGCTGACACAATAAAGGGACTGTTGCAGGGATCCAGTTGAGAAACAATGAAGATCAGCTAAGAGTGGTGATGGGATGGAGGTAAACAAAAATAAAGAGGTAGAATAGACAGGGTTAAAATAGGGAGAAGGAGAAGCTTTAAATGGTAACGATAGCACCAAAGTTCAGATTTACCCAAATGTTTAAATAATGGTTCCACCGGGCAAGCTAAACAAGTAGAGAAGTAGACTCACAGACATATTGGCTTTGAGATGCCCGTGGAATAATTAGTGCCCAGAGCTGGTCGCCAGATGCATGCCCAATCTGGAGATAAGGGTATAAATATGAGTTAAAGTTTCATGAATCACAATAATTTTATGAAACCACAGGGTCTGAAAAAAATGAATGTATCACCTAGGAAGATTCCATTAGAAGATACACATTGATAACTTAAAGGCATACAATACAGTGTTCAGAAAGAGTAATTTTATTACTTAACCCATGAGCTACATTTACTAGTTTGCACCAGGGTTCAGAAGAGTAGTATTTTCTTTTCTGAAGAAGCAACTTTGGAAATACTTTATTTAACTAACTAACTTACTAGGATAAATGATACACTAGTTATAGGAATGTACACAGAGTCAGCTCTGAGTTCCATTCCTTGAAATTCATAAAAAGACATACACACATTGGCAATCGCTCTTAATTCCTTTACCGTGAGTCACATAAGTCTGGTATCATTTTTTTGTAAAATTAAAAAAATGAAAACTATGAACAACAAAGAGAACAAAGGGCATAATCAGGAGTCAGCTCATGTGAATTTGCAATGCCTTTGAGCTTCTAATGAAACATGTATCTGTGACTAAGCTCACTTACATAGACATTCTCATTCATAAAATTGTGATGATAATGTTTTCTTCCATATGCAGTTGTTATTGGAAAAATTTAAGGCTGGAGTTTCAGATTGGTCAAAATAATTGGTGTTATGTATATGTATGAATTTCTCATCAGCATAAGAATATTTCTGTTATGGCAAGACAACAGAATCACTTAAAATAATTTTTAAAATCCTCAGTAATAAATAGTGATGACAGTTTAACATAAAGGAATACTATTAGATGTACATAATAGTTTAAGGCCCAATAGATTTTTAGTGTAGGTCAGTAATAAGCATAGGATGGAAGACAGAATTATTGTGTGAAATGAGTATATTCAGCTTCAAGGGTATCTCTACTAAGTAGGTTTATTAACCTCTCTGGAGTACAGTGTTCTTATCTCTAAAATGAAAGTGACAGATACACCAGAAACCTGTTTGTCCCATGAGATCCACTCTCCACCATTGTCCAGTCTTCTGTGGGAGGTGGACCTGTGCCATCTACTTTAAACTCTCTGAGTGAGGCGCTTAACCATCTAGGTAAGGTAAGTGGTTCCCTCAGAAGAAGATAACAGGGAGGGAGGAGCCTGTGGTTAGGATATTCATTGTTTGCTTCCCTTCCTATGATGTTGCTTTATCCTGGCTAGGTCCTCAAGAGGTCTTTGATCTTCCAAAGGAGATCCCTCTGGAATTTTCTCTTCTTTCTCTTGCTCCTCTTGTCTTTTTGGGTGTTCATCGTGGAAAAAGCTAGCCCCTGTCTTTTACACTACCCCTCATGGTATCTTTTCATCTTGCCCACAATTGTCCCTTTGTACATAAAGCTTCCTCACGTTATCCCACTTTGAGTACCATCTCTATCCTGTCAGATTCTGATTGATGCAGTAGTCTCTAGAATTGCATCCAGGGAAAGTGTTTGTCTCTGTAGGTTTTGAGAACGACTGCCATCAGAGTAAAACCATTGGCAAGTCTGTTCAGGAGAACAGTTATAGGCACTCCTTTGTGTCTCAGTGGAGTGACACCTCTTATCAATTTCATTTTAAATATTGATCAAAGCAAGCCTTAAACTGGCTCATCTGTGACACTTTTAGATAATCTGAGAAGTTTTCTGTTTTTAAAAGGAAAAAAAAATGAGGCAGTTACAACTAGGAAAAATCTTCCCGAACTGACCCATAGGAACAGCTATTCAGATAAATGTGCATGCTTTTGTACTACAGCACAAGACAATTGCTATTTCAGTGGTTCCTAGCAGCATGCAATTTCCATATCTCCACCGCCTGTTTTGGTTGCT
Organism: Rhinolophus hipposideros; assembly: GCF_964194185.1. Lineage (NCBI taxonomy): Eukaryota > Metazoa > Chordata > Mammalia > Chiroptera > Rhinolophidae > Rhinolophus > Rhinolophus hipposideros. The sequence continues at coordinate 55,607,362 of NC_138050.1, forward strand.
CAAAAATCATAATTTCTATTTGAGATCCATCACTCAAATTAGGGCAGTTGTTATTTAGGCCATCTCTTCATGGTAATCTATTTTTCTAAATCAAGCAAATATATGTAGGCCCTAATGTATATAAGTTTTCCTAATTCCCATGTAGCTCATCGTCTCATACATCATCTGCAGCTGTCACCTGTTTATGACTCTTGGGAAGAGAGTTCTCTCAGTCGTTTACCCTAAGGGAAGGGAGCAGTAAGGTGGAATTGGTTCTCAGACAGGACCAGCTGGTCTCCTAGGAGCTCAGCTTTGGTGGTGTGCTGTGTAGAAGAGGGAATGAATTCACCTCTGGCAGTTAAAAGATTTTCATAAGATTTTCTTATAAAATTGGTCCACAGAAATGTAACTTGCCCTTCTTTACTATTTTTATCATACACTAGCAAGTAAAAAAAGAACAAAACATACAAGCCCCCCGCTCCAGTGTTTGGCTCATACTAAGTCAGTTTTGTGCAGAAAAATAACCACAAATATGCCATAGACTAGTCAATCATTTGGTTCACTTATTCATTCAACAAATTTTACTGAGGTAGGCAGTGAGGATATTATAATGATTAAAACACACATACTTACTGTCCACATAATGATTACAGTAAATGTAGGCAACATCTAATCAAATAAATAATTAAGTAAAAGAATAAAGCTTTTAGAAGCATAGAAGAGAGGAACCTAACTCAAAATTAGATTTTCCAGATGAAGTGCTGTGAAAAAGAGCTGAAAGATGGGTTATGCTTCTAACATGGTCTAGTCAACTGGAAAATTTGTGCCTCCGTCAATTAACAGGAGTTTCTGATACATTTTAAGTAATCAGACCAAACAGCACTCTCTTAAAACACAATTCAAGCATAATATTATTAGTGAGGGAGGAACAGATGTGGATAGATTCGAGTAGCACCTGGACTTAGAAAAGGAACAGAGTTCCATGTGGGAAATTGGGCGTGAGCTGAATTAAAGTTTTGTACAGATCCAAAATGTAGATCAGATTTTTTTTTTTAAAGTTAATAAATTACCCAGGATGTCCTTCACCTGGATGTTGATTTTTATATCTCTTAAGGCAGGTATAATATAGCCTCTGCTCCAAGTATACATACAGTACTGTTCATATAGCACCTTGTTTTGCCCTAGAATGATTAATGTGGGAAAGATTCACTAAAGTAAACATGGACTTTCTTTTTTTGTAGAGATATCTCTAGTTCCAAAAATATACAAATAAAATTAGGTATTTTGCATAATAATATTAGCATGGACAGTATTGCTTATTTTTCCCCTTGTATAAAAAGGATTTTGCAGTATTATCACAGGTAAAAAGTAAGCCGCAATTCCACTGTAAGTTTGATAAATATTTGACATTTCTACTATGTTCTATTTTATGCAATTGATAAAATACCTAGCAGGTGTTGATTAATTCAATAAATGAACATCAAAATTGTGATGGGAAATATTCTAAATGTTAGAAATATAAAAATTACTAAAAACTTGGTCTCCATCCTCAAAGAGCTAACTTCCGATCATTGGAGGCATTATAAAAGGTTTTCTTCCCCAGTTTTATTGAGATATAAGTGACATGATAGTAAGTTTAAGGTGTATAACGTGATGACTTGATACATGTATATTTTGCAAAGATTATCACAATAAGGTTAGTTAACACCCTTCACTCGTATAATAGCCATTTTTTGTTGTTATGGTAAGAAAATTTAACATCTACTTTCTTAGCAATTTTCCAGTACACAATAAAGTATTGTTAACAATAGTTGTCATGCTGCACATTAGATCTCCAGAACTTATTAAACTTATAACTGGAAATTTGTATCTTTTGACCAACATCTCCTCTTTCTCTCCTATCGCACTGGCCTCTGGCAACCATCAGTCTACTCTGTTTGGCCCTTTAGATTCCACATGTAAGTGAGATCATACAATATTTGCCTTTTTTTTTTTGTCTGACATATTTCACTTAGCACAATGCCCTCTAGGTTCATTAGTGTCACAAATGGCAGGATTTCCTTCTTTCTTATAGATGAATAATATCTCATTGTGCCTGTATACATTTTCTTTATCCATTTATCTGTCAATGGCAATTAACGTTGTTTCTATGTCTTGACTATTGTGAATAATGTTGCAATGAACATGAGGGTGCATATATCTCTACAAGATAGTGATTTCATTTCTTTTGGATAAATACACAGAAATGGGGTTGCTGGATCATATGGTAGTTCTTTTTTAATTTTTTGAGGAACCTCCATACTGTTTTCCACAATGACTGTACCAATTTACACTCTCAGCAACAGTGCCCAAAGGTTCCCTGTACTCTACATCTTCACCATCATTTGTTCTCTCTTGTCTTTTTGATAATAGTCATTCTAACAGGTATGAGGTAATATATCACTGTGGTTTTGATTTGCACTTTCCTAATGATTAGTGACATTGAGCACATTCTCATGTACTTGTTGACCATTTGTATGTCTTCTTTTGAGAAATGTCTTTTCAGGTCCTTTGCTCACTTTTTAATTAGGTTATTTTATTTACTGATTTATTTTTTGCTATTGAGTTGTATGAGTTCCTTATATAGTTTAGATGTTAGTCCCTTATTAGATACATGATTTGCAAATAATTTTTTCCATTCCATAGATGGCCTTCTCATTCTGTTGATTGTTTCTTTTGCTGTGTAGAAGCTGCTATTTTGATGTAGTGCCCAATTGCTGATTTTTGCTTTAGTTGCTTATGCTTTTGTGTTATATTCAAAAAATCATTGCCAAGACCAATGTCAAGAACATTTTCTCCGTGTTTTCTTCTAAGAGTTTTGTGATTTCAGGTCTTATATTTAATCCCATTTAAAATGGTTACTACTGTGTTTCCCCGAAAATAAGACCTAACCGGAAAATCAGCCCAAGCATGATTTTTCAGGATGACATCCCCTGAACATAAGCCCTCATGCGTCTTTTGGAGCAAAACTTAATTTAAGACCCAGTCTTATTTTTGGGGAAACACGGTAGTAATAGCCATTATTGTATAACACTTTGCAGAAGTTAAAACTTTTTTCAAATATATTATCTCATTTGACAACTTTATTACTCTCGTATTATAGATCAGTGAGTTGAAACTGAATGGTCAGAACTTTTCTCTAAGGCAGGGAAAAGGGACCAAATGTTAATGTTGGATGTAAGCAAAAACTTTGAATAAGAAGAGAAACTTAAATAAAAGTTAAAATGTTTAGATGCATGGGGTGTAGGAGATATGGAAATTAAGAGAAAAAAAACAAAGAAGGCAAAATACGTATAGTTAAAACATTATACATATAAACAGTAAGCCAAATTTGGGATTAACTAACTGCCAGGAGTTTTCACATTTAAGAACAGCAGTTTGTTCAGAGGACCACCAAGAACAAATGTTGCTCTAATAACAACAACACAATCAACAACAATTATAAATTCGGGGGTGGGGGAGAGTATGCTTTGGATATAGAGAAGAAAGTAATAATTGAAATAAAATAAAATAACATTTTGTATAAAAATAAAAAAAATAATTCCATACTACGTTTTATGAGTACAACTTTGTTTTCCAAAGGGTTTAAGACTTTGAATCATGCTTTAAATTTTGTAACAGAGGGTGTCCAACTTGAAGATCCCAGCATAAAATGAAAGAAGAATTGTCAGTATCTGCTTCATAAGTAAAAGGAAGTTACCTGAGGATTTAGGACAAGGTAGTAAAAGGAGTAAGAGAAGGAATTTAAAAGGCAGCTTGAAAGGATTAAGTAAATCATCCAAGTGTGGAGAGATATCAGCTTAATGTGTGAAAACATCAGTGTGAAACCTAGTTTAAAAGTCAGAATAGTAGAGAACTAGTTTTTGGCATGCTAGAAATCAGTATTTTTGCTAGCTATGAAGGTTTTGGATAGGAGGGCATGTGAGAAGGGAAGAGCATTTGAAGGAAGGAACAGGGTTAGGCACCTTTGTTCTACTCATTATCAGCAGACAGGCACATGGGAAAATATCACTGTTTGTAAGTCACTAGAAATGATGAGGAAACAATATCGTGTGTGAATTAGAGATCATGAAGTTGATTCTGTCACTGTGTATTCCCTCAATAAAATACGGAAAAGAAAATTACTTAAAAGATGATACCATTCCACACCTAGTAATAAAGATGGGATTCAAAATGGACTTTTCTGTGCAAACATTGGCAAGGTTGAAATGGCCTAAGAGGAAACAGGAACTCAGATATTTGAATTAATTCTATAACAATGCAAATGTGAAGATATTTATCTTTATTTAGATCAATAAGATAAGAATAGTGAAATGAAAAATGAAAGAAGGCCAGTGAGATGTATTTACTCTCACTGAAAAAGCATAGAGTTGTGAAACTATTGTATCTCTGTAATAATTCAGCCAAAATATTTAAAATATGAAATAATGAGGTTCTTATAAATCTTATTGACCTAAAATGAAAGAAGCAGAACTTGATGACAGATTGTCTATAAAGATTGTAAGATTAGAAACAATTAAATAGTAATAACTTTTTAAGTAAAAATGTGAGAGTTTGTGGTTAAAACTATAGATTTAGGAGATGACATTTGGATAGTGAGAGCTGAAGGTGTTGAGCTGCATTGGCTGTTTAAAAAGAATCCCCTAGAAACAGGACGCTGGACAGAGCCCTTGCTGTCCAACATACCTAGAGAAGAGAGGTAAGAGAAGGAAGAGGATTAGGCAAGAGTTGGAAGGGATTTTTAAGTTTATAAGCTCCATCTCCTGTTCCTACAGAAAACTTGTACCTAGGCCCTTTCAGAAATAGGGAGTGTACTCCTCCACTAAAATATCCCATTCCTGTTTTAACCGTGGCCTGAAATCTGCCTTCACCAAACATCTAACCATTGATTCTTGTCAGCCATCAAGAGTCACACCAGTTCCAATTCCCCTTCTACATTCAGATCTTTAACATGTGAGATTAGCAGTTGTACCCCTCCTTAAGTATTCAGTCCAACAGGTCCAGTGTTTCCCAATTCGTTTAATCACTCCTCACGTGGTATCACTTTAACTTTCCACTCTCCTGATTTTCCTCCTCTGGGCACACTCTAATTAAGATCCTTCTTAAAACGTGGTTCCGGATTTAAACATGATGCTTCAAATACATTCCACACACCAAAGAATAAAAGGAGACAGATGTTTCCTTTGTTCTGAATCCTGTGTTTCTGTTCATGCAGCCTAAGTTTGCAGGGGAGTTTTTGCAGCCAAGCCTCTCTGTTTACTCCTGTTAAATATGCAGTCACCCAGAAAACGCCCTGGCTGTTTTTAACAAGTTCTTTTATTTGTCCAGGTCTCCTTCATGTTGGAATTCGGAATCAATTCTTTGCGATGTAAAATGTGCAATTTAAATCTATCTTATTAAATATTATAATTCATCAGCAAATAAATCAGCAGAGAATTTGAATAAGACAAACACGTAAGCATGCCATGTCATCAAGAGTCATAGCAAGAACATTTCTGGGAATATATAAAAATGTTTACCAATTTTTTTTTTACATATGCATTACACACAATCTGTGTAAAATGTTATGAGCCTTTTAAAGTTTATGTTGTCCATTTTTAAAGTCTCTCTCTTTTGCTTCCTTTCGTATACCTTACGTAAATTTAGATTTCTATCCTAAACAGGCATTGGTGGGTGTATCTCCCTTTCATTACAGCTCTTCCCCATAAAGTGACAGAGCTCAAGAGGCAAATTTGTGGCTGCTCCACATACTAGGTGCATGCCTAAGCAAATATTACATTTTCTCTTCACCATAGTTTCCATACCTTTAAAATGGAGACGATAATAATATTTTTTCTCATAAGAATGCTGTGACAATCATGCAAGGTACTTTATGTGAAGTGTCAAACAAATTGCCAGACAAAGAAAGTCATTGGGAAAGATTAGCTATTTTTATCAGGCCATGATTGAATCTAGAGATTTTCTGTATTTTAGGATTTATATCAACGCATATTTCAAGCATGTTTTTACATTTTTGTTTGTCCTAAACTCTCTGTCAAGTCCTTAAGGGAACTCACTGTTTCCAACCCAATTTTGTATCCATAAGATCTGTCATGGTTCCTGGCACACAGTAGGTACTCAACAAATGCTTGTGTAATTAATGTAATAAATGGACTAATAAATTAAGATATAATACAATCTAAAATCTCATGAGTCAAACTTAACTATTGTTTAGTGACTGTGTTCATTATGACATACTGTAGCATAAACCCAGGCCCTGTTCTTTAGGGATTAATAACTGTATTATTATTATTATTACTGAAAGCTTACCATATATCAGAACTGTTTATGTACAATTTCTCATTGAATCCTCACTGCGACCCTGTGAAATGGGTTCAATCACTAGCTTCTTTTTACCTATGAGGAAACCGAGGAACAGAGAGGGGAAGTAAAACTCTTACCCAAGGTCACTCAGCTGGTGAGTGATAGAGATAGGATTAGAATCCAGGCTGTCTGACTCCAGATCTGTGAAAGCCCATCGCTACCCTGTATTGCCTCCCACCCTGCTGAGTTCATCAAATTCAGTATTTCTAATGATAATAATGATTAAAAACAGGGGGGGAAAAGGACTTTGCCCCAGATTTAGGTCAATTTGTGCATTTGTTTTGTTCTCTCCTGACTGCTTTCAGAAGCTATAGCTGATGGGAGACCCTGCACGTCCCTCTTCTCTCTGGCTGCCAAGGCCAGCAAATTATACAATTGACATGTGAGAAAAACAAGGACAACTGTCACTGTAGGGCAGTTTACTATGTCAGTGTTACTAAGAGATCACCATTGAACTGTCATAAGCCAGGTGCATAAGAGTCAAACTGTTATGGCAGCCTAGCTCAGTCATTTCCTAACTAGCCTCAAAGATATTATTCAGCCTTTCCAACCTCAGTTTCTTCATCTTTGAAATGGTGAGTATGGTACTTTTCCATATTATTATAAAGAACAGATGAAATAGCATGTGAGAGAACCTAAAATATTGCCCAGCTTAGAGTAGAGCTTTGTGTTTCTTGCCCAAATAAAATGGCAAGCTAATGGGAGACATAGGAATTTATGTTAATAACTGTAATGATACAGTCTCTGAGTTATTTTGAACTAGACACATAAATAAGATGGACATATTCTACTATAGGAATATCCCTCTTGACTCAGAAAAGAGGGCGGGAAGTTTATAAAAATTGGAATTTCTGGCTGGTCCTTGATGAAAATGTTCAGCTCCTTCCAAGCCTGGCTATTTTAATAGCTCTCTGTTCCCATTAATCCATGAGGGCAAAGACAAGAACTGTTTCTCCAACACTCCGTCCTAACTGCCTAGCAGCAAAGCTTTACATACAGTAAGAACTCAATAAATACTTGTTGGATAAGTTAGGAAACAACGGAGAATGTAAAAACCAAAGTGACATACTGTGTGTTAGGTCGGAAGTATTTTTAACTTCATTTCACTGATGAAAAAATTAGACTCAGAAACGTAATTTGGCAAAAAAATAGTTCATATAGTCGGGATAAAAAAAAGGAATGTAGAATTTCTGACTTTAAAATCTGTGACTAGTTTCTTAGGGGTTTTGTCCTCCTAATTTGAAAGGAAATGCCGAATAAAAATCAAATGTTCAAATTTCTTTTGAAATCCAGTGGTGATTGCGCATGGATTTCGTTCTCCTATGGATTTAAAAGTGTATTGAATCTGTTGAGAGTCCCTCGTAAGGACCGGAGCTTCCACTAATATTTGCAAACCATTCAGCAAAATGAATGGCATGACATTCTGAATTGGAGCTCTGTAACACATGTATGCATATAAACATACACACATTTAAATTGACTACAATTACTGCTACCATAATGAACCTTCTTACATACATTAGAAATGTCAAGGGAAATGATTGAAGTAAGTGACCGCTCTTGCATTCATTAAGGGGTAAATATTCTAGCCCACTGTGTAGCATAGTAGACATTCAATTAATGGTTGATGAAAAGCATAATAGGATGATATAATGAATTAAGTTAATAATAAACTGTTTAAACTACTTGAAATTGATCATTTAAGGGGGAAAACTGTCTTTAGCAGGACTGAAAACATAAAATGATCTTTACAAACTAATTGATTACAAATTAGGACAAGGTAGACACTTACTATCTTTAAATGATAAGAAAATCAAAACGTAAAACACAAATATGTTTTTATTAAATACAACAGAAATTTTTTGTAGGATAAGTTTTGTTTTAGAAAATGTATTGATAAATGGAGGGGTATAATTAGGATTAAAAAAAATTAAGGCCCTGAGAATTTTTTTTTAAATAAAATTCTTAGTTTGTTCACCCCATGGCAAAATAATCACAAGATTATTTTATTTATAACTTCAAGGTATAGCAATATCACAAGATTATTTTATTTATAACTTCAAGGTATAGCAATATAGTGGCTTTAAACAAAGACATTAGTCTGTATTCAGCTTTATTTTAAGCTAGTTTATTATATGAGTATGATTTATAATCCTGAACTATGATTTATTATATATATCAAGATAGTTTCACATTTTCTAGTGCTATCTTTGTTTCAGCTCATGTTTCTGATGAGAAAATTGAAAATAATCCATCAAGGTGGAATATGAACAATGTGGAATATGTCAAAGATGTGAATAAAATATATATCACAAGTCAAATAGCTTCTGTGGATACATGGCCAATATACTGTTACCTTAAGTAAAACCCAGTACTTCTGTTTTATCCTTTAATGAAACTGAGCTCTTTAACAGTGAGAACTGTGCCTATTAGCAAAGTACATTCTAGAAACTCATTTAATGTTCTTTATATAAAGCAAATATATGATGAAAGAAACCTTTTTTGAAAATGTAATAGGTAATGAAGATCTATCGTGAAATTTTCCATTCCATAAAATGTAAACATAATTTTTACCTGTAAACAATTAAAAATAGTAGAGATATTGTATATAAATTTTAAATATCACCTTTTAATAAGTGTGTTCCATAGAACATGGCTTTTCGAGGTTGTTAACAAATGTTTCACATAGGAATCGAAGCTCTTGGATCTTTTATTATCATAGGCTAATAATGCAAGGCCATGACCCAAGAAGAGATATTGTTGTATTTCCCATGATAATATATCACCAAATAATTTATTTTGTCATTGAAAACATTTGAGGTAAAGCTGCTACAATTTTCAGATTAATTTATCCTTTGCTAATGTATTTTCTGCATTGTTAATAAGGAATTTTTTTTTCACGTAACATTTCATGTAACACTTCCAAGGCCTCACTGAACTTCTGATTCAGGTTGAATTTATCTCAGAAAATAGAATACTCACTGTGGTATTTGTGTCTGAATAGGATTTTTTTCAAGTTTGGAAACTCTCCAGAATGCATAACTGATTTATAACTAGATCAGCTAAATGGACTACCTATTACAATATTCTTTTACATTCTCTACTAATATATAGAAATATGATATATACATATATTTGTATTTATATTTGTATTTATACACATATATATTTAAATATCAAAAATTCAACTGAGTCAGTTTTAAAGACCTAACTGGCTTTACTGAACAATTCATGAATCGGGCAGCATCCCATCTAGTGAGTAGAAAGGAACTCCAAAGGATGATGAAATGGAACAGTTTTTTAAAGGTAGGACAAGGAAGTCATAAACAAATAAACAAAAAAGAATTATTTCAGGCAAGTTCACCTCCATTTGGGGAAAAAAGGGGTCAATTAGGAGGATTATCTCATCTTCCTTTGAGGAATGGAAAAGCCTGTGTGGTAAATTACCTCATTGGTGCTGACCAGAAAATTCCAGACTGTCCAGTTGGGGGGAGGTTGTAATTGCAATTAAATTAGGTACTAAGTCTTGGTGAGCTTATCAAAAGTGACTCCATTTTGAGCCTGTCTTTTGTTTTGTAACAATATATATGCCTTTTAAGAAAACAATTGTTGTATGTGTGGGTGTGTGTGTGTCTGTTTATAACGACCTTCAATCTACTTGATAGCCATTACATATGTTATATATTAATTATGATTATAATTGTAGACCTTCCAAAATCTATGTTTTTTTACAAAACATTTAAAACAATCAAAATCCAAGTATTTGTCATATACTAATAAAAGCTCTGTATTAAAATATCATGTCAAACCAAATTAGAAATTGGAATTGGAAACATTCAGAAAGTAAAATTAAATGCTGTGCTAAATTTATATTTTGATTAGATTTTCTGAACTTTAATCACTAACATAATGCAAATCTAAACTGCAAGATAAAATATTATAATATATCATAAGCATATTTTTCAAGTTAAATTCTTATATGCCCCTTTTAAAAAAATAACGTACATATACAGTGATTTTTTTTTAAGAGCTAACCCAAACTGCGTTAGTCTCAGAAGGAAGAAGACAAATGACTACAAGGACTGCTAAAAGTCAAAGAAAATTTAGGCCAAAACCAAGAAAGCAACAAAAGAATTGCCAGAAGCAAAGAAGATTCAGTGAAAAAGGAAGCAGCAAGATCTGTAAAAGGGGGAAAAAAGTTTAGGTCATTAAAGATTTAATTGACTAGTCAAAGTTAGAGAACAAAGCCTTCAAAAGAACCTTTACAATGTTCCCATTGAGATTTCACCCAGGTCATTAACATATCTTCCTAATTACACAAGGCAACTCTGAGACAGGCTGTTGGAAAACCCTACACTTTTGAGAAGCATAATTGGATAATGGCTTGAAAGCGATTAGAAGGATCATTGAATAAGACAGTCTGCATTATGTATTTGTGAAACCATGGTACTTTGAAGTCTGTTTCAAAAGTTAAAGCCCAGTTATAGATACTTATGAAAAAATATATTTCCTTAAGATATAGAGCTCTTCTTGAATAATGAACTAGAGTTTTTCTTCTGTATATTTATGCATAATTTACTATACATAAATTTTAAATAGCTTTCATATTTAAAACTTTAGGCATGCAAAAGCTATATATCACATATGAAGTGATATCCCTCATTAACACTTACAATGAAGACTAAATGGATTATGAGAACAAAACAACTCCTTCTGGATTTAAGGTAGTAGCTCGAAACAATAGAAATAATCAAAATAATGTCTTGGGTAACTCTGGCTGTTGCTGGAGATGATCATAATTATATTTAAAAAACAAACAAACAAACAAAAAACAAAGCAGATTTTGAGGTCTGAGGGTTGACATTGATGAAATTTTTTTAGAGGGTTGACATTGATGAAATTTTCCAAGCAGTGACCCAGCCCACTACAGTTTAGTCTCAGGAGCAGGTCTTCAGCTGAAGTAGCCATTGATCTAATGGGTGACTGGTTGGATTAATTAAGGTTAATGGAACAGTTCTTAAGGTTAAGCACTATTATTTATTTCTAAACTCTGAAGAATTTGCTGTATCTGCCAATCAGTTAGTGTTTCTTAATTTTATTGGTATTTGGAGTTTAAGAATGTATGCTCCTTCTTCCAAAAAAGGTTTCATTTTCTTCTACTTGTTTATCAGGTGTTAAAGATGGAGGGAAATCTGTTTAGAGAATGATTCAAATTGTCCATCTCTGTTCTTAATAAATGCTTTCTGGAGATATCAATGAGTAGAAAAAAATGAATGTCAATAATTTTGTTTACATCCTAAATGTTTTTGAAACTATTGTGTAATATTAATTCATTGTGCCCCTTTATGTCAGGATATTTCCATAGATTATCCCTAATCTTGAAAAGGAGTCCCAGTTATAAGCAGGTGTGTTTATTTTTCTTTTGTAGAATAAAAGCCAAGAATCATAGTAGTAAAATAACTTGCTACAATTATACAGTATTTAGCCAGTCAGAGCTATCATTTTATAAATAAATGATTATCCATTATTGAGTACTTACTATAGGCTAGACATTATTGACAGAACTGTAGATGTATGCTTAATTTTATTCTCAAATGAATCCTAAGAGGTATGCATCATTGACCCCATTTTCAGTTATGGAAATTGAGGCACAAGTAAGTGAAATAATTTGTTGAGATAGACTGAGATTTGCATTCAGGTCAATCTGCCTCTCTTTCTGCCTGTTTTTATCCTCTCTGTGGATGAAGTCCCTCAGAGTAGTCTCACAAATGACTGCTCAGCAATGATTCCTTGAGTATCCTTGCTTTCTTAGTGTCACCTTCCCCTATGCACGTCTCCTCACTGTTTAAACATACCTCTTCTTATATAGAAACATGAAAGTGAGAAAAACACTCTGCAAAGATTTAGTAGTGCTTTCAAGATATATCAGAGTAGGGTACGTAAACAGAAAAAATTCTCTTAAAATGGCATTGTGGGGTTATACATACATACACACACACACACATTTGTGTATATGACTTACATGAAATGACCTTTAGTTGGCATCCATGTGACTCTTGCACTAGTACATGACAGCACATGATGCAGTTGATAACATTCTCCCTAGCTTTAAGGTGCTAATACAATTCTAGGATACTTCTCAGAAGGAATACAGTTGTCTCCAAATTGATATATAGATATGTGACCTGGAATATTCTGATTTGGACCACAAAACTAAATCCTGTGAGCCATTATAGAGCACTTTAGGACACTGGAATAGCATTTAAGAAACAGTTATTGCTACAGAACACTAATGCAGGGCGAGAGTCCACCTCTGCTGCCCAATTACACTTGGATGTATGTCAGGGAGAGGGAAACCTGGGCCCTTAACTTCATTTCATCTGGCCCTGAAGGCAAATAACAGAAAGTGACAATCCATTTATTCATAAAACACAATGTGAATTTAACTGTAGCAACTCTACCATAAAAGGTCACGTGGTCTGGATTTCCATTTTGTTGCTTTTTGCACACGGGTGACAGTCATTTGTTTCTATGTGAGAGGACCACACCACGGGGTATTTTTGCATCCTTTTCCACATGTGAATCTCTATCTGTCTTTTCTTTCTCTTCTGTTGCATTTTCCCTCTGGCTCTTTTACTCTTTTATCTCTCCACATTTCTGATTCTTTTTGTTGTCAATTGCCCCCTTCCTTTAGCCATAATATAAAATAAAATTATAAGAAAGATAACTGAGTTGCTTTTTGGCTCTTTCTGTAATACGAACATAAAAATTAATTTGCTTTCACTTCTGTAGCTTTCAGTTGATTATTTTCATGGATCAGAGGTCTTTAAAACAAAGAATTGGGCATGAGTGCGCTTTCTCTGCCTTTTCATCAACTGTTTTCAAGAGAATATATGGAATAAATATATGATAATTTGCAGTTTAGAAGTTTTCTTACATTCAATTTATTTTAGTGAAATTTGTCTTATATTTTAAATTGAATCAGCACTCTTTGAATGTTGCTTTAACACAAAGGTATCGATATCTTTATGAGAAGAGATTTTTCTTATGTTTTACTTAGACAGATAGAAATCTGCTCATAGGTTGACAATAATTCTAAAATACCATGTATAACACTCGATCCTTCTGCTTAATTTAAATCTGTATTGTTTACACATACTGACTCAGACAATACCTTAAGACAGCAAATTAACTACAGATTTCAGTACGTATTTCTCCTATCATTATTAAGGCTAATGGGTCTGCATTTTGATCTGTTTTGTAGTAAAATTTCATTTGAAAGAAAGTTACTTTTTAGTGACCTAAGCATGCATTGTCTTTATCTGATTTTCACTTGATTTAAAAAGAAAATGTTTGGTGAACACATTGTTACCTACGATTTATTTGCAAAGCAGCGTTTTTAACACATCGGCTAAGCCATCGTTTGCTGTCTAATATGAAAGACATCTCTTTTGTGTACTTGACCACTAGGAATGATACCCAATCACTGTCCTAACACGGCCCTCGGTGAGCTTGATTAAGGTTCTCAGATGTCCACAGCCCATCCTAGTAGAAAGGGAAGGGGACTGCAGAAAGGACCATTATGGCTGCCTGTATCATGTCTCCAATTACACCCACCTGCTAACTCAACATGAAGGCTACTCATCAAATGTAAACAGTGGTAGCCTCTGATGGTACTCTTATGGATGTTCTTTCTCTTTTTAATATTTAAAAGGAGGAAAGAAAAAGACCAGCCAAAATACAGTTATTTTTTAAAAGGAGACTAATGTGACCTAGATAAAGAGGAATTTAAAACAGCTCGTTGATTAAACCCGAAGGGATGTGATTTCTCATAGACATAGGATGTCCCTCAAATATGTATAAAGCCTTAGTAATAGGTATTCTCTAAATATTTCATTCTTTAATAAAAACAAATCTAGGTAATATTTATTAGTTTAAATATTTATTAACTTAGTAGGCTTAAATAAGCTAAGATGATATTATATTTCCTTGAGAAAAGGTTTTATAAATGATGCAAGTAAGGCACCGTGTTTCCCTGAAAATAAGACCACGTCTTACATTAATTTTTGCTCCAAAAGATGCACTACGGCTTATTTTCAGGAGATGTCATCCTGAAAAATCATGCTGGGGCTTATTTTCCAGTTAGGTCTTATTTTCAGGGAAACACGGTATCTATTTTCATTTATCACAAATATAAAGAGTGAGGGGCAAGGATTTTATTTACTGTATGGTCTCATGAGAGACCATTTAGTTTCATTTTTCAATCTGTCCTAATTTTTTAAACCTATCCTTGTTTTTTAAAATCGATCCTTAAATAGTTTAACCGTGTGTGTGCGTGTGTGTGTGTGTGTACAGACACAGACACGTACATTTATATATACACACATAATTGAAACTAAATAAGTATAATATAACTGTACTGAGCTCTAATAGCTAGCCAAGATAATATGACACTTTAGTCTGCTGTTATTTATATAACCAAACTATACTGTCTCATCCACATTAACCTATACCGAGCCTTGGAATTTTGTTGTTAGATAAATATTTTAAGGGGAAATTTAGAAACCCAACTGGACTGGATTCATTTAGAACAGATTCTGATGATGCCCAGATCTTTGGAAATGTGTATTTATGGTTTGTTGAACATTTGTGGAGCAACGAAAATCTGTAAATTGCAATTAACCCAACAAAGCTGAAAAATGAAGTTGTGAGATTTCAGTATCTCTTCTGCTGAGCTGCTTGTGAGTGTGGTGGTGAGGATTTCTGAGGTATTCTAATTCTAGCAGCACATTTTCTTTCCATTCAGTTATAACTCTTCATTCAGAGAAGTGGCACATATATCTTCTAGATATTTCTTTCAGTGGGTAAGGAGCAGCTCTTGTTTTAGAGAGAAGGTATTAAGGACGCCATAATTTGTATTGACTTGAAAAATAGGGACTGGGTAGCCTCCATGCATAAATTACTCTCAAGTAAAAAAGATCACTTTATAATCTGTGTTAGTTCTTTCAGTCCAATGGCTGGAAAATTGCTAATCAAACATAGCTCTCCAAAGGGCTTGACTTGAGAACATACAGTTGAACTCAACACGGAGAATATTTTGCTAGAGAAATGTAAGCTTCGCTAAAGCTTATATCCCCATCCATCTCTGGTTATTTTGCACTGTTTCCACTGATTTTACTGATCTTGGTCATCGGATGAATATTTTTGTGTTAGAAGAGACTTCTAAGTATTAGCTATTATGCTTAACATATTTGAAAACACAGAATGACCGTTTTGGCATAGTCACAGTAATTTTTACGTGCTGGTTTTAAGAAGTCAAATGTACTTGATTTTCCTTGTCTTTATTTTTCTTACATTACTGTCACCTAGATGAGACAGAGTCTCATTAGAGGCTCTCCTTTATTAGAACACTTTAAAAGTACTGATATCAAGATTTCCTGGTCTTTCTCTCTGCCCCCCTCCCATGATAAATAGATGGATAGACAGACAGACAGACAGACAGACGGACTGATTGATTGATAGATCTAGATCTAGATATTAACATAGATATATAGATGTGTATATATACAGACATATTTATAGATTATAAAAAAGGCCATATATATATATACACATATATAATCAAGTATGGCCTCGTGGTGTTGCAGTGTTGCATCTATTTTCTCTCCTAAAATGCCCAAGTTCCACAATATTTCTACCTCGGCTGAAAAAAGTGGGAAATAAAACAAACCAGTCACCCGAGTGGGGACATTTCCTTGATGTTATAGTACCTCAACTCACGCGGCCTGGCGGGCTGTCCCAGAACTCATGGGACAGAAAGCTTTGAAGACCAAGCTAAGAAGAGCGAATTGGGAAGACTGTTATTATCAACTTAAATGTACAGTGTAAAACAGGAGGGAGAAAATGGTAGGTACCACACTTACGATAGGGTGTCAGAGGGTTGGGGCCGCTTGTGATCAAGAAAGATAGACCTCTCGCCTGTGCTCGGGAGACTCATTCAGATGACTGGATATGTAGTAGCTCTGTCTTTACATAAATTTATATAATATTGATAGTAATTCAATGATACAAAATAGTAAATATTTTACTAGGAGAATGTATTGTATTTCTCCATAGATCATTATAACAACAAATATACAAGTCAATGACAAAAATCATTTAATAAGTTTTTTTAAGTTTTCTGATATCTATTTATTATTTTTGTATAAATGTTTCATGTTGTTTGTTTCAGCAAGTAGAAACAGACTCCAGAGCTTTAAGATATGTATTTGAAGGAAATTTGAAATGGAAACAATCTTATCTACTATTTTTCTCCCCAGTGAACTGGGAAGGACTGCCTTTTTTTTTTTTTTTTTTAATTTCACTATGGAAAACTTCAGTATAGATCCAGATGTTCTGAAAGTACATAATCTGAGAACCAGTGATTTAGTCTGAAGAAAATAATAATAGAACAACTTAATAACTGTTTTACAGCTGTAAGTGGACATTATATGGAGGATGTCATCCAGTGATAGTTAATTTACTGGAGTCGCTATTTTTATCCAGTGAGGTCTGACTGGTGACTAATTCTTGAGGAAGAAAGAGGAGGTTTAAGAGCATTTTAACTGGATGTCTCTTATTTATGTAGATACTGATTTTCACATTATTTTCCATTTCTGTTGTATTATGTTTACAGGATTTAAATATATATATATATACGTATACATATATGTATACATATATATATATGAAATGATTTGTTGGATGCCAGAAAAAAGTATCAAAACAGGTGTGCTCTTTGTTATTCTTTGCAGTATCTACAAAGGCGGGCGCACAGAGGTTAGAAAATCTGTATTTATTTTGCTTGTCTCAATTCTCTTTCTAAAAAACTTGTAATGGTTTCTTATTGCCCCTCAGATTCAATCAAAACTCCTTAAGAAAATTAATGACACTTTATTTTTTAAAATAATAATTACATTTTTAAGTGTGGTGAAAAACACATAACATAAAATTTACCTTCTTAGCCCTTATTAAATGTACAGTTCAGTAGTGTCAAGTATATTCACATTATTGTGCAACCGATCTCCAGGACGTTTTCAGAAATTCCCTACAAAACTGAAACTCTGTACGCATGAGATAGCAACTCCCAATTCCCGCCTTCCCCTAGTCTCTGGCAACCACCATTCTACAAGATTTCTTAAGCTGCCTCTTGACGATGCTGTTTGATTTTCTCTAACCCATCTCAAAACCTGCTCTACAGTTACACACTGAGTCTTCCCATTTGCCGTGCAAACTCTCATTTCAGGACTTTCATCCACGTTCTTCCCATTGACTGGACACTTGTCCCCAACTCCTTTTATGGTTAACTTCCAGCTCAACTTTTAGATATTTGCTTACAAGGCTCTCTTAGAGTGGGAGACGTACACCTACTGTGTTCTCTTATAGGTACCTTATATTTCCAACTATCACAGCAATTATCTTTAAAATTTTTTTCTGGTAGAATATGAAACCTTTGCAAGTACAGTCACTAGCTACATAAATAAGAACATCCAGTCTTGACCATCATTTTACTCCTGGCACCACAGCACACACTAAATAAATACTTGTTGACTGTATAAATGGATCAGTGCTCGAAATACCTAAATTTGCATCTATTTTGTCACCTCCTGGTTGTGTTCCCTTGGATGTATAAAGAGACTGATGATGACAATAATACTAATAGTTGCAACACTAATGACAGTACTAGCAAGCTGCCATCCTAACATTTACAGAGTGCTTATTATGATGATGCCCTTTGTCAGATGAGTAATGAAGACTGGGTTGTTCAGTGATTTGTCCTAGGTCATACAGCTTGAAAGAACAGAATAGTCCCAGAATCAGATGTTTCAAATCTGAAGTCATGTTCAGAAATATTATTGCTTGATATGCTGGGGCCCCGTTTCCTTATTTATAACAAAAGTTATAACCATTTCAAATATAGGTGATGGACATTAAATGTTCTAATCTATGCAAGCTTCTTACTTAGCACAGTGTCTGGTATATAGTGAAAATCCAGTTAATGTTGACATTTACTATCTTAATATGTGTCAAGTTCTTTGCTCAGTGCTTGTAATGATGTAGGTTTTCCATAAACGTTAGCTCCTTTCTTCTCTCTCTTCCCCCATAATCAGAGCAAGTCAGAGGCAACTACTAGTGCAAAAGAATTAGGTCAGGAACAAATTGCAATGGCCACTAAGAAAATGAGTTACAGTTGGTATAGCTGTAGAAGAATAGCACAAATTTAAGAAGAAAACAGCATCCCACAACTGAGCCCTGATGCTTTGCTGTAATAAAACTGTCCAACATTTGAATAATACTTAAAACTTTGAAAGCATGTTCACTTTTCTCATGTCATTTTTACTTCACAGCTGACCTTGGCAGAAAGGATGGAATATCACCATTCCCATTTTACGGTCACTTGCTGTAGGTAAGAATAGTTAGGGTACAAATTAAAACTAGAAATTGTAGTTTCTAGATTAGTTGTTCTGTAAAAATATACTTCATCATCAAATCAGGACATTTTTGAAAGTGGAAAAGGGAATTTAACAAGTTAGTACAGCAGACATAAACAGGGACTGCCAACCAAAAGGTATGGTGCCTTTTCTTCTACTCATATTTTAATTCATCATGTTTGCCCTTTATTCCCTCTGGCCTAAGAAGCATCACACTGATTTAAAATATCCCTCTTCCTTGATCTCCAGAAGATGAGTTATTCCTCCGCCTCAGGACTTCCGTAATTCCATTTGCTTTGCACACGTATACATGTGAAAATTAAGGGTATCGAGTTGGAAAAAAAAATGAGAAATTTACTTTTGAAGTAAACAATGAGAAATTTACCTTTACGTAACGACTCTGCAGACATATGTGTATGTAGTAAAATGTGTATATTTGTTCAGTCTTCCTCCTAGCTTCTAGTAGTGCCATGTGTTCTTACCGTGTAGATACAGCAACCGATCCTATCTTCACATAGCATTCTCCCTGTGGGTCTGTGTCTTGACATGGTCATCTTCTGCAGTCATATTGGATTAGGAACATACCCTACTCCAGTTTGACCTCATCTTGACATTACATTTACAATGACCCTCTTTCCAAATAAGGTCACATTCTGCGGTACTAAGGGTTAGAAATCAAACATTTTTTTGGAGAAGCACAATTCAACCCATAATAAATTGTAACAACAATCAAACCCAATCATATTATAGAAGGATTTGCCAATGTTGCGCAATTGGTATAGGTCTCTTTTGTGTTACTTTGTGTCTTCGTAAAGCAAGCAAATGCAAGAATTAATAATAACATCTGTGTTTATCATATCTGTATATATCTGAACCGGGTTGTGTGCAGAGACCTTGATATAACTATATTTACAGAAAATTAATTTTTACAATTAAAGTTCACATTTTAACATAAAAAAAAAGAATTAATAGTGTCTGCTGAAGATGCAACTTCATAGTGACCCTGTCTTTTCATTGAATGGAATGTGATGGGATTCAATTTTATAGACAGAAATTATAAATAGAGTTGCTACAATATGAACATTTTGCTTAAATTATTTTCTCCACTTTGTATGTTTAAAAGATATGAACATTATTTCCCTTTTTAAAAAGTTTATACAATTATATTAGGGTTTTATTGATAATTTTGTGTTGATTATATTGATTTTATATTTCTATCTTAGAATAGCTGTTGATTTGAAGGGAAGTAATTTGGCATTTTAGTTGAATTATAGATTATTACGAGATAGATACTTCACACTCTAGAATATTGAATATGACAAAGAAGTTATTATTGTAACCGGCTTTGGTTGCACATAAATAAACAGCATAGACGTATGTGGATGGACTCCGTTTCAGCAGAACACAGCTGGAGGAAAGGGCCAGTAGGATTGAGGAAAACCATTCTGGTAAGAAGGGCCTGTCTTCTGGCAAGTGATCAGCAGTTCCAAGCAGTAAGTCCCAAAGAGAGGAGCAAAATAAATGCCACTTGAAGGTAGCTAATCGCGGCTTCAAACAAAGAGGATGCATAGAGATGCCAAGAAGGTATAGCAGAAAAAATCACAGGTAGAATGCTGACTAATGGATTGTGTAAAAGTGGAAGGGCTGGAATTAGCACCTAATCTGGCAGGCACCGGCTCGACGAGGTATCCCCTTGGATTAGTTGTAATATGGGTCTGGACTAAAGAGAACCATGCTTTAGTTTTCTGATCAGCAAATAAAACTCCTGAAATTAGCTCTTAGAACAGGTCTATCCTTCAGTGGCAAATCTAATAATTTAATTAATTACGTAAGGGGAAAATGTGTGTGTGTGTGTGTGTGTGTGTGTGTGTACAGAAGCATATATTGACCTACCTCTTTCAAAACAATTGAAAGAGATACTTTGGGAGTAATGATATGCACAGCTCTTTATATCTAAAATGACTTTTTCCTATCTATTAGACAAAATTCAATGTTTTTCAGAGGAGGGGACTGCATTTTTACAGATCTCTAGCTCCTTACTCTGAAAATAGACTTTCTCTAGTATCTGTTGAATGAACCAAAACCAAGGTCAATTGTTAACTGGACTGTGAAGCTGTCCATAATATTCCTCTTCATCTCCCCCAAATTGCTTTCTCCCCAATGAAGCCTCTGTTATAGTTCTGTCCATCGTCTCCATAAATCTCCCACCCTTCTTTCCACCATGGCGTTCATGGACTGTCTTCCTTCCTTGTTGCTAATACCGAGGCCATCGCACATTATCAGCCAGATCATGTAGGTTTCATTCTTTCCTGTGTTTTCTCTCATTCCTCCCTAACTGCCTCATCACAGTCTTGTTCCTTGTTTAAAGGCATGGACCCCGTCTTGAATCGCTTCAGAGCTTATGTAGGGCAAGGCTTTTGTGTAAATCTAAGTCTTTAGTCCGGAGTGATAGCTGCATATAATCTTTTCCGTTACAAAGTATCTTTGCGATTTCTAATGAGGAAAAACTGGAAGTTAAGACACACGTGTCAGTTTGTTGCCTTTCTTATGAACTTGTTAAATAAAATTTATGACAATAATGCATCAAAGAATTCATGAGACTAATGGTGAAGATTAATGTGACAAGTATATTTAATGTCATTACAAGGAAATCAGGTCCTTAAACCTTTGAATGTGGCCAAACAATTAATTTTGCAATGCAATGAGTCTCCTATCCTTGTTTATTGTGTGAAAGAGAAAGTGGGGATCTTCTTTCTGAGGTTAATTGTTGCTTTCACTGCTCACACACCCTCTTTCCCTGCACCATTTAAGACTGCCTCTGACCCATGATGTACTTGGGAAATTGATATTCACAGTTTATGAGCCACAAGGAATAATTTAAATGGTAACAAATCCCTGGAGGTGTTCAGTATAGTTAAGCATGCATATTGCAAAAAGGATGGAATTTTTATAATGACAGTTGTGGAGATACAAAAACTCTGCAGACCTGCCTAGGCTAATACTTGTTTTATTTTTTTATGTACAATGTGGAGCCTCCATGATTTGGTATGTTACATGCATTGGCATTAAACTCATTTGACATATGCTTATTATGATTGATTTAAATATGAGGCTATCTTCTATATCTTTGCTCCTCAAAGTGCAGTCCATTGACCAGAAACATTGGCATCACTTAGAAGAACTTGTTAAAAATGCAGAGTTCAGGTGCCACCCTGAACTACTAAGTCAAAACTGAATTTTAACAGAATCTTCATCCCCGATGTTTTTTAGGCACATTGAAGTTTGAGTGTTGTTCTACGTCTCTATGAAATGTCCACTCTTCGTAGACATGAATTAGGATTTTGTCTTGAAACATTGCCATTGTTTCCTAAAAATGCCTTCTCTTCTAGTTCCTACATGGCAGATGGGAATTTTATAGGGGAGTCACACAAATAAAATATTACAAGGAAACATTAGACATCGTGTTAGCAGCTTAAAAAGCAAGATTGCATTAGCTGCTCGCTGTATAACAGGACTAACTCTCACTGAAAGGAGGATCTTTCTCATCAGTGACCCATTTGCCCTTAGCTGTCACATCTGTATTTCATGTAGAAATCTATAGGATTGTCATATATGTATATAAGTTAAATTTTCGGCCAAATGAATTTGCTGGATCTGATTTCCATTGTAAGTAACAGAGCTCCATGGTTGTACTGCTTATGATTTTATATTCTGAGACAAATATTACCAGCTGAAACTTTGAGTCATTTCTACCTCTGTAATAGACTGTAACTTTCTCCTACATGAAGAAGAGGGAGAGGCGGAGGAGGGAAGGGAAAGGAGGGAGAGGGAAAGGGAGAGGGCGCACACATGCTTTCAAGCATATTTAGAATTAATTTCAAGCAGCTCTAATAGTTTTGTCTATCAACCTAAGTT
The DNA here is from genome assembly GCF_964194185.1 of Rhinolophus hipposideros. NCBI lineage: Eukaryota > Metazoa > Chordata > Mammalia > Chiroptera > Rhinolophidae > Rhinolophus > Rhinolophus hipposideros. Next base: position 55,630,128 of record NC_138050.1, read on the forward strand.
CATTACAGAAGCTATGGCAGTTACAGAGATAAGTAGAGAATAATTTTTGCCTTTTGGGCATTTGTAATTTAGTATGCAAAATGTATTGAACAGAAATCACTTCAGTATGAAATGCAACAAAAGAGCTTCTGATTACTTTTGGATGGGGTAATCAAAAAGACATTTTTGATGAACTGGTATTTAATTGAAACTTGAAAGATATGTGGCATTCCAACAGGTAGAAAAAAACACATTTTAACTGTAAGCAACAGTGTGAACAAAAACAGGGAAAACAAAAAATGATGAGGCATGTAGAGAAGTTGAAAAAACAAAGGAAAAAAAAAACAAAAAAAAGTCAAAAAGCACTGCCAAAAATTGAAGAAAGAGAATTCTACTTGCCGCTACTCCAAAATATGTACATCTTCTCACCTTTCTAATAGCTGAGGTATGTAAGTGTATTATTCTTCTTAATATTGGTCAATGAAAATACTCAAGTGAATTTAGAAGACAGATGTGAAAAGACACTTCTTAAAATATTTAACTAAAAATCAGGTGATCTCAGATGAAAACATTGAGAGCCACCTTCTCCAACTTTCATATAAAGGACAAAAGTCCTTTCCTTCTGGTCTCCGTTAAGGTTTTGTTGAAATTCATTTATTGGAAGGCCGCTTCACTGGTATTTCAAGACAGCTTTAGGTAAGCTTTTTTTCCCCTTGAGTTAATTGGAAATTAGATGAAAACCATATAGTGATCTACTTGTTTGTCTATTCCTGACCTCAACTGAGGAAATTGGGAACACATTCTTTCCTTCTGCTTAGACCTTTGGTGTTTTTCTAAGTAAACACTCAGATTCTTTAAATGTTCCATACGTGATATAATACGTGTGTGTGTGTGTGTGTGTGTGTGTGTGTGTGTGTGTGTGTGTTTAGAAAATTTCTAAGTACTCTGGTATTCCTTTTTTGGATTGTTCCAAGGCTTCTGAATCTACTGGACTGACCAGTAAATTCAAATCAGATCAAAGGTTTGTCAAATAATTGCATTAAAAAATATCACTGCCATGTATCTAAATTCACCTTTATTATGTAAATAAAAATAAAAATTTCACTTAAAATGTAGGAAGAAAATAATCACAGAATAAAATAACCGCTATCTGACAACTTAATTTTACCATACAGAGCAATGCTATGTGCAATATAGTCCTCATTTTTCTCACTTTTGTTTTACATGGATTAGAGAAAATACATTCATGGTCAGCAGAGCAACATTTTCTGTGCACTCTTCTATGTGATCTCTGTTTTATTACTATGTTAAAAATGTCATCTTAGAGTTGAACACATACTTTGAAATGTAGTCTTCTCCTGTTGGGCCATGCCAAACAGTGCTAGATATTTGTGTCAGCATTATCGTTCTGTTTGCTCATCTTGCATTCAAAGGAAACTGTCAGGCCTGTTACTCCTCATCTTTATTTGTGCAATTAACTTTTGAACCTAAAAGCAACACTTTATATTCGTCCTTGTTCAACTTTTTCTTGTTAGTTTTCACCCAGTATTGCCTTTTGTTAAGAACTTTAAAAATAATGGTGATGTATCCCTATAAAGTTTATTTTCGATGTCTTCAGGTTGTCAAAAAAATTGAGCAAGAAAATTATATTATACTCCTCGCAGAATCTATTCTGTGTATCAATAGTATATCTTATTTCTTTTGCCTTGACATAAATAAAAATTGAATCAGTTTTATGTACTTTTAAAACACTCTGCCAGGTTTAAGTTTTGGCAAACGCAGCTTTGTATTTCATCATCTGTTCAACATTTTTTATAATGAGTTTTTAAAATAGAAATTGTATATATTTAAGGTGCACAGCATGATTCTACACACACACACACACACACACACACACACACACACACACAGAGGGTGCCAAAAATGCGTACACATTATAAGAAAGGAAAAAAAAAATTATTAAAATTGTAATAGTCAATATATACTGATAACCAAAGATGAATACAAGCCATGTTTGACTTCTGCAATTACAAGAGATGCTCTTGCAAAAGTGGTTACCATCAGTGTAGATTTTAATAGTTTTTTCCTTTCTTAAAATGTGTATACATTTTTGCACCCTCTGTATATGTATGTATGTGTATGCATATATATATGTACAACACAGATTTAAACTGTGTCCATATAATATATATAGTGAAATGGTTACTACAGTCAAGCTAATTAACATCCCATCTCCTCAGTTACAATTTTTTGGTGTGTGATAAGTGTACCTGAAATCTACTTTCTTAGTATATTTTCAGTGTTGAGGACAGTGTTATTAAGTACAGTCAACATGCCTGTACTTTAGATATTTAGACTTACTCATTACATAACTACAAATTTGTACCCTTTGCCCAACATCTCCCCATTCCCCTGCCACCCTTTCAGCCCCTCACAAACACTATTTTACTCTTTGCTTCTATGAATTTGACTTCTGTTTTTGAATTCCACATATAAGTGAGATGATACAATATTTGCCTTTCTCTGTCTGACTTCTTTTTACTTAGCAGAATGTCCTCCAGATTCATCCATGTTGTCCGAAATTGCAGGATTTCCTTTTTTTCTCACTGATGAATAATATGCTGTTATGTGTATAAAAATATACACACACATCTTTATCCATTCTTTTTTTGATGGACGTCTAGATTGTTTTCATACCGTGGCTATTATGAACAATGCTGCAATGAACACGAAGCATAGATATTTCGTTGAGATATTGATTTTCTTTTTCCTTTGGATGTACATACAGAAGCGGGATTGCTGGATAGGATGGTAGTTCTATTTTATAATTTTTTGAGGAATCTCCATACTGTTTTCCATAATTTACATTCCCACCAATAATGCACCACAGTTTTCTTTTGTTCACATCCTCTCCAACATGTGTTATCTTTTGTCTTTTTAGTAATAGCCATCCTGACAGGTATCAGGTGATATCTCATTGTGACTTTGATTTTCATTTCCCTGATAATTATTAATGTTGAGTACCTTTTCATATATCCGGTAGCCAGTTGTATGTGTTCTTTTGAGAAATGTCTATTCGGGTCTTTTACTCATTTTTAATTCAGTTGTTTGTTTGTTTGTTTTTTTGCCATTGAGTTGTTTGAGTTGCTGATATATTTTGGATATAAACCTCTTATCAGATGTATGGTTTGCAAATATTTACTCCCATTCTGTAAGTTGTCTTGTCACTTCGTTGATTTTTGTTTGTTTTTTCTGTGCAGAAGCTTTTTGGTTTGATGCATTAGTATTTGTCTATTTTCATTCTGTTGTCTATGTTTTTGGGATCACCTTCAAAATGTCACTGCCCAGACTGATGTCAAAAAGATTTTTCTGTGTTTTCTTCCAATAGTTTTATAGTTTCAGGTTTTGCATTTCAGCCTTTAATCCATTTTGAGTTGATTTTTGTATATGAAGTGAGATAAGGGTCCAATTTCATTCTTCTGCATGTGGACACCAGTTTTCCCAGCACCACTTATTAAAGAGACTGTCCTTTCCTCATTGTGTGCTCTTGGCACCTTAGTTGAAGATCAGTTGAAAATAAAAGCATGAATTTTTAAAGTTTTGGCAAACACAGCTTCATATTTCTTCATCATCTGTTTGTCATTTTCAAGGAATGGCTGCATTGTTTTTGCCATGACCAAACCTGTTGTTTAAATTAAAACAACAAGAAAGAAGATTTATTATTTTGCTGCCAAGAAATTCAACAACTAATTTGGGGTCAGGAAGAACTAGGGACTAACAAAAGTTCATTGGTAATTTCAGAAAATCTGAATCGATTGAGGCCCTTTTATAAAATGAATGAAAGAATCTATATGCATAAGCCAGTTAAAAACTAGAAAAATGGCTATAAATACTTAAAAAAATAATGACTTAAAGAAGTTACAAATGTGTTAATATACCAGGAAATACCTTGGATAAGAGGACAAATATCCAAAGCAAAGGTAGACGGCCCAGGGCTATAAGGATCATTACAGAAGAAAGTATTTTTATTTTTTGTTGACTGTTTATTTAAACGGTGATGCGTTGATGATGAACAAATTGTTGAGAATCTGAAATCTCTTTGAGAGGCTTTAGAACATAAATTGATTGACTTTAAAAAAGCAAATATGAATCTCATAGAAATCTGTTTTCATCTTATTAAACCACAATACTTATATTGTGGCCAAAGTCTAAATGGTGGCTAATACAATGGTGAAAGATAATTAGAAAATTAATAGACTGGCAATCTATTTTAAAAGAAAGGAAAAAGATAGTGTTGTGTAATAGATATAGCACTGGATAGGTAGCCAAACATCTGACAGACCATTAATTACTAAATTTAACTCATTTAAAAATTTTATTTCATTGAGTACCAGATAACAGTGATTGATCTTTCCTACATATATTAGTGTTTTTTTAAAAGTTGACATTGATAAAATAATAAAAATGAATATATTTTGCAAAATTTTAAATTTAGGTTTTTATTATCGTATGCAAAAATTCTAAGTGTCTTGATTACATGAATTATATTTGCTATTAATTTAAATTATAAATGTAAATATACAAAAACATATCTGTGTTAACATACATATATGTTATATATGTATAATGTGCTTATAGTCAGTAATGAAGCATTAAGTTTGGGTTTCTTTTAAGTTTATATTGGAGTGGGCAGCCACTTACAGAGTATCAGTCAATTTCTACATTATATTCCTCATTCCTTTACCATTGGATACACAACTATTTTACAGGGCAGTGTCTTAATAGGGTTTGAATTTGTACATATTCAATACCATTCTGCAGGTGATGCATACAGTAGAAACATCAGTAAAATTTAACAATGTCTGTTTGATAGTATAATTACAGTTGATGCATGAACAACACGGGTTAGAACTGCACCCATCCACTGTGCATGGATTTTTTTCAATAAATATACAGTCAGCCTTCTATATCTCCAGGTTTTACATCCACAGATCCAACCATGAATCGAAAACAGCATTTTTGATCCTTGGTTGGGAATCCGCAGATGAGGAGGGCTGACCGTGTGCATTATTCTATGCCATTTTCTGTGAAAGACTTGAGCATCCTTGCGTTTGGTAGATTAAGTTTTAGTTAAGTGGTTTTAGTTAATGGTTTGCTTCAGTTAAGTTTTGGGGGAGTCAAAAATTATACACAGATTTCTTTGATGATGTGAGAAGTTGGTTCCTCTACCCCAAATGTTGTTCAGGGGTCAACTTTATTTTATTTCAATGAGATGAGTTGATCTAACTTTATAATTGACAAATAAATAGATACATTTAAAGTAAAATAGTCAATCCAGTTAGATTTTCTGTGTGTTTAATCCAAAGACAAGTTGTCGGATACCATATAGTTATTATTATTTTTTATCTAAATGATTTTCCACAGCTCTTTACAAAACAGAGATATTCTTCAATGGCAGTATATCATTGTCTTTAACCTGAAAGAAGGCCTCCATAAAACATACAAATGAACTTTTCTTTTACCTCTACCTTGGGCAAAGCAAGGTGAAATATTATTGGAGCATGTTCTGCTGTTTTGCTATGAACCTTATAGTAATTTACCCACTCTAGAAAGGTTAAGACATGTTATCCAGCTGAAACTTCCTAAGTCTACAAAATAGATTATTTTATGGTAAAGCAGCTTTCCTTTCTAAGTATGTTTTGCCCTGGAGGAAATGAAATTGCTGCTTTAGAATGCTTCATAGCACATTCCACTCAGCATTGTAGTTCACAGAGATAAATCAGTTTCTGCTCTGTTTTATCACTCACTCAAGAGGCCTCCAAATTAAGGTTGCCACCTGTCTGAATTTCACCTATGCACCCTAGAAGGTAGTCTTTAATGGAGGAGATCTATGTTGCTTTTTTTTGGCTGTCCTGCAATTATAGCCAGATTTAAATATCTTTTATTTTTTTCAAATTTAACACCTTAGCTTTCTAAATGAAAAGTTACTTAAAGAAGTTTACTTTCTGATTTTTAATATTTTATTACATGATTTTATTGTAATGGACTTACATGGTAACATTTGATAAAATATCATGTAAGAGCTGTGATTCTCTACTAGAATTGTAAGTAAGTGAGAAGAATATAATTGTCATTTTAGTGGAAAGCTAATATTTTCTTAAAAATATTTTTACTTGCTACTATAACGTCGCTGTTTGTGGGTTTGTTTTGTCCACTGCTTTTCCTTGTTTTCTTTTTTTCCTTTTTCATGTTAAAGAAATCCAAAATAATATTGTGGTGGCTAGGGATTTGCCCCAAAGAATAATTTTCATTTTCTTTTCTTTCCTTTTCCATAAAGAGTAGGATTCATATTATCCAGTTTCATTCTAAAACACATCCAGATATAAAATGTCAAATGGATTAAGTTTATGATGAGACTTGTAAAAATATGATATGACTCAATTTGGTATGAGTTAAATATTGGCTGAATAATTTTCTCTTCCTTGAGAAATTAGATTCCCATGGTTACTTTATGAAAAACCTAGACAGATCCTTCTGTTGGACAGCTTGACGGTCTTATTGCGTTTTCTAGTCTTAATGGATAATAGCATTCTCCTGAGCTGGCTCTGTTTTTGTGCAGTTGATGTGCTGAGCTTCTAGACCTCTCCAATGTGGGGGCTGTGGACCACATGTTGCTATTGAGCACTTAAAATGGGCCAGTGAGATTGAAGGGATGCTTTGGTACAATTTTATTCAATTTTAATCAATTTAGCTGTAAAAACTGATGCAGTGTAAAATAAATTTATGTTAAGCATATCTTTGTTTAGCTAGAAGTATATTTGACCTTGGAAGTATTAGCATTTAATTAAGTTATGCTGCAAATATTAAATAACAAGATTTTGAAGATACGATATAGAAAAAGAGGAAGTAGAATGTCTCAGGAATAATTTTTATTTTGATTACATGCTGAAATTATAGGATTTTAGATATATTATGTGAAATAAAGTGTATTATTAAACTTAATTTCACCTGTTTCTTTTTTTAACGTGACCACCAGAATGGTTAAAATTACCTATGTCGTTTGCATTACATTTCTATTATACAGGGCAGCTCTGGCAATTCAGATGGCAGGAGGGATAGTTCTCTACATAGAGGTGAACTTCTCAGTAAATTCCCACACAACATTTTCTCCACTATGACAGATTCCTTCCTTTTAAATTAATTCAGAGAAAATCTTAAAACAGAGTTTTCCAAAAATATGATATTGACAATGTTAAAAAGGTTTCTTAGGGTTTAATATGCTGTGTGCTATAGCTAGAGAAAATCATTATACCCTGAAGCATTTCCCAGATTGACTTCCCATGAGCCTCTCTTAAGGATAACATGCTATGGGTCAGATGATCAGATATTGGGAAGTATAATAGTGGTTATGTGGGCCGTTATTTTGGTCATCTTTTATTCTAATGTTACAAATGGAAGTGCCACACATAGCATTGCACATGTCTACTACATATATATTTTGTTATTTGACACTTTCCCCTGTGGCTAAATGGCCTTTTCCAACTGGATGACTTTAGATTACTCACAAACCTTCTCTCGTTCTTACCCTCATTCTCAGACTCATTCTTTGTGGGTGAAAGAACAAATAACATGAGTAAATCAAATTATGTGTGTGAAATCCCTATCCCAGCTAAACATTTCTAATTTTTATCATTAACTTCAATTAAATATTCAAGACATTATTAAATATCAGGGCATTCAATGATACTGATTCAAAATTATTCTTGACTAAATAATAAGAATAATTCTTGGGTCAGTTCACAAATATTTATCAAGAGTTTACATTGTGCAAAGAACTGTGCTGTTGACATTGGCGATTCGGCACTAACAGACACATATGGAATTTAATAATCTGATCTCACGGAGACTAACTTTATCAGTAAATGCCATACATTGCAAAAATAGCCAGTGATCAGTAAATGCCATACATTGCAAAAATAGCTGGTGCAGTTACAGATAGTATAAAGACTTGCTCATTTATTATGTTGCAATTTCCTTTTTGCTTCTTATGTTAAACAAGGTATGTGGCTCTGCAAAGCAACCACTTGCACATAGTAAATGTGAAATAAAACTGAATTTTGTGTCTTATAAACAACAAAGTGCAGTTAAAATATTTTCATAGGCTTCAGGCTACTGAACAGAAATAGCATGACCTCTTCCAATTCACTTAAGAGGTTCCTCATTAGTAATCAGAACAGGGAAAGTAGGGGCAGCCATTGTGTTTGGACTCCAAGGGCAGTTGGTGACAGCAGCTGCGATGGCACAGGTGAAAGGCAGGAAAGGACAGGCCGAGAGAGCAGGCGGGCCGGCTAACCAGCCAGCCAGCCAACAACAACCAGCTAACCTTAGCACCCCACCGTTTACGCGTCTAACCAACTGCCCACGAAGTTAACCCCAACCCCTCCACTGTCAACTCAGGTTCTGTCAACGGCCCACCTGCCGCAGTCGAGGTGGCAGCCCCAGGAGGAGCACTGGCATCCCTTTCCTTCAGTTCTTGGGATTGAAAGATAACAGCATAGTCGGCCCCGAAAGTTGTGCTGAAAAGCTCCACCAAGATGTCTCTAAATGAGTGCTTTACTAATGTGCTGAAGGACAAACAGCCCACACCAGTCAACATCCGAGCTTCGGTGCAGCAACAACAGCAGCTAGCCAGTGCCAGAAACAGAAGATTAGCCCAGCAGATGGAGGATAGACCCTCTGTGCAGGCAGCATTAACATGTAAGCAGAGCGTACAGCAGCACCTGGGCAAGAGTAACATCCAGGCACTTTAGGCCGGCACCTAGGGGCCCTGGTGGGGGAGCCATTGGAAGATGAGGCTTGCCCCTAATCCGGAGAGGCTGGCCCAGAGGAGGGCTAAGTGGGGGTCACTCCATGAGAACCCTGCTTGGGGGCGGGTTGTCACTCCAGGGTCAAAACCTATTGTGAGGTGGACTAGCCATAGTTCCCCAAATGGGCTTAAAAAGAAGTGATGTTTGTGGTAGTGGAGGTCCTGGCAGAGGTGGGCTTGGGCATGGTGCTATGGGTGGTGGCAGAATCGGTGGTAGAGGTCAGGGTATGATGGCTTGGGGAAGAGGGGGCTTTGGAGGCAGAGGCCGACATTGTGGACGAGGGAGAAGTACCCTTGCTTTCTCTGTACTGACCAAAGAACAGCTGGGCAATCATTTGGATGCATATTTGTTGAAAAACAAAAGGATACCTCTATGCCCAGTTGCATGCCTACGTGGCCCAGGCAGATCCTGAAACCAATGACTGAAGCCGGTCTGCTCTGCTATGAGAGAAATTCTTGTTAAAGTGACCACGTCTTAAATAACCTTGAGATAACAGATAAGAAGAAACCTGATTGATGCTGGAAAGACCTATCACCGTAAGCTATGGACTTACTTGCCTCCAGTTTGTACACTTGATGTGTTCTTTTACTTTTTTGACACTGCCTTGGGTGAAACCCTGTTTTCCTCTGGGGGGGGGGGGATAAACAGGGAAAGTATTTTATGAAACCTAACATCATTCTATGAAATGTACTGCTGATTGCATACAGGAAATAAATCAATAATAATTAAATTTAGAATTAAATATTTACCTTAAGTTTTGTTTATTTTTTAATTTTAGCTTCTTACAGTCTCAGTAGAAAGTCATATATACATTTTAACAATGTCTCATTAGAGTAAAACAATTCCAGAAATCTTCTTGAAGGAAAACTCTGTCTTGAAGAGTTACTTTTCAGAAGAGGGGACTATTTCATGGCAGAATTTTCGTTATCTATGTCTAACAAAAATGAAAGACATAATAACTGTGGATTATAGAATATGGGCATATAAGACTCTCCACTAGTTCCCAAGACTGCCTTTCAAACTTCAGATTACACTAGATTTACCATCTTGTAAAAGTATGAGCCCATTGGAAAAAATATTTATTGAGCAAGCTAGGTGTTTGAGGCAATAGAAAAATAGAGTGGATAGAATTTGGAGCTGTAGTGGTTTAGATGGAGGTTAAGTTGTGTGACCCTGAAGCTGGCTTTCTTTGAGATCAAAGTCCTGGTGAGATTCAGGCAGTTCAGGAAATTACTTTGCATAAAAATAGTTTATCCTCAACTTTTGAAAACATTCACAAGTAAAAGGTTTATTTCGATTATTAAATAAAAAAATATTATTTATTTATCGAATCATTTGATTCAAAATGTAAGTGGCCTTGGAAAGTTTAAAAGGAGATTTCTTCACACTTGAGTAAGAACAAATTTAACCAGTTTTCTTCTTCCCATCTGAGTTCACTGTAATTCACCAAAAAGATATAATAATTCTAGAATTGTATGCAGTTAACAAAAAATACCAATGTAGTAACAAAGCAAAATTGGTAGGCCTACAGAACTCTATCATAATGAGAGATTTCAACATATCTTTCTCAGTTAGTGATAATTTAAGGAAATGAAAAATAAGCAAAGAAAAGAAGTATGAAAATGACCTAATGAAAAAGTCTGATTTATTAAAACTTGTAGAGAAAACTAGAGAAAAAAATATATTCTTTAAAATTACATATTGTCTATTTAAAAAAAAATTATTTACAAAGTCAAACGTAAAGCAGGTATCAACGAATTTTCATAATTTATCAAGAATTCATATCGCGCAATGATATAGTGGGCTTTCCTGGTGAAGAGTAAGGGCTCCTGAGCCACAGGGGCTGAGCTCAAATCCTGGGTTCTTCACTTATTAAAGACTTTGGGAAGATGTACGTATATTCTTTTCCTACCTCCATTTCCTCAACTACAAATAGAGACAATAATAATAGTACAGCTTTTATAGAGTTATTGTGAGTATTCAATAAATCAATATATGGAAAATACTTAGAAAAGTATCTGGCTCATAGTAAGATGATCTAAGAGTTGATTATTTTTGAAGTAATAGTAGTTTTGTATAGTACAGGAGCATGTGGAAGGAAATAGTCTTTCAGAGCAAGGCAAGACCTCCCCAGTTATCTGGCTAGAATGGGGGTAGATGGTGGAAGAGAATGTGTAAGATAAAGGGCACAAGCAAGCTCGGTAAGCAGGAGAAGAGAGGGTTGATAAAATGAGGATAAAAAATAAAAAAGCAAAATCCCCTCTGTTTTGTGTTGAGTGTGTTGAATAACAGCAGTGAATCTCAGACACTGGCTAAGGCATGTTGTTGGCCCCGATTCTGTCCCTGACAGTTCCGGAAATGTCTTTACAAATCCTAGGTGGTAGTGCTTTGGGGATACGGGCATCAGCATCTCAGTACCGTGCCGCCATCTTTGGCATGTCATAGATTGTGAGCCTGAGCTTTACTCTGTGGTTGTAGATGTCCTTATGGATGTTCAAACACAGTACCAGCGATGGGCTTATACACCTTGTACATTGTTGAACACAACCTGGCGTTGTGTATTCTTAGGCAATTTTAATTTCATGGCTGATTTTCTGTGAAAGCCAAAATTGTGCCTTTGCGTTTGGATCTTGCTACATATGCTCACAAATGTTTTGATAGAAGGTAGAAGTCATGGTAGACTTTTAGCTATATTTTTTTACAATAGAAATTGGTTCTGTGTCAAAATGATTGCAAAATGCCTGCGTGAAGAATAAAACATTTAATCTTCATTCATTCTGATTATTGGGATATACATGAATGTTTGCTTTAAAGGCCCTATGTAAAGTGCTATTATACTGTGTTCCTTTCCAGTTAACACTGAGAAGCTTCAAAATATTAGTGCATCTGCAGCAAGATGTAGAAAATAACTATTTAAGAATATAGTTTTGGTTTTTTTTTAGTAAAATTCATAGGTAAGTGGGGAATAACTGCTAATTTGCAGTCATGGTTGAATCAAAGAACAATCAATCTCAAAAAAATCTATGCAAAAAGGAAGTGCTAAACAGTGAAAAATCAAGTTCTGTAACAAAATGTTTCCCGCAATGTCTTGAAAGGAAACTTGACTTCTTTTTTCCCCAACAGAGTATCTATTTCCTTTAGACACAGATTGAGTCATCAATATTTATTAGGCACCGTGGGGTGAGCCCAGGATCTGAGTTATTGCTCTGCCTTGCTGGCTATAATAAATAATAAATATTGGTACTATATTTGAGAACAGGAATTCCCTGATTTGAGGGTGTTTTAGTCAGAAAAATAGACATAGGTCACAATAAATATTTTATTTTTTTATTAGTTATCTGTATGAAATCCACTATGAAGTAAAAAGGAGGTGTTGGCTAAGGAGCAATAGCAGTTTAGGGAGGATTTTAGAACTTTGAGAGACTTTCACAATCATCTAATCCAACAGTCTCATGAACATTTATTGAAACTGAGTGCTGGAGAGTGTGAGCAATTTGACTTATATCACCCAGCTAGTAAGTGACAGAAGTGAGAGCAGATTTTTCTCCTGGTTCCTTAACTTTTAATCAAGTGCTGTTCCCACTGTATCAGGGAAAACCTCACCTTTAGTCTTGCTCTGTGATTTCCTATAGGTTGGAAATAGAATATTAGAAGTAACTTCTTGCTTCAGAAGCTATTTTAAAAATAATAAAACCATAGGTTATCTTGTTTCTATTTTATTGAAGTTTTCTGTTGCAGTGAAATGTCAGTGTTGGCCTCTTTGACTCTAGGTACTTCACACTATAGACCTTTACCGTCATGGATTGGAGTATTGACAGTGTCATGTTTGTTAAGAGACTTACTGAAGTTGGTTCCAATTTACTCACTGCAGTGGATTATGAATATAAATGAAATAGAATGAAAAAAGCTGTGCAACTGAGTCATTCATTCAGAAGTATCTAGGGCGACCATGGGCCAGGCACTGTGAGAGGAATCAAACATACATGTAAACAGATACTTCTTGCCAAATCCTTCTCAGCCTACAGTTTAACCTTACGGTTTATGCTCTTAGAAACTTGAATTTGTCTTGATATTGAGAGTATAACCATGTTAAGAGACCATGAATCTCAAATGAGAATTTATTAAACTTCAGTAAAAATACCGCTTGCATGGAAAGTGGATTTCTTAAGTTGGCATGGCCAGCGTTTTGTGTTATTGTAGTCAGACCTACACATGACACCAAATTATAATCTCAAGGTTATTTTGAGGTCATGGAAGCAGATGAAGCAGGGTCAGTTGCATGATTCACATGGACTGATGTGCTGGACCGTGCTATAGATGTGTCTTTCACCCTCCTTTATTTAGTAATTCATTCTAGGCTGATAAATGGCACCACTCTTATGATTGATAAATTCCTTAGTTTGGTATGTTAATATCCTTGGCTAAATTTTGGCCTTGGGAATATCATTTTTTAAAGACATTGCTTATTATGCTTTAACAAAAGCAACAATAACTGCCATCAATTAATTGAAGGCTTAATGGTCTCTAGGCACTCACTCTGCTGGACTTTAAATGCATGATCTGCTCCAAGCCTCAAGCCTATATGGTATGTTTTCTTCTCTTTCTTACAAATAAAAATGTTCTCGTCTCACTGGGCTGAAAGAGCCTGCGAGATCTCACACTGGATTAAACCCACGTCTGTCTGACTGAAAGCCTCTGTGTGCTGTACTTTCTGTGCTTCATTTTTACGGTCACATCCTTGCCTTACAGCCAAACAGGCCTCGTCTAATATATACCTCTGTCTTTTCTTCTCCAATCCGTCTGTTGTAACCTTAGTTCTGGGCCTCATTGTTCGCTATCTGGACGACTGGACTAGCCTTGTATAAGGATTTCACAACTCCCTTTCCCAGTTCTAATCTATTTTACACAATTAAAAGATCAATTTTCCTAAGGCACATTCTGATCATGTCCCTTACCTTTTAAAACAAAATCATTAAGGCTCCTCTTCATCTGTACAAAATAATCACAATTCTTTGTCAAACATGTCCAACCCATACTCCTAACTAACCTCCTTCATGCAGCCTAGAGTGAAGCAAATAGAAACGCGCACAGTGTTCTCCACAGGAATCTGCTTTAAGGCCTCCACATGGTTCTCGTGACTTTTACTCTGTTAGAATTGTCCTCAATTTCTTCATGCCTATATGCTAACCATCACTCTCAGCCAAAATACGGTTTAGCTTATAACATGGACTTGGTTCTCTCTCTCCCATGGCAACCCAAATCTGAGGCTGAATAAGTCCCTTATAGAACAATGCATGCAGTCTGCCCTCTGCATCCGTGGACTCCCAACCATGGATTGAAACCAGTACAGGTATTTATTGAAAAAGATCTGCATATAAGTGGACCCATGCAGTTCAAATCTGTGTTGTTCAAGGATCAACTGTATTTCTACATTAAATTGCCCAAACCAAGAATAATAACTTGAAATCTCCATCCTCTTGTCTCCAAACAGAGAGCAGACATAATATTATCCCCAGATACCTCACAGGTTGTGTCTATTCTGATTTTATTCTGTGTGTTTGTTTTTTTTTTTCATTTTTAACAGGATATTCTCATTTTGCATCTGTCATTTCCAATGGGAAAGCACATAGTTTTCTATATTATTTTTTAACTGAAATTAATTTAAAATATTTCTGGAATATTAACTGTGCAAAACGTACAATAAGTCATACTGATTTAAATTCATTATAGAGTTCAGTTCCTGTAGGTCCTAATAAATGACACAGTTTGCTTTGTACAATCAGTATGGCTTTAGTACAACAATACATTAGATGTGTATTTGTCACCATATATGTTCCTGATGATTCAATGAGGTCAGTATCAGCAAGTGAATTTGTCCAATGCATGACTACAAAACCCCTGCAGTCACGTTTTTCAGCAAACATGCTCTTTGATTATACAAGTTAACTTTAGTTTTCTCTTTGCAAATTGTACACATTTCTTTAGAAATGCATTAACTTCATTTTTAACTGCTTTTCTGCTTGCCTATTCTAAAGTTGTAGGGGAAAAGCTCTTAATAATCTATTGCTATTGTGCAAAGTGGTATTGCTATTTCTTTGTATATTCTTAAGTTACTAATTATTTGACCCAAGTCGACTGTTAGGAAGATGAAAAAGAGTTTGGGGACAAGGAATGGAAGCAGGGACGTTGGGTATAGTATGGGCCTATGATTAGAAATCATGTTAAAGCTCCCAGAGTTACTGTGAAATTGCTCCAATGGAGGCTATCCATCAAGGTCATAAGTCCATAGAACGTATAAAAACCAATCAGAATAGAAAACAGTGACCTCTTATCCAGAGCAAACTCTCATATAGGAGGTGGGATCACAAAATATGGTGAATATTTAAATTGAAAAAAAATGTTATAGTAAAAGATATTTTGAAATATTCCCCCTCGCTTCTAACACACTTACCACATTGTTCTTGCCACTTTCTGAAGCAGTTGTAGAAGTCCTTTTTCATGAGTGTCTTTACCCTGTTTCCCCAAAAAGAAGCCCTAGCCATGCAATCAGCTCCAATGTGTCTTCCGAGTCTTATATTAATTCTTGCTCCAAAGGACGCATTGGAGCTGATTAGCTTGGTCTTACTTTCGGGGAAACACAGTAGTTACACTGTCATGGCCACCTTGGTGTCCTGAATCAATTCAATAGGTTTGCCTTTGATGGTCATTTTAACTTTGGGGAAGAGTCAGAAGTTGCATGGTATCAGGTCCGATGAGAAAAGTGGATGAGGCCACACCATAATGGTTCTATTTGATAGAAATTGCCGTACCAGAAGCAATGTGTGACATGGAGCCTTTCTATTGTGATCACAAAATATGGTGAATGCTGCTGCCAAGTGCCATTCAACAGAAAAGCAGGGATCTTCAATATAGGAAGTGGTGCACGGAAACTTGTATTTATGACTATGAAGAAATTTTGTATTTTCCAAATGACTTCACCTGTTTTAGGATTCCTCCACCCAACTCATACATGGATGCATTTTGTATTCTTCAGAAAGACTATTCTGACTTCTACATTAAAAGAAGGAAATTGTTTTCATTAGGCAGTATATTCTACAGTACAATGAATCATTTGCAATATTTTTATAGGTAACTGATATCCTCATGAAAAATTCAAAAAGAAATCTACAAGTATAATTAGGAAACTTGTTTCTACTCTAGTTCCTTCAGCTCCTCTGAAAATTATTTACACAGGAGTGTACACTGAAACTAAATAGAACTTAGTGTTTTATTTTGACTCCTGTTCCAAGAAAATAGCAAATTTTTTTTTAGGAAAAAAAAAGTGATCATGATATAGAAACTGTAAATTATTAGTAAACATAGGAAAGAATCACCTTTCATTATCAAAGTTTTATAGATTTTAAAAATAGTGGTCTTCCGATTTTCCCCATCAGTTGTTTAAAAAAATCGGGTTTAAAATGAAAATATCAGATGCTATTTAGGATTCAGTGAATGGGAATTCTGCATTGTACTGGACTATTTAAAATAAGATGGCTCAGTAAACTTATAAATATGCATCACTTTTGACCTAGGAATTTCGTTTATTGTTAGCTAAACAATAGATGTAGCAACAACAACAACAAAGTGCTGTGAAATGGTTTTAAGCAATCATTACTAATAATCATGAAAACTGGAAATTACGTATTGGCTAATGAGGTTACTGAAGCTTCTGTATGATACACTCTTATGCAGCTATTAGCAATTTGATTAGGAAGACAATAATAATGTTTTAATGTTTAGAATAAATGAAGAGTGTGGAAAAGTTGATATGATTCTCAGTTGGCTTCCAAACTGGTTGAACAGAGAAAACATGAAGTTATAATTCATGGAAATAAGTGTAATTAGAAATGCAGAACTGCTCCAATGGTTGGCAGGCCATTAGGGTTTCTTCACTGCCTGGAAGTCCCCTGCCAAATTAGTCTAGGAAAAGTGACGTGAATATGGAGGAGTGGCTTTCATTATGTTTTGTTTTAAATTTTGGAGAAGGGTGCTGTTGGCCTCCACTCTGGCTCTTCTTTCTTAGCTTCCATTTTTCTCGTCTATCAGTGACTTTTCATACCTGAAATTAGCTACAGCTCTTTGATTCACTATGGCTTTTTTCATAACTTGTTAACTAAAAGCAACAGCTTACATGACTAGAATTTATAAGCAGCAAGACTGAGCTGACAAAAAGAGACCATTTAAAACCTCTAAAATTTGAATGGTGATCTAACATCCAAATTGAACTGTGGGAGTGCAAAATGTAACTTCTGGCTGCGCTCTATACATTAAAGAACTAACAGTAGGTACATTTTAAAGAGATTCATAACTAAGCACAAAGGAACGAGTAGGTTTGCTGCTTATTTGTGTGGATTTATTCCTGCCTGTGCATTGTAGCATCTTATTTTCAGGGAAACCTACTGACAGCAGCAGTAGCAAGGGTGTAATTAACCTGCGTGAACAATTCAACAAGTGAACTCCAACAAGGAAACATTACACAACCTAATAAATGCTGCTGCCACAACTACCACTACACTCTAATGAAGGTGTCTAAACTTCTTACCAACAGAGTGGAACTGGTTAGATACAGCTTATTAGATATGTGTGTGTGTGTGTGTGTGTGTGTGTGTGTGTGGAGAGAGAATGAGAGAGAGAGAGAGAGAGAGAGAGAGAGACTTTGTGAGATTGTCAGAGAAGTCATAAAATACCATTCTATCAGGCTGTAAGTCACATCATATAGCCAGTCAGCACATGGTTATTGTCAATATGTTAGGATTGTCCCTTCTCTCAGGGTCTTCATAGTCTAATAGGTAACATAACATTAACATAAAAATAACTTTGATGCAAGATAAAATGAGGTAAATACCATGAGAGGGGCATACAAGTTAGAGTAGAGAAAGATCATCAAAAAGATGATCAAAAAGATCATCAAGAATGCACAATTGTCATTGTTAGGCAAGATTATAGTAAATGCCTTTTCTATTCCCTGCAATGATGCAACTTTCAGATTCTGGGGTTTGTGTTCCTACATTATCCTCACATCATGAATGGTTTGTGTTTAGGGGGATGCTGGAAGAAAAACCTTTTGACTATAAACTGTTGATGTGAGTTCAAATGTAGAAGGCTACAGCTGTTTGTACAATATCTGATGTTTTTACTAATGTGATTGGATATTTTATTTAAAAAATGATTTTATGATCATGGCTTCTAAATGGGTCTGCTTGGAGCAGTGCGGGTAATTCATTTTTTCTTTCCTCCTTTGACACTTACCCCTCACCCAACTTAATCTAAGAGTAAAGAAAAATTAAACATGTATATTCAGATGGGGAATTTGGAGAGGCAATCTTTCTGGTTTCATAGTGTCTTCCTGGATAAAGTGGCTAGTCAGCATTGTAAAGTCAGGAGAAAAGGCAAGCTGCCAAAATTCAAATATTGGCTGAAAACATTTGGCCATTCTCTGCAAATCATTTTATTCATCCAACCATGTCATATTCCTGATCACTTGGAATCTAGAAATGCCCATTACTTAGTCTGCCACAAAGGCATATTGGCTTCAGTATGCTTTTATTGCATAGGTCTAGTTGTCATCTGTGGAGCTAAATCTTAATAAAACCAAAATATATTATTATCCTCTTTCTTGAGGACTCTGATGAAAATATGTAGTCTGGGTTCCTATTTTCCGCCAGGGGTCCATGCAACTGGATCAAGTCTTTATTAATGTTTCTGGGCATTCAGCCCAGCAGGTTCCCTGGTAGAAAATTGTTTTCACAATGTGCAGGCGGCCTCTCCAGTCTGCACCTGTAGTTTTTGCTCCCAGGACTGATAGACTTCGATCTCATAGATACTCAGATAGGGTTTAGTTTACTAGTAAGCTACTGTTTCCCTTCCCCTATAGAAGGGGATTCAGGGCAATGTCTAAACTTTGGCCTCAAATGGTGCCTGGAGTTTAGTGGGGGAGGGGAAGCAGAGGATTTTGAAGAATCTAATGTAATATTATTTATGCAAATTACTAGCATACAGTGAGAGTACCATCAGTGGTAGTTCTCATGTATCATTAGTGATATGAGCACATTACATATTTTATTTCATTCTAATAATATTCTTATGAGATAGCATTGCCATCTATATTACAAGTATGAGAAAACTGAGGCTCAGAGATCAGCAGCTTATCCAAATGACCTATCTATTGGCAGGAAGATTTAAAAAAAAAAAAACTGCAGCTTCCTGGTTCTACAGCTGTTTCCATTAGGCTACAGATTTTACTATGCAACACAGCTTGAAAAAATAGTAAGAAGAAGAATTTTATAAGACCACTGGTATTATGGCAGAAAAAATTATATTTTCACCATCCTGTATCAACTTATGGCTCCTTCCTTAATTCCATCATGATGCTTTTTAAGGCACAGGAAAGAGCCATGAGTTTTCTCTTGCCTCAAAGTATGACATGATAGCTATTCCCTAATGATGACCTTCCCCAAAATTACATTGCAAGAGTCACCAGTGTCTGGTACTACTAATGTACTAGCATAATTAAGTAACATGGTGGCAAAACCAACCTCCTCTGTATGTATCTTCTGTCCTTTTGCCTTCCTCTTCTGTGTGGTAGATATGAACTGTATCCTAGGAACAATTTCTGATGTCACGTGATAGCTAAAGGTAATTATATAAATTAAGCTTTACTAATAACACTGGTGGCTTTTTATGTCATGCTATTTCTAGGTTTTTTGTTTTGTTTTTGTCATGGATCTATTTTCATTACGTAGATTAGGAATTGGTAAAAGTGCTTTCCTTGGTTTGAAGCTAATGCAAATATATCCCTATTTTAGGCTGATGCTAACACACCTTTGGTTTTTTTAAAAGGGGTAGATCTAAGAGGCATCACTGTCTGTTTTATGTAGTTTTGCTTCTTAAAGATGCATCTAGGTAACTAAAATGTACGACTGTAAGCTGTTCAAATCTTCCATGTGACCAAAATCTGCCCCTGCCTGTAGAAATTCAACAAGAGGACAGAATGACTAAAATTTAAGCGTTCTGAATAAACAGAAACCTTCAAAGTTGTTATACATAAATTTACTCCCTTGAGTAAATTGGTGACACATGAGCACTTGCAGTGAAACATAGGTTTGTCCTGGGAGGTGGGTAATGACAAAGTGGTTTGTGACCTGCTGCTGTAACCTCAACAACATACCTCGAGTCACTTAGGCTGGCAGAGACTAGACATCGATCTGATGGAAGAAATTGACAGGCAGCATGAGTGACTAATGGATTAAAATTCCAGGCATTTTTTAATCTAATAGAATAATTTCTTAACCCACAGAAATGGCCAGTATTTCTACATGATTTGAGTGAAGGTGCTTTTGATTCAAGAGTCCCTTTTCTTCCCCAGGGGGCTGCCTTCATGAATTTCTGTGTTAATCTATTAATATAGCACCATGTATTTTCAAGCAATGTTTCCCCCCTCGCCTTTCTCTGAACTTTAAAAATAACTTGGGGAAACCAAGTTTCTACGGAATGGGTGAGCTATATACAAATTTGCATCCACATTATTGGAGGAAGGAGGAAAGATGGGGGGATGACGCAGTGGTTAGACCCTGTTGCATGTGTTATTCTATGTGTTTACATGCTTTCTGTAATAGATTTATATTATGTTGTATGTCTATTTAGCATCACAACAAAAGTAGGCAAAAGGTGAGGGAAAGCCTCAAGTGTCACTATCGAGAAAAGTAGGTTAGAATAAATAAATACCAGAGGCACAGATTCTCTCCTCTCTCTCTTCTCTAGTTCTATATAACACTTAAGAAAAACTACTTGCACTTTTACGGAGAATATATCCTAGCTACCTCTGTGAATAATCATGTGGCCATCTTCTGAGGAAATGGGAGGAGAGTAAACCTGTCTACCACCCTTGCTCTCACACGGGTGAGAAGGAGGCAGGAATGCCAGTTCTAAACCCAGTTTGGCATGACTTCCTGTGAGGCTGGCCCAGCCGTTGGACGGCTTGGCTTTTAGGTAGCTGATGCATCTTTTCAAGTGTCCACAGTGTTCGAAGCACTGCCAGCAAATGAAGAGCTCCCTGTGCGTACTGCACATGATACAGATTTAAAATCTAGTGGAGTCGGAATCAGTACAGCCACCTATGTGTACGCATGCGTATGACATATATGTGCTACATACATGGATGCCATGTGTATGCTGTTACATATGTATGTATATTTATAGTATATACAGTACAGTTTATATACTACAGTGTTTAAGTCAAGTGAAAAGAATCCAGAAAAGCTTCATGAGGAAGGATGAATGAAATTGCTCCCCAGGGAGTTAAGAAAAAGTCAAGAATTGCTAGAAATGACGGAAGTAATATGTGAGAAGTTAACCTGTGACGAATAAGGCAGTTTAGGCAGCAGTGAATTCCTAATTCCTATTTTGCCTTGTTTGTTTTTTTTCCATATATACAGATTCTTACAGTACCAAATAGCCCCGTGGAGAATTCTGTAGGGCAAAGGAAGCAGGAGTGAGAAGCTTTTAGGAATTTTTAAATTCACCGTAGCATAAATTCATATGTAGATCCTCAATCCTCAAGTACACTTTTCTCAACTATTACGCCAAGGTGTTAACATTTTATGGATTCACATATGTCATAAAGGCTGTTATTGAGAGTGAGTCGTGATACTGTTGTATTAATTTAGGGATAACATTTCCTACAGTACGCAAGGATATAATTCAGTTAGTCTCCTCTGAAGATACAGGATGCTTTCTACATCGTTGTGCAAAGATTCCTTCCACAGTTTGTTTTTTGGAAAGCTAGTCAGGATACTAACTTCCTAAGAAAGACCTCATTAAGGATAATATCATGAGACTCTCTAATAGTACTAATTTCTGTAATTTGTACTGTAGGAATAGCTCTCGTGCTCTCCTAACATTTTTGGCACGCAGGTCGATTTCTCAGATGAGCATTTATTAGTATACAGGTGGCATGTTATGCTAAGCACTTCAGCACTGGTCTGAGGCTGAAAACCCAGAGGTAATTTACAGTGTTTACATGCTAAGGTGTCCCTAATTGTGCACAGACTGAAACGAAGCATCTCAGCGCATGTTAACCTACAGAGAGGAAAGATGTCTAGTTCCTGTAGTATCATCACTAGCACCTATTTTAGACTATATTACTCAATTACTGACTTACAATATAAGGTAAATACATTGTGGCAAGTCATTTCAAGAGGCTTACCTGATTTTTATACAATATTATCATGTACCCCAAAATATGAAAGAAATATGACATTTTTATTGAAAAATACGTTGAAAATTATTTCCACATGGCATTTTAAAAATTGTTTCTGAGATATCATAGGTTGTACAAGGTAATACTAAATGGTTGTTTTTTTAAAGAAAAGTATGTATTAGATTGCAACACTAGGATTATTAGAGACTCATTTTCAACTTCAGCCAATGGATTAATTCAATGAACACAGAAATACTGGGAAAACACTAAATCAAAGTCCCAAGTTGAATTTATGTCATGACTACAGATAAAAAAAAAAATCCCCCCAAATCAAAAATCAAAATTCAAAACAAAACGCTCAGCAGCTAATGTCAGTCACAATAAAAATGAAAACAAATTTACAAAGCAGAGTCCTGTTTAATTTTCATGTTATGGAAGATATGGGTCAGTCGTTATATAGGGAAGTGTTGATTGAGTCTGAATCCCCCTGTGATGTGAAAATGTGTGAAAAGCGTTCGTGTATCAGCAACATTTTCAATAACTCATTTGTGCTGACTTCTGTGAAAATAAAGCACTACTTAAAGCAAAGTAATAATGAGAAGATTCTTGACAGTAAGGCTGTATGCAGAAGTCTACTTTATGAATGTGCTCTCACTTTACCTGGATGAGACAGGTGTTTGATCTTTCCTGTAGCAACTTTAGTAGCAGACTTGGAAAATAGATGATGTTATTGATAATCAATAGAAATGGCTTTTGTTATATTGACCAAGAGTGTTATGGATCTGGGAAATTTAATTTATTTTGACTACATTGCATGGAATAGACAGTCAATAAATTCTTGTGGTAGATTGAGTCAGTTCTTCTGGGCACATATCCCCCAAAGTCCACCAAGTATGTATAACTAACTCTACGTGGCCAAAGGGAGCTGCGTGGTTCCAGTAACTCGGATTCATTTTAAACTCGTGTGTAAACTAATCTGTAAAATTAAAAATACATGAACACTCAACATCTCAGGAACATCATTACACATTATATTTTCACATATATATTTTTTCTCAGTAGCAGTGTGTAATGTATAACAAATAGCACCCATTAGGGATGAAGCAGAAAAAGACATTTATGATAGGCCAAATAATGAAAGGCCTAATAATTAGGTCAGGGATTGACAAACTTTTCGGAAAAAGGGCAGGATAATAAATGTTTTAGGCCTTAGGCTTTGCAGTCAATGTACAGTCTCTATCACATATTCCTGTTTGTGTGTGTGTGTGTTTGTTTGTTTGTTTTTTAGCAAACATTTTAAAAATGTACAAATTTTCTTACATCATTGCAGTACAAACAGATGTATTTGGACATGGGGCTGTAATTTGCCAGCTCATTCAAATTGCGTGTGTAGTTCGTGGCCTAAACAGCAAATGCTTTCTTTTCAAAGTTCTTTCTGAAACCCCTCAGCCTGTGGAATTCTTATGAGAAGTGCCCAAGACCCAGAATATTTTTCATGGAGAAATTTTGGAGCAGCCCAGAGAAAGTCATATAGAGACAGAGAAATAATGCATCCAATCATTTTAATCTTTTCAGATGACATTTTTACAATATTGTTTTAGTTGTTTTCTTTTTCTGTGTATTATCACTTTTTTCCCCCCATGGCAAGCTGTGCCTATGTACCTCCTTTTATCAAAAGACACATTGATCTCAAGTCTGTGCCTCAAAACATGCCATTTCCTTTGCTATCATGGGCAGTCTCTTGTGTCTTGTTTTTCCCTTTTTGTCAATTTTCTTCTCTGCCATGCTGAAATTTTAGGAACAGTTTACACCATGTTGCAGGCATCAATCCCAAACTTGGAAAAATAAAAATCAAGAATTGATAAAAGCATAAAACAACAAACATTGGGAATAACAGCTCTTAGGAAAGAAAATTGACTGAGACAGAACTCTTTAGAAATTGGGGATACAAAATAGTCTTGAGTTTCTCCATAAAAAGAAATACATGAAACAAACCTCACATTTCATCTTTAATTTTCTGTAAGCATTTTCTTTGTAAGCAATAGTATGTCTTCGCAGATTAATTTGCAGCCATCTGTTCTCCAATGAAAAAAGAATCCCTTATTCTTCAACCTCAATTATTCAGCTTAAAATTTAACTTTGGATACGTATTTATCAATGTAAAATTCATACAGACAGGTAAGACATATTGATAAATACAGCAATCTATAAGAGCATTTCGATTCTTTCTGAAGCACAATAAAAATGGGAGTTTCATAACAAAAGGAGAATCACAAGCCAGATGTGGATCCACTTTACATTAAAAAACCTTCTGTGAAGCCTGGTTGGATATTTGGAATTATTTTATGGATAATTCGATAAATCAAGCCAGTAAACTAATCCTACTTAATGCTTAATTGCTTCACGTGGACTTTTTCTCTTGAAATTAGACGACTGGCATTCTTTTCAGTTTCACTCTGCTAGCTTAACCAGCCTTCTTAGATCTTTGTTGGACCGATTTTTTATTTCCTTCTCCCCAAGTCTATTCTGTTTGCACCTGAGCTACAAAGGACCATTAAAAAAAAACATATATATATATATATATATATATATATATATATATATATATATATGACCCTGTTGATTTTGAAGATTTCTGGTAGATTGTGGAAAAACCTCAACTTTTGGACAATTCATAGGAAATTAGCAATAAATATTATTATAAGTATTTTATATAATAAATATCAATAGAGTATATTAAATAGTATATATTTACATGTAATTTAATGTGTTCATAAAGTATATTATTTAATGTATATAAACGATAGCCATGTATCATATATATTATATATCATATACATTAATTTTAACATATACTCTATGTCATACATATTTAACTATAGTACTTGAAATTAGTAATAAATTGTTAGGTACTTTAATTTAAATTTTAAAAAGTCATGCATTCAACTCCTGTGGTCTGTGTATGTTCACAGTTGATAAGTGCGAGACTTAGTTTGCAAATCTTCCTGCTGTTTGCCAAAGACAATCCTCTAAAGTAGACATTGCATGTCTTTTGTGCCATACTATTCTCACTTGCTCACTGTTTCATCTGCATCTCTTTCTGAACTGTCAACTGGGTGTGATTTTCCAAGAGTTGGGTGAAAAGGGTTATCATTTAAGTATTTCTATTCCAGTGAAGAATGCTTTTCACTGTAGAAATTAAACAGACTGTGTCAGTTCTGGGCAGATAGACCTGCCCAGTTCTCCCATAGGTCATTGACAGAAGTGGCTATTAACTCCCTCCTATGTACATGTCCTCACAATCAGAGATAAAGGACATCAGAAGCAATGTATTTCAGTCTTACCTGTAGAAAAAAATAAGACTCCCATTAATTGAATAATTTCGTATTTCCCAAACAATAAAGACAGTTTTTAATATAAGTTGATTTTATGGAGGAGAGTTTAATATGATACAAATGCAAATGAGATTCAATTTTTGGCTGTGATTTTATTTTTAAGAAAATATATAAAACCATATGTGTTCCATTCTGTTTTCTATCATTTAACCACACTGAATCAGGGCTTGTCTAATACAAATAAAATAAGACAAAGTCCTCTTCCCCACCCCAATTCACACAGGATGCTGGTAGCATGTAACTGTGGGAATTGAACCAACTTATTAAGTGTAAGGTAACTGCAACTTGATTATGTACATAATGGTCTAGCCAGCATTATAAGAGAGATTTTTGCTCTGCTTTGAATGTGTCGCATCAAATTTTAATATGTTGATATGTTGAAAATATTTAATTAATTACCCCATTTTCCTAATGAGCAAAACACACATTATATCAGAAATATATTGACATTACATAACTTAAAATGATTTTTTGGGAGCGGGAGTAAATATAGTGGGAAGAGAGACACAATGTAACTTTATATAGAATCTTTACCTGTATCTTCTGTATTTAATGGACATTATTATTAAATTAAAACACTGATTAATGGACATTTTTATTTTGCTTTGTTTTGTTTTTTTGGTTTTGCATTTAATGATTCAATGGTTTAAAGCTAAGAATTATAAGTCCTCACTTTAGAGCCCTAAGATTAGGTAGAAGAATATTGCTTTGAATGTTATACCACTAGAAATTTCACTCTCTGTTTGAAATCACATTTTGTAAGCCTATGGCTTCTGAACCTGACTAGCCCTACTTCTAACCTAAATATAGGAAATAGTTCCATAGTTTTCCAGTGTTTAGGGTAGCTAGTGGTTACCTTGTTCTCTACAAATTAGAAATGTCTTCTATAAGAATTTGGGGAAAGAACACTTTGATAAAGACAATTGGAATAAGAAAGATTGTCCTAAATGGCAAAATTTTAAGTCCAAAACATACTTATACTTTTTAATTAATTAATCAATTAAATAACTATTTCTGATATGTATATAATCTGTAGGGAAGAGACAGTTGGAGAGGCGTTTCATGATGTGAATGAACAAAATGATTAAAGATGGATAGTTGAATTCAGAAATGCATTTCACAGGTGAAACCTCAGGCTTAGTAGCTGAAAGTGTCTTTCTTTTTTGGAAATCAGAGAGCAGAAATGTGTTACAGGATTCAAAATGGCAGCAGGTACCATACTGAATAAATAGCAATATGAAGCTTTAGCTTTCAGATGTAATTTCCTTCTGTGTTTTCCTTAGGGATATTTCATTTTCAACTCATATCCCGTCTTTAATGCTTACTGTCATATATAATCCCTAGAGAAATTTCTAGAGTTTTTCATTTGGGTCCATTGAAAATGTACTTTTTGTTTCAATTATTCATTCAGCAACTGAAGGAAATGTATTTCCTGCCTCATACATTTACATGTTTGGCCTATCTTTTATCGTGCAATTAAGACCCTGCAAGCTCAAAGGTTGAATAACCCGATCTAATTTGTTCTTACAATATTCCATGTAACTCTTTATTCTTATCACATAATTTATGTATGCGTTGATGTGTGTGTGTGTGTATGCATGTATTCATACACACAGAGTTCAAGACAGATTGTGTCACTTGTATCTGTTACATATTAGGCATTCAATAATTATTTGCTGAATGAATGAAAACACAGGATATTTAAAGACTGAAACCAAGTGTAAGAGATTACCATACTGAACTTGGCTGCTAAAGGGAAAGAAAAAGAAAATGAAGCAGAAACCATTAAGAGAGAACACTACTGTTGAATGTGTGGTACGTGATGGATAAGAAGTAGTTGGATATGGCTAAGGTAATGAAGGATATGATACTGGATTAGTTGGTAGGAGCTTTGGTTTTAATGATGTCATTTGAGGTGTGTTGAAAGTGTTAAGTGCTCTTGCTATTATATAAAAGACCAAGAACAAACAGTACTCCACAATTCAAAACTGGTTTTTCTGTAGATTTAAGTTGATATATATTTAATCCTGACACCAGGATATCATTTATTTTGATTTATACATGATCCACACTCAGGAAAGTTTCACAGAGGCCATTCATTATTGGTTTCATCAAGCAGGGGGGATGTTCTCGTTGTGCTCCCCTACAGCTGCCGACAAAACACCTTGCACATAGGAGTATACAGGATCTATTAAGTTTTCTGTTTCCGTCTTTCAGAATGTCTCAGTTGTTTCTTTCCAACTTTGAGGTCATGTATAAAAAATTTAATATTTAATATATTTTAAGGGGTTATGAAAAATAAATTTTTTGAGCTAGTATACTAGACTCTGTGTTTTCAGGGTCTGGGAGATACTTAAACATCTAGCAATGGGAATTGCAGGACAAAAGATACATGAGAAAGTCAAGGATCACAAAAACAACCAGGACTTCTGGACTGAGACATTCCTAAAGAAGTCACCAAGGAATCACATATGTCACTTTACATTTATCATCTTCTTGGGTACCCAACAAGTTGGCTGAACATTATGAATGATTGCAATAATTAATCAGGTTTATTGTACAAGGAATTCCGGCTTTGAGTGTGAATTCTAACTAGATGGCTTGTAAGGTTCTCTAAAATATTGAAAACCTGCGACGAATACATGCATAGAAAATCCTAAATTCCATGTGATTATTATAATAGTCACCCTTTAGGGTCTGCTCCAGGCATGTGCTCAGGGCATCCATGTACTATTTAGTAATAGGGTTTTAACAAGGGGGGAAGTATGGGCTAAAATCCATCCCAATTTGTAACAATGTGACCTGATGGGGCTGAAGGCTTCAAATGCAGTATTTGAGATTGTTACAGCAACCCCGGAAGTAGCGTTTTATTACTTCCATTTTACAGATGAAAATAAGGGTCAGGGAGGTTTAGGGGCCTAACCGGGTGGACGTGGCTAGATAAACCCAGGTTCCATCTCAGTTATGTCTGGATGCAAAGCCTCAGCCACACTCTGCTGCTAGACCTATATGGGCAGACATTTTAAGAAGGGAAATAATCAGTGTTGTAAGGGGAACTGCAGGGAGGCTCCCCAGGAAATCACTCCTGAGTCAAATGGCGCTACTTCTGCCCCTTTGGTTCTTTAATACTGAAGTCAGGCAGCCAGAGCAAGAAGGGATGTGGCTGAGCTTCCTCCAAAATTCCTGTGACATGAACCATCAAATCATCAGGTTTCAGAGACTGTTTCTCCTTGTTTTCTTCAGTCTGGGCTCTCTGAATACAGAAAGGCTGTGGGCACCACACTTCATTTTATGATAAGACCATGTCAGGAATTCTTTCATGTTCTTTCATTTCCTCTCCCCTTTTCTCTCTCCCTCTCTCCCTCCCTGACTCCTTCCTCCTCCCTTCCTTTCTGTCTCTCTCTCTGTTTAGCTCATGGTGTTCATATAATTCCAACCAGAATATCTTTATTCCTGAATGCTTCAGTTTGACTTTATAATGACCTTAAATCTCAAAGGTTGAAAGGAAAAAAGCACTCACTGATGACTTCTTTAATTTATCATTAGAGAGTGTGTGGATAAACAGAGCATGCCAAAAGCCTTGTGAATGTATATGTATCTCGAGAAAGTTGAAAAATATTCATGAAATGATGGTAGGAATATATATGAGAGATCCACAGTCACCAGAACACTTCTCCTGCTGCGGTTCCCCACTCTCACAGGAGAGAAGGGTGGGGGGCAGGGAGGTGGATATTATATATTCTGCTTGTCACTACTCAGCAGTAAGATTAGTATAATGAGAAGCAAACATGCAGATTGAGGCTATCCCAGGAGTTAGGTATTTGGATTCTGCCAGAGAAGCAGTGTGCAGACATTGTGGGATCACTATGAAGTGGGAAATCCCTTACAGGCAGTGGATGAGTCTACTGCAATTTCCTGCAGCATGGGGCCACACAGGGAGGGACCAGGCCATGGTTTCTCCTATACGTATGGAGAGAAAGACAGATGGGTTTGTACCACATGGGAAAGAGCTGTATTCTGCAGGTTTTTCTTTTTGTTTGTTTGTTTGTTTTTTCAGGAACACACAGAACTTGAAATATTATAACTGCCGTATTTAGAATGCAGTCTAGCATTGAAAATTAGGAAGTCTGTAGGTATGGACTCAGCCTGCATGCACTGCTTACTTCTCTCAGAATGCAACAGTTTGTTTTCACTGCACTGCCAAGGCCCCTCAGGGCCTCTGGGCTCACTGTGGAGGACTGTGTTTTCCTCACTCGTGGCTGCTGGTGGACGATGATGAGGGGCCAGCTCACTTGTCCAGAGGACAGGCGGAAGTTGAAGTGTCGGCAAAATCACCTTCGTTGTACACTGTCTCCTAAGAAGCTACATCGCTCTCATAGAGGTTAACTTGATTCCGTACAGTTTGGTGTGTGATAGCCAGAACTTTTATGATCCTGTCATTGATGCTTACTCCAGATATGAAAGTTATGATTGTTTTTAAGGTTCTTTTATATATGTTGAAATCCAGTGACAAACTGCTTCAGAATAAATAATGCAGTTCTCAAATTCCAAGGTAACATCCACATGATAACACAGGGATCAATTGCCCACAAGGAGCAGTGATGTTTATATGGATACAAATGGATTTAGATAAATGTCTCCTGTTATCTCAGGGTTCAGTTCAGATTGGACTGTACACAGATGTAGCTGGGTTATTCTCCCTGTATGGGGGGGGGGGAGCATTTATGCAATCTTTGCTGTAAACAGATGTGTTTCAACCTGTGTTTACCCAGAAGGTGGGAGGAATCACCACCACCACCCCTCAGCTCAGCATGATTTTGCTCTAAAGTGATCCGTCATTAAAAGGACATGGATTAGAACTGCAATGCAGACAGATGGGGAATGCTTGGGAAAACAGCAAACTCTCCCTGGTTCCCCAGCCAAATTTCTTCCCTCATTTGATTTGGCTAATTTGTTGCAGCAGTCTTGTAGGTGGTCAAATGCAGGATTTAAAAATTCAATTCAATAGGCATTGTTGGACTCTTAATATTCATGAGTATGATGCCTGGAGCTGTGGCTGTTACAAAATCAGGCGGAGCACATTATTCCCTTCAAGGAGATTGAATAATGCAGGTAAGCCATGTGCAGGCCTAGGGAGTGGCAAGTTCATAGGATGGAGGGCACCAGAGTGCAATGGGGTAAAAATTATGTCTAGTTGGAAGCCAGCAGGAGAGGCTCCCCGGAAGGGGTGACCGATGGGAGAAGCCATAAAGGTGGGATGAATTTGGCATGGGGGCATAGTTGATGAGGATGGGAGGACATTTCAAACAAAGAGAGACATGGGCAAAGGGAGTGTGTACATAACGATCACTGGGGATCAGGAGAGCGACATTATGCCACTATATTCAGAGAACTCGGTCATGCAACCATATTTACAATGAATTTGATGAGGGAGAGCCTGTAACAGGCCCAAAGAGAACCATTTTATTAGTTTGGATTGGGGTGATAAAGGGCTGAGTGGGGCAGAGGCACATGAGTAAATGTTGGGGAAAGGAGGAAAAATGAGTAAAATGTGACTATGACTTTTCAAGCCTGGATCCTCAGAAAATATTCCATTACCGGCAATGGAAGATGAATTCAAAAGGGGGGAGTTAGTTAGAGGTGCCAGGAGGAGATGAGGAGCTGGGTTTTAATTATTTGTGTTTGCTGGAATATCTGGTACAGATGTCTAGTAGGCAGGAAGAAATGCATATTTGGAGCTGAGAAAAGGATCAGGATGGGATAAATAGATTTTGGGAATTTCTTTAAAAAGTGCTGGTCCAAGTGGTAAACATGATTATATACCAAAAAAGAGGAAATTAGAGAGGGAAGAATGGTGAATGTTTACATTCATGGGAGATAGAAAAAAAGAGACTTTAGACATAAGTATAAGGGCAATTATGGGAGCAGTGAGCAAACAGGACAAAGCTGTGTTCAAACAGCTAAGAGAATATTTCACAGAGATTAAAGGGCTCAACAGGATTAAATGTTAGAAAATGCAAGGAACTCTGTTAATTTGAAACTAAAAGGTTTTTGGTAACATCTGTAAACAGCTGCCAGATGTCAAGTAGTTAGAGTGTAGATATGAGGAAATAGAAATAATAGCTCTTGCAAAATGTTTTTGGTGGAGAAAAGAAAAGAAAAAAAGGAAAATTGGTAACCTGAAAAGGGATTATGATAATACTATTTACTGAGTACCTACTAGGGCCTGGGTCCCATATGTAATTTATCTCATTTAATTTGAACACTAACAATCATGATTGAGGATTGGGATAAAAAGAAGGAAATGAAGGTATGGAGGGTATTACTTCACCCTTCCCTTGCTTTCACCAATTTGAGAGATGATAAAGGCAGAAGATACAACCTTGTTTTCTTTTGAGAATCAGTTCTTATTTGTCTGGATTCAGCCTCAACCGCCATTGTCACTTCTTGGTTATATCTGCAGTATCCTGGGCACTAGACAGAGCTTTCTTACTCAACACTCTCCAGCTACCTTGTTGAACACATTCTACTCCCTCCTAATTCCCTGCCTCACAAGTCTCCCAGCTTCTTCCTTTTAAGGATTTTCTAGTTCAGTTCTCAGACCTCAGTGTGCATCATGATCACCTAGTTTATTAAACAAGCACTTGCTAGCCTCCAGCTCCAGAGTTTCTGACTCAGTAGGCTTATGGTGAGACCTGAGATTTTGCATTTTTAGTAAGTTCCAAGGTGATGTTATCCTGCTGTTGAGGGTACTGCACGTGGAGATTCTGTAGATTCTGTAGACTATATTGGATTGACTCTGGAGAGCATGACAGATGGCTTCAAATATCTCTATTCAGAAGAGGGATGTTTAGTCTCAGTGGATACAACTAGAATTGATGAGAAGAAGGTACAGGAAAATCTTTTTTTTTTTTAATTAAAGTTTATTGGGGTGACAATTATTGGCATTTGTAATGAAGAACTGAGCTCACCCAAATTGAGTGATGTGGGAGAGCTTCGAGGACATCTGCTGAGGACGCTGCAGCAGTTTCCAGCACAGATAAGCAGGGGGGGATAGATGATCTTTAAGCTGTCCTCCCCCTCTGAGATTCAGCAATCTTGATTCTCCCAAGTTCAACCTTTTCATTCAGAGTAAGCCTGGACCCTCTTCCCTTTCCAGAACCCACTTTCCCATCAAAGCAAGCAATCAAAATAGGTGTAAAATTGAGTTTCTCTTCACAATTCCCTTCACTCTTCCCTTCACCACTGTCGGTAATCGAGTTGATATCTGAACTCCCTACCAAACTTATTAGGTTGGTGCAAAAGTAATTGCGGCTTTTACAGTTATTTTTAACCTTTTAAACTGTAATTACTTTTGCACCAACCTAATAACATTCACTACACTCGCTGGTGAGGTATGTGAGCTCTATAAGGTTTTATTAGCTGTTCAAGAAATTTCATCTGAAAACAAATCCATGTTTAAATATAATCACCTTTTCTGTCTCCAGTTGGCCACTGTACATCCACTTTTGGAAAGGAGGTATTTCCAGCATAATGCCACGTAAATATTTCCAAATGTGTCACCTGCATGTTCAGGAAGTATAGAGAAAGCAGGTTGCCCAAATAACTTGTCTGTGACTTAAGTACAGAGTTTCTCTCCCATATCACTCATAAACTGTGACCCTGGATGAGACTGCGAGGGTAAGCTAATCAAGCTTCCCTCTCTCCTGTACTCAGCATTGAACAATGACCAAACCTTTGCAGAGAGGATGACGGAGGGATATATGGTGCCACGAAATATAATATGTTGCGACTCTTTCCATCTGCATGGATTTTACACCTGGCCGAAATTAGGGAGCGCTGTTCTGGAGTGATTGAAAGTTCTCTTTTCCAAATGCAAAGACTCCAATGGATGAATTTTGAACCTTTCAGCACTCTCTTATCCGTGGTAATAACTCCAGCTAAGAAGTGTAAATGTGTCTGATGCCTTTGAGAACATCTGAATGGCTTTGATGGAAGCATTGATAGGGGGAGCCAGGATATTAGTGTTGCCCTGAAGAGTGGCATAAATGGGTCTGAATTACTGCCTGAGAGATGGACACCCTAATTTTTATAGTTATCATCAGTCTTTTAGCTTCCCAGAGTTAACTGTGTTCCATGCATTGAACTAGGTGATAAAGCAAAGTCCGAAAAAAAAAAAAAAGGCTAGCATGCCATATTCTTTTTTTTTAAATTAAATTTATTGTGGTGACAATGGTTAGTAAAATTGCGTAGGTTTCGAGTATACAAGTCTATAATATATCACAATTCTATAATACATCATCTATATACTGCATTGTGTGTTTACCACCCAGAGTCAATTCTCCTTCCATCACCATATATTTGACCCCCTTTATCCTCTTCTGCTCCTCCTCCCCCCTTCCTCTCTGGTAACCACTAAACTGTTATCTGTGTCTATGAGGTTTTGTTTCTTTATTTATCTTGTTCCTTTATTGCTTTCAGTTTTATATCCTGCATTTGAGTGAAGTCATAGTTTTCAACTTTTCCATGCCATATTCTTTATACATCCATTTGATTTTCTTTGGAATGATTCTTATAATTACACGAAAAATTCTGTGCCCTTGCAGGAAGCCCTGCATCTCAATCAGATGAGATTTTGTTTTCGTTCAAAAACATCAAAAAAAAGTCACTCACTGCCAATCCAGCCAACTGTGGCCAACCACGGTGGTGAACAAAAGGCACTAGACGCCGCCATGGCAGCAATACATGCAGGAGAGCAGTGCTTTGCAAACTATTTCTGCTGAAAGACTCACTTTTTCCTCTTGCATCATAACCCATGGTGGTCTCCTGCATGTGAGCATACAAAGCTCATGCCACACATAGCTCATTACTGAGTCCCAAAACAACCCAAATAGGTGACACCCCCGTCCAACAATGTGACTGCAATAATCATGCATAGGAATGCCATGCATTATCAAATTGTGATAAACAAAGATTTAAACTACTCTCAATTTTCATACTTAAACGTTACTGTGGACCATGACTCTGTGACCATGCTGGGAGTAGCACTGCGCTTTATCGAAGAACCTGGTTAATTTTTGAGACATTTCATACTACGAAACTCTTTCAGGCCTCAAAACCATACTCAATGAATGTTGCCATGGATACCATCCCTGTATTCTTGGAATTTAAAGTAGGAAATAATGTTGATACAGAAACATCTATACCAAACTCATAGGAAGTAAACTCCGAGTATCAGGGCAGAAAATGACTACACAAAAGAGAGAGAGATTTTTTTTCAGATTAAAAAGCTGCCCAAATTGTGAAGAAGAAATAATTTAGGGCAATTTCAAGGTGTCCACTCTCGTGGAAGAAGCTGGGAGAAGTAGTCAACCAGAGGGTTTTAGAGGATAGCTTCGCACCTTATTGCTTCTAAGCTTTTCACATACACACATGTTCTAATCATCATAGCTCATGATCAATGATAAATAGAATATTGGCTGTGAAATGGATTCTTCACATTAAAATTGGTAATCACTGAATTCAAAGCTGCAAGAGGCTTTTGTGATAATCAATTCATTATAAGAAGTCCACTTAAATCCATAGAGTTGAAGTAACCTAACGCCTCGCTCCACCGGTAGTAAAAGCTAACGTAGAACACTTGTCTAGGGCTTCTGACTCCAAATATGAGATCTTTTCCTGTACTCTGTTCTATGTCTCTCTCCATCTTGATTTTTATTCTCTTCATTTAATTATTTAAAAACACTTCTCTCCTTTAATCTATACAGCATACTGTCCATTATACAATTATATTTTTTTAACATCGATGATCATGTTTCTTACCATGCAGGATGACACTTGTACATTTTGAAGGATTCAGATATTGAGTCATGCTAGTACTTGACCCATTGTTTAAAAATGATGATACAGAAAAGTTACTGATAAATGTATAATACAAATACTGTATATTCTGGTCAATTGAAACTCTCCGTTTTGTCATGATCTTGCTTCCATACTATGTTGTTTACTATGTAATCAGGGCCTAAACTGACAAACTGAGGTAAGATAGCAGTGATAAGAACACCAGTTTATATAAACCACTGTTAAATCTAGTGGTGTGATCTCAGATAATGTATTTAATCTCTTTAACCCTCTGTTGCCTTATCTACAGAATGCAGAGAATAAGGGTTTCTAGGATACAATCCCACTGGCAGCATTAGATGTCGTCATTTATTAAGACACTTGGCACATGCTTCACATGCAGCACACAAGCAATAAACACCACCCTTGTCATTATAAGTTTATATCATCATATTCAATAGAAAAATATCAGAGTCCTTAAAAGAGAGTAAAGAGGGAAAATACCATATAATGAATTAAGACAGGAACAATGGCCTATTAAATTGTTGTGCTCTGACAAAGTAAAACTCATTTATTTGCATTCATTTCCCTCAAAGGGGGATCAATATTTGAAATGCTCTGCCTTCTGAAGAAACGGAAATTAAAAGGATATAATTAAATTTAAAAATGCAGTTAAGAGTGCCATTCTAGGGAACATTAGATGCTGCCATGCAGTGGCTGTCCCTTATGTGGCCACAGTCTGACCAGCGGATTTGGGTCAGAAAGGCCTTGCTGCAGCTGCAGGGACACTGTAGCTCTTATTGCCCTGCTCCAGAGCAGAAGGCATCTCAGCGCCAGGTTAGGATACCGGACAGGATTCATCTCCGGATGGAAATGAAGCCTAGGTGGACCTCAAGACTCAGTGTCTGTTTGGTTTGTGGGTTAGCAAGTCAGCTTCGGTCTTTGATAGCATACAAGAGAAAGTCTTTTGAATTTAAGGAATCAAACCACTGCAGCTGTTATGAGGCAACAATTTGAAAAGCTTTTGTAGACAGTCTGCTGAAAGACAGCCCTGTACCTTTTCATACAAGCCTTTCACACTGTGTGACATTTTCAGTGCTTTCATTTTTTTTTTTTTTTAAATCCTTCTAGCACATGCCTCAGTAAAATTACAAGTATAGTAGTCCACCATCTGGCAAGATTCATTCTCCCTGCAACGAAGCTGGGGCTGTGGAAGATGCTTTGTATTTCATATTTCTGCTTTTCTACATCTGTATCACTCTGTGTTGTCTCTTCTACGAGTTAATAAAATCTTGAAAGAAAACCTTCAAAATTAATTTCTATGGCTCTCAAGGCCTCAGCGCATCATCCTGCATCTCAGTTTGATTTAGGATCACCGAACTTAGTTTGTATTTATGGCTCACATCTAACACACTTTTTAGGCTGTGTATTGCCCTCATCTCTGTTTGATTTCTGTTATTACCGTCGGTTTGTTTGTTTAGGGTTCATTCCTTCTGGTTTTTGAATCCTTTCCGGGACTGTCAGTGTTCAATATATCTTCTAGGGAAGAGCAGAAAAAGAAAGAGTACAGGTATTGAAAATTCTCCAAATATAGATATAAACATCTGAGTTAAATGGATTCACCAGTCCATTTGGACATGATTTTTTAGATCCTTATTATCAAATCGAGGCATAATGTATTGTTTATTGTAGGATTAAAAGATAACTTAGTTAAAGTATGTATGTATTAAGGTAATTTAATTAAGATAAAAGTTCAACGGACTTTTCGTTTTTTGTCATGGAAAGGGTTGACCTAATTAGGGTCTTATTTGTATATTCTGGCTGGGGCCTTTTTATGTGATTTTAGGTAGTCCGTATAAAAATCTGTTTCTCTTGCTCTGAAAACAGTCCAAAATTGTCTCATATCAATACATGTTTATTTCAAGCGGCAGACTTTTTATTAGAAATACTCTGTTACCAAGCACATTTCCTGTTAATTGGGAATAAAAAAAAAATGATCAAAAGGTATAGCAAAAACATGCTCTTCTAACCTGTCTCTCTGTTTCTGTAGGAAGTAGTATTTAAAAGTACTCTTGAGAATGCTTTTGAAATTCTTGCTAAACACCTTGGGATTTGTCATAGATTCACAAGATATTTCTTCTTTTTACAAAAGCCACTGTACAAATCCTCATGAAACACAGATATCCCCAAGATGAAAAGGAAAACATTTGATAACATATTCACGGACATTTTCCTGGGTGCTTATACAGCTGACTGCTTTTTTCTTCATGAAAACATATACTTCATGCTAAGTTAAAAGGAACCCTATGAAAAAAGGATTATAAGTTTGGTATAGTATCACAATATAATACCTAATTCAATAACATAAACATTTCTGGAATTCTGGAATATCTAATGAGAGAAGGGCACTCACTTAATTCATGTAAATAACACAAGGCTGTGCAAGATGCATTATTTTATGTAGTAATTATTTTAAATGAAATAGGAAAAGAGTTGTTAAATGTTTAGTCTGAGCTTCATAAAAGGTAGAATAGCTGAGAAGAGCTTCTAAACTCTATATGTATGTTAAGACTATTGATCCAATTTTAGCTGCTCATTTGTGGAAACCAATTTATAAGAGACTGATGAATAAGCCGGCATTTTCAAAAGGATTTTACTCTAGAGGAGACATTTTCTCAGAGACTACAATGATACATTTGCAGTCTAGACTGTCTCTTTTATAGTATAAGTTATACACAAGGACATTTGTGGTCAGATAGCTGCTTGGTGAGCATGTAGAGTTGAAGGCTTTCAGACTCATGTGATCTGGAGGCCTGAGAGAAAATTCCGTGAATTATCCCCATTCTCACTGCAGAGCACACCTTGCCTGGTAACCAGATAGACACTTGGCATATATTTCTCTTAAGGTAATGAAAGCACATCTTTTATTAACATCATTTAATTCTCAGCCTACCCTTGAAATTATACTGTAAGATTCTTAAAGACGAAGACTGTGACTTAGTTATCTTTCTTTCCCTTCAACAACTTATATGGTGTTTGCTACAGCAATGCACTTGACTCTGCATATATTTGGGATAGAGACTATTTCAGGAGATCAGGTTCAAGTAACTGAGAGAATATCCATAAAATAAACTTTGAGCCAAAAGAAAGACAGCGACTTCAAGGGGTAGTTGTAGTCTCTAAGAAGAATCACTTTTTTCCCCTGGTAAGCGAGTATCCTGATTCTAGATGTAATGGAGAAAAATGAAAGCAATACATTTTTACCAAAGGGTAGACTATTCCCTAGAAGCAAATTTTACCATGACTTTTAAAGATCCCCATCATTATATAAAAAATGTATACAACCATTTTCTACCATGGTTTCAAATTGCCTCTATTCATTGTTTCTTTGCTGCCATCCAGAAAACACTTACACCTATTCAGGCAAACAGTTTGGGAGAGATTACAATTATTTGTATTAGAATAACATGCATTTTCAAAATCTAGGATCATTGTGTCTTCTTGATCTAGAAGTTCCCAAGCTGAAAAATTAGAGCAAATAGAAAACACAGAGTATCAGTCCGGGGTCTTATTTGCAAGCAGCAGACATCATCCTATTATGTGGCGAATTTAAGCATAAAAGTAAGTTGCATTTAAGGCTCTTAAGTAGCTAATAGAAGCTGTAAGAAAGCCAGCTAACCCTGTGGAAAACTATACAATGCAATCCATTCCTCAAATACCTAGCCAGATAAAGACACTGCCATCACCATTTCTGGGACAGTGGGCACTGCTGCTGCTGCAAACCATCACCAGAACCGGTTCTGGGTTCTATATGTTCCTTCTCGGTTTGCATCATTAGCTTCCTGTTTAAAGTAGGGAGTGAGTGGTTGTGGTTGGCAGAGCCCAAGTCCAATGCCTGTGCTCCAGCCATGGGGCCAGAGGGGAAAGTGAGTATCAGGAATTTTCAATATGGTGGTGAGAGTGGGCTCTGGCTTACGAAGTAGGGGATTTCTCAAATATTGAAAAACGATTCTGAAATGAAACAGCCACAAATAATGAAAAAAGTCCTATTATACATAAAATCTGGTTACATCTCATTATCACTGACACTGGATGCATTACTTTTATAACTCCAGAAAGCACGGAAATTAAATTTTGCCGGATTATTAGACTAACTTCAGCCTACCTGAATAGCCAAGTGACAAAATATTCACATGAATGCACTTCGTTTAAAAAACAGCAGACAAAATTCTCTCCCCATGTATGTTAACCAGTTAAGCAATTGCATTCAACGACCAATGAAATTAAAACAATTAAGAGGGAAGCATTTTCTTGTTGATGTTTTAGGTTGGATGATAGGAAGTTCAAGGTCAAAGAATTGAAGACCATCAGTATATCAAATCATTGAACCAGTCTGGGGACATGCATTCATGCTAGTGCAGCTTGCTCTCTGTGAGTGGGGGCTAGGGTTATATTTTCTCCACTTAAAATAATAAAATCCATTCTTTCGTTTTTCTGGATAACATTGTTCTGTCAGGACTAATCCTGCTTTCAAGTTACCAAATAAAATAGACTGCACTCTGTGCTAAATTTAAATTTGCGTTAAGAAAATCTTGTGGAGGGACAGTAGGCATAAATAAATAAATAAATATGACGATGAAATCTTTTCAGGATAAAACTCATCTGTTTCAAAGGAATGCATGTGAGAAACCTAAGTATACTAGGGACCCTTATTAGGCTTATTGAGGTAACGACCAATGGAATCTGCCTTGCAGAACTGCTTGGCCTTATACTCTATACATCGTGTGTTCCTAGAAAAAGAAATAAAGGATGAAAGAAAAATTTATAATGTCTGGAAGGGAGCAGAGTTCTGGCTACTCTTCTGCCTAATAATTTGACTTTCCCTCATGCGTAGAGAGTAGGAAGACAGCATTTTTTCAGGCATTTCATGGCCACTAAAGATTGAATCCTATTGTTCCGGAATACTGCCGATATCCAGTTTTCTCTTTCTCTCCAGTACAGCAGGATGTTAAGACTGTGTCCCTAAACTGAATAACTTGTCTTTTATCCAGATGTCTATGTTATAGTCAGTGGTGTTGCTGGAGTTAAAACTCAGACTCCCTGTTGAGTGAAGCTTCTGACAGCTCCGTTCCTGTTTCAGCCACTGCAGCACTAAGCAGCCTGCCCTCTCTCCCTCCCTGACATATCCGCAGTGTGTATCAGCTGGAACGACAACTAGCTACCTCCTTTCTCACCACTGCACGTCTATGACCAAGTATAAGCTCTCAATGGAAAAAAACTAATAATAATTTTAAAAGCTTCGCAAGTTTTCTACAAGAATCCTCACTAAAATGTCTACTTACGTTTGTTATGCCGAAAGGCATCATTGTCTCCATTTGTCCTCAGCGGAAGTTGGTAACTAATTCGACCATTTTTTCCCTTTAATTTTAGATCCTTGGATTTAGAATAAATTGTAAGGACAATTATTTTGCTTTCTCACTGAGTTTCTTTCTAAGCCAGTGTTTTGCTTATGCTCGATACTGCTCCTCTTATGCTCAGGGCCAAATTCGTGTTTGCTTTATACGTGGGCATCACTGTGTAAGCATGATCCAGTTTGGATTACAACTGTAAATGTGCACAGATGTGTAGATGTGTACACACCCATCTACATACACTACTATCATCTTGTAGACTTGGCACATGAACTTTCTGCAACTCACTGCCTCAGGCTACGTACTCTGCCAATATTGCAAAGGCGGCTGTATTCTCCTGTGTTGCATGCCCATCTCACCAGCACTTTCCTGGGGCTAACTGCAGTGGGTTTGAATTTATTTAAATTTAGGTTTCTTAAAAAACAAACAATCAAACAAAACCAGCAATGACCACAACATACACAGGGAGCCCGCTGTGGCAAGGCACATCTATCCTCCATCTGTTAGGGAGTTAGTACACATAGTGGTTAATACCGTGTTCCCCCGAAAATAAGACCTAGCTGGACCATCAGCTCTAATGTGGTTTTTGGAGCAAAAATTAATATAAGACCTGGTCTTATTTTACTATATTATAAGACTGGGTCTAATATAATATAATGTAATGTATTATGTATACATTATACATTATACAATGTATAATGTAATGTGTTATGTATTATATATAATGTAATGTAATATAATATAATATAATATAATATAATATAATATAATATAATATAATACATTAATGGTTCCTATGTTAATTTTTGCTCCAAAAGACACATTAGAAATGATTGTCTGGCTAGGTCTTACTTTCGGGGAAACAGGGTAGTATATAAACTTCCAAGTTGGACAAAGTTGGGTTTGGGTTTTACCACCACCGTTGTATAGTGTCTTGACCTTGGGAATACCTCTCTCTCCTTGTCTACAAAAGGAGTAATATGTGCACCCCTTTCGCATGTCTGATATAAAGTTTAAATCAGAGAATGTCTTTGAAGCTGGGTCCGTAACCTCGACAAGGTCAGGACACGGCAGTACCAATAGGCCAGGTCTGAGACTGCCAATAGGAAGATTGCTTGAAAGCTGTTTGCACATTAATTACA
This sequence comes from Rhinolophus hipposideros, assembly GCF_964194185.1. Taxonomy (NCBI): domain Eukaryota; kingdom Metazoa; phylum Chordata; class Mammalia; order Chiroptera; family Rhinolophidae; genus Rhinolophus; species Rhinolophus hipposideros. The sequence continues at coordinate 55,671,999 of NC_138050.1, forward strand.
CCCAATGGTAGGGTCCTAAACAGCCAGGAGACATTCTTTCTCCCTTCTTCCCTTCCCTCTCCTTTTATTCTCTGGAGAAAGTGAGCTAGAGAAATTGGGGCTCAGGTCATCTTAATTTTAGAGTAAATTTTAGAAAGAAAAATACAATTGCATATCGCATTCAATACACGGAATGGTGGGGTTACTGGCCTGTTAACATTTTACCCAAGAATGCCTGTAGCCACGCAAATACTTCCCAAAGCTGGAGATAATAAAATTTGTTTTTGGATAAACCCACTAATCCCAAACAAAACACCTACCGACACTAAAATCTGGGAGCCCACAACAAATACAGTTGGCTCAGGATAAATGCTGCTGCATTGTGAGATGAGAATAGGATAGCATGCAAAATAATTTGTCAAAGAACTGGAAAAGAACTCTTGGAAATTAGACTTGTGATTGCTGAAAAATATTGTCAAAAGAATTCTATTCTAAAGTTGAGAGAATTTTCCCAAAAGTATAGTGAAAAGGAAAGAGACAATAGTACAGGAAAGATCAGAAAATTAGATTAAGTAATTCAGGAATTCTTAGATCTAACTATTTGAATTTCACGAAGGCAAAATAAATGAAATATCAAAGAAGGAAATAATTCCATAATATACTCCAGAATTGGAAAATATGAATTTTCAGATTAAAAAGATGACCATTCAAGCAGAACAATGTATGGGGGGAAAGCTCTAAGGTTCATTGCCATACCATTTCAGACTGCCAAACATAATATCAAGAATCAACAATGTTTAAAAAGAGAAAACAGTCTCATGCAAGTATATCAAATTTAATTAAATGTTTTAAGAGCTATAAGGGAAGCTCTTAGAAGACAGAGAGCGATGCCTTTCAATTTCTGAAGGAAAAACATTTTTTATTGGAATTATATAGCCAGCCAAATATCAATAAGAGTGAAACAAAAATAAAGGTGTTTTTGGACATGTAAAATTTTCAAAAATGTTTTTACCTTCCTTTCAGTATTCATCGTGAAGCTATAGAGGCTATGCTCCACAAAACAATGGAGTAAACCATGGGTGGGGGAGCATGAGATTAAGCAACAGGAGATTTAATAGAGAAGAGAGGAGAGAGATGTTCCGTATGAGGCAGTACTGGAAAAGTTCCAGGGTGACGAACTCCAGAAAAAAACAGAAAGAAAAAAAAAGAACAAAAATAGAGTTTATGTATTATCTGGTTCATTTGAAAATAAGTGAATTAGACTGATAAGGCATTTACAGGTGTCTTTCGGAAATTTTCACAATGGATAGGTATAAAAATGTGAATGAAGAGATAAGCCATTTCTTTAATTTTTTTTTGTTTCTCAATTACAGTTGATATTTATATTATATTAGTTTCAGGTGTACAACATATTGATTAGACATTTATATAACTGGAGAAAAGATCCCCCCTATAACTCTAGTACCCACTTGCTGCTATGCGTAGTTAATACAATATTATTGACTGTATTTCCTATGATGTACTTTACATCCCCGTGACTATTTTATAACTGCCAATTTGTACTTCTCAGTCCCTTCACCTTTATCACTAACCCCCCTAGCCCCTTTCCCATTCGGTAACCATCCGTTTGTTCTCCATGAGTGTTTCTGTTTTCTTTCTTCATTTATTTTGTTTTTTGGATTCCACATGTAAGTGAAATCATTGTCTTTCTCTGTCTGACTTATTTCATTTAGCATAATACCTCTGGGTCCATCCATGTTGTTGTAAATGGTAAGATTTCATTTATTCTTTTGTGTGGCTGACTATTCCATTGTATATACCCTGTTTCCCCGAAAATAAGACCTATCCAGACAATCAGCTCTAATGCGTCTTTTGGAGCAAAAATTAATATAAGACCCAGAATTATATTATATTATATTATATTATATTATATTATATTATACTATATTATATTATGTTATGTAAGGCCTGGTCTTATAGTACAATAAGACCGGGTCTTATATTAATTTTTGCTCCAAAAGACGCAGTAGAGCTGATTTTCCAGCTAGGTCTTATTTTCAGGGAAACACGGTATGTATGACATCTTTACCCAATTGTCTATTGATGGCCACTTAGGTTCCTTCCATAACTTGGCTATTGTGTATGAAATGTCATTCTTTGTCTCTTGTTATAACCTTTGTATTAAAGTCTATTTTGTCTCATAAAAGTATTGTTACCACAGCTTTTTTTTGTTTCCATTTGCATAGAATATCTTTTTTCATCCCTTTACTATCAGTCTGCATGTGTCTTTCCATCTTAAGTGTGCCTCTTTTAGGCAACATATGTATGTTTTGTTTTGTTTTTCTTATCCCTTCAGCCACCCTATGTCTTTTGGTTGCAGCATTTAATCCATTTACACTTAAAGCAATTATTGATTGGTATGTAGTTGCTGCCATTTTATTAGTCATATTTTTTATCTTTTTTCTGTTCTTCTGCTTGAAGACAGCCCTTTAACATTTTTTATAGTACTGGTTTGGTGGTGCTGAGCTTTTTTAGCTTTTTCTTGTCTGGGAATAAGCCATTTAACTCTAAGGAAAACAAAAGTTGTATAAAGAGTCAATACATACTACAGTGTTTGGGTCCAGCAGGGAACAATACTTAGTCATATGATGGGTAAGCTAATTAATACTTTAACTAGGATGTTGCTTGAGAGGACAGAATATCCATCCACCATAATGGAAAATGAGTGGATAATTTCTAAAATGTATAAACATTAAAACTTAATTTTAATAGCTATTGTTTTAAGAAATGTAACTTTAAATACTAAAAGAAACAATTAAAATAGGTGATAGTGGTTGCTTCTGAGAAGCAAGATTGTAAATCAGAAGGGGCATATAAGGGATAGTTGTCATAATCAGCTTTGCAATAGAAATTGATATTTTAAACTTTCTGTTGCCTGTACTAATTATGGTAGTTGCTACTACATCATTATTTTTACAGAATGAAAGCAAAAGTCAAGGAAATTTAGTAAATCTGCTAATGTCATTCAGATAGTAAGTGAAAGAACCATAATACAAATCAAATCTGTCTGAGGCCAAACTTCCATATTCTCACCATCGACAGTGTCATGAACAATTCCATGTATGTATGGATACACTTACCCTTTCTCTGCTTTAGTAACTAATGTAGTGTGATTTGCTTTTAAACAAACATTTGACCAGCTGAGTTGGTCAGTGTATGCCTTGAACTATAGTTCACAGCCAGTTGTGATTTTCTTACCTGTTTGCTCCAGATGGCTGCATATTTCTGGAACTCTCCCCTTCCCAGCCAGTGGGAGCCCATGGAAATGAGCACACTAACACCTGTTTTAATTGGATGTAAGGAAGCAGTGATGATTTTCCCAATGTGCTTTCATCCTGTTTTCCTTCCCTTCACACCAGGACAAGTTATTTACACGGTCCGTAGGAGTTCTTGCTTAGCATGAATGTGGCTGGAGAGGTTCATGACTTTTCAGTTGCCTGTTTCAGAGAGGGTGTTTATGAACAGAAAATTATGCAAGGTAATTCAGAATAATTGAGTTTTATCTATGAAATCTCCTAATCAAAGTTTAGCCCTCTGTAATGTTTTGTTCTTTTTGCATCAAAATAGTAAGTTTTTCAGTAATAAACCTTTTCCAAGTAGCTTCTCTTTCTTTTTGGAATTGAGTGTAGTGACAGATTCATTTAAGGGTGTTTAATTAACATTGGCTTGGGAAGACAAAAATTGATCTTCAAACCAAAAAGGTCACATTAACATTACCTCCATAAAATATTTACCATAATTCTTGATTTCCTAATTGACTGAAAAATTGGTTGCATTTGCATATGCTTAGGAAGGCGTATGCACTGTAATATACTGAAGTTATGAATGGCAGAGACTTGAAATGACAAACACCTTAAACAAGGTAGAATTATTTTTTATCTCTTGTGTCAAAATCCAAGATGCTAAAGCAACACTGCTCCACAAGGTCACATGGATCCTGGGCTCCTTCTGTCTTACTGCTGTGCCATCCCACATCCTCATGGTCCCAGATGCCCACCACCAACCACTGTGTCAGCATTGCAGTGCAGGAAGAAAAGCACAGGCACACCCTGTCCTTCGAGGCAAGACCCAGAAGCTGCTACAGTTGGCTCATATCTCATTAGACTTGGGGCCGCACCACGCTGTAAAGAAGGTTAGGGAATGTAGTCCTTATTCTGCGTACTCCTACACCTAACTAAAAATCTTATTCACTGTCGATAAGGGGAGATAACTTGTGGTCTTGAGCTCAGAGAATGATATTTTACATGGTTTAATGGTTTTGAAAAGATTCTAATCATGAAACAAACAAGTAAACATGTTGTAGAGAGTATATCCTGGTTTACATACCTATTTGGGGCATTGTAATGGTTCATAGGGGGTTATGTGGGAGACAGCTGTGGGTAGAGGGAAGAGCTTCTGACAAACAGTATAGTGACGCTACTTAGTACCGTAGTGAGCAGTTAGAGAATTTTCCCTGCCTGAGCCAGGGAGCACACAGTAGGAAGTAAAGGAATGAAAAGTAGGCTGTGTAATTGTTTTTGGATATGTAAATTGGCACAACCCCTTTGGGAGATAGTTTGGCAGTATCTCCTGAATGTATATCGTATATATACCTTGACCAACAATTTAGACATACCAGCACATTTGAGAAATTATATATGTTTAAGGATATTTATTACATTACTTTTTTGGAATAAAGAAAAGTAGGAAACAACCTAAATTTCTATCGTCAGGAGACTGGTTAAATGAATTATTGATACATTTATGTAAAGGAATGGTAATTGATTGCTATAAAAAAAGGAATGGGGATGATCTTTATCAATTGACTTGTGGAGATTTCCAAAATAAATTATTAAGGAAAACAAAGAAACAAAGAAAATAAAAAATTAAACAAAACAGAATGCACAATAGTGTGTATGGTATTGATATTATTTATATAAAAAGGATGTAGATTGTATATATATATATATATATATATATATATATATATATATATATATAATTAATTTGCATATATATTATATACTGGAAACTGGGAAAATGGGTGGATGGAATCAGAATGGAGAGTACTTTCCCCCATGTTTTATATTTTGAAATTTTGAATCTGCTGCTATGTGAAAGATAGTTTAGAAAAGAGTGGAGTTGTTTGCTAACAGAAAGTTGAAATAGTTTGTCACGAAGTGTTAGAGTTAAGAATAAAATGCAAGAAAACAGGGTTTCAATTCAAATGCTACTTCAGTTTGTAATAGTTTGTAACAAATGATTCCTATTACTTTTACATTTGTGTGTAGACATTGTGAAAAAATTCAAACCCCCTCCTTTCTCCTCAATAGACATTTTGGAGAGAGCTTACTTGATAAATAAAAGACATTTAAAAGCAACAAAATGTTGGTATAGGGCAGAAGCAACTGATTTTTATTAAGAGTATTTATCTAAAGCCTGAAAAATGATTATGCTCAAGGTAGGAAAGTAATTATAGGTGAAAAACATGGCCCAATACTGAAAAATACAAATAAGCTTTCACTACATTAAGACATAAAGTTCAAAATGAAATTATGATTGTAAGATTAAAAATTAATATTTTGGTTAAAGTGCATTACGAGTCATTCATTACCGCTCTTGGAATTGTTTTATTTTATTTTTCACTTAAATGAGATATTTGTAATCATTATCTTCACATAAGCTGTTCTTAACAAATCCAGTGCCATTAAAAATTATTTAGTAGCTTGCAATAAAACATACCAGACAACTTTTATAAATATTTTATAAATATTTGTCCTGGAGTCATTCTACTGAAGTGTTAGATGCTTTATAACTTAGGCATATTGATTCTTATATTTCCAGTTTTAGTTTCTATAGCCTTGATATGTGGCATTAGACTGGTAACTTACCATCTATGTAATCATTTTTTAGACATTCTCTAAAACTCATCAAAATTACCTCGATACACCAAATTCTCTATCGCTTCTTTATCCCTTATTATTGATCTTTGTACATATTAACTTCTTGCCCATACAAAGAAAGAAAATTTAAGAGCTAATATGGGAGAAGGAAACCTATTACAGGAAAGATAAGGAAGAGAAAGAATGTACATGATTATGGAGAAAGCAAATAGAGGCAGGATACAATATATAAAATATTAAAACCAGGTCAGTTAGAAAAGTAAAAACCATGCAAAATATAGAAATCATTCCGTCTGTGAATACCATGTAAATTAGAAAAAATAAATAATAACTGCTATTTATCGAACATTTTTGTATAATAAACACTATGGGTTGTTTTACATAATCATCTAATTTAAATTCCCAAACATTTCTATAAAACATTATTAATTCTTATATCTTGGATGTATGTGTGTGTGTACATATACATACATATATATATACTTGTACATATGTACTCAGATGTATATAACAGAAATAACACTATATACACACACACACACACACAAATTATATATACACACATATACATAATACATATACGTACGATGTTTCCCGGAAAATAAGACCTAGCCAGACAATCGGTTCTAATGCATCTTTTGGAGCAAAAATTAACATAAGGCCTGGTCTTATTTGACTATAATATAAGACCCGATCTTAGAAGACCGGGTCTTATGTTAATTTTTGCTCCAAAGATGCATTAGAGATGATTGTCCAGCTAGGTCTTATTTGCGGGGAAACACGGTACATACGCGCGCACACACACACACACACACACACACACACACAAAATACTCACACACATGCATGCCTGCACACTTGAAGACCTGGGGATGTGAACTACTTTGCCCACATATACTTACTAGTAAGTAGATAGTGGAGCTGATTTAAATTGAGCATGTCTGACTCCCAAGTCCATTATACTACCCTCTTTTGTCTGTGTTCATTCTGCTTTCCATTTGCATGAAGTTCTCAGTTGTGAAATGGAAATCAGATTTTGAGTCATCCATTATCAAATGGGTGTTCACCATGATTAACATTTGCAAGGCATTGGAAGTTTTGAAATGTAAATTATACATAGCATAACTTTTACCAGAGCCACTCTTGGCACTTCCTACTGTGTTAAGTCTCCCAGACTCACAAATGACTCATAATGGCTCATACTACGAGTAATTTATGGATAAGCAAATGTACCTCATATTTTCCACCATAAAATGGCATTAATTTATTCAACAAAAACGTATTGAACCAGGTAGTGTATTGAAAATGGCATCTTATTTATGCTTTTGATAAAGGCAGGCTTAATTGCATAGGCTTCCTAAATAAAACAATATATCAGGAGGGCACTGGAATAATAAACCAAGGATACACATTATAATAGAAAGAGTACTCAACCAGAAACTAGGAAAACTATATTATCTACTCATTTATTTACTGTCTACCTGTATTATTTTTAGTCTTCAAGTATCCTAGTTCTTTCATCTATAAAATGGGATGGATAAAAATCTCTGTATTTAAAATAAGAACTTATTCTGGGTTTGGAGTAAGCATAAATGAAATTAGACAGGAGTGTCAGTAGGAAGCAATAAGCAAAATTATTTGGGTACAGAACCATGAATCTGCCACTAAAGTGGTATTTTAGCTTGTGGAGAAAATATATGAGAGGAGAATTCTGAATACTCTCTTGTGCCAAGGTGACTCCTGCCTTCTAGGTTTGTTTTAATGCCTGTCTCCTACAAAGCTAAAGTTATGGTATAAAAAGTAAGCTAACATTACTTATACATCCAAATTCATGGTGGCTCTCTCTGGCCAACTATCTATATACACTAATTTTGCTCTGACTCTGAGACATGTAGTAGGTGCTTTTGTATTTTTTATTTTCCGTCATCCTAAAGGTTGGTATCATGGGTCCTATGTCATATGTGAGAGAACTGAGGCTTGGAGAGTAAGGCGCTTCCTTAAGTTCAAGTAAGATGGGGAGCTGGAATCCATAACCAACTCCAAAATAATGCTACCGAAGCAGAGAATTTGCAGAGGAGGTTAAGTAACTATTTTCAAAATAAAGTTTGATTATACAGTTTTTTTTTGAAGAAATCAAGGCTGTTTTGATGTAATTAAACTAGAGAATGAGACTTGAGCAAGAAAATTACAAAAAGTTAACAAAATGACTGTCATATGGATACATCACTAGTAATTCCTGGTACCTAAATAGTTTGTTGGGGAGTCTCAGTCTCTGTTATATGCAGATCTCCCCATTCCTCTCAACCCCACCACTAACAAAAGAAAGTAAAATGTATCAGAATTCTCAGGAATCCATTCCCATGCAGATCAACCGTGTTCACAATTGATTTTGACATTTCAGTGAGATACAGGTAGATACCGTGTTTCCCCTAAAATAAAACCTAGCCAGACAATCAGCTCTAATTTGTCTTTTGGCGAAAAAATTAATATAAGACCCGGTCTTATTATAATGTAAGACCGGGTCTTATATAATACAATATAATATAATATAATATAATATAATATAATATAATATAATATAACATAATACCAGGTTTTATATTAATTTTTGCTCCAAAAGACGCATTAGAGCTCATTGTCCAGCTAGGTCTTATTTCTGGGAAAACATGGTACGTAGGTAGGTAGGTAGATAGATAAATAGATAGATAGATAGATAGATAGATAGATAGATAGATAGATAGATGATAAGAAGCAAATGCAATGTGCCTTTCCTTAACTTTCAAATTTTCTAATTAAAAATGAAATGGAGAGCCAGAAAAGAGTGAATCATAAAATAGGTAGAAAAGTAAGAAGCATTGTGGAGGAAGCAGCAAGTGAAAGATAACTTGACAATCGATTTTAAAAGGAAGATTGAGACTGAGAAGTTCAATTCCTGAGCTCGTAGAATTTTTTTTGTATTAAAGTTTATTGGGGTGACAGTGGTTAGTAGTTACATAGGTTTCAAGTATACAATTCTGTAATACATCATCTATATCTCACATTGTGTGTTCACCACCCAGAGTCAGTTCTCCTTCCATCACCATATATTTGATCCTGTTTACCCTCATCTACCAGGATTTGAGGCACAATCTCCAGCATGTCCTAATCTTTTCTAGCTTCAGCATCTATTTGAAAAACTCATGTCTGTGTTTTTAACAAGAACTGCTCCCCGCTGCAGGTTATTATCATACATAGAGTAAGTCTACTCACAGCAGAAAGCCTTTCTCCATCTAGTTCTGTCTCTCAATGTTAAATAGAAAGAAGTCAGGTCATGTGATAAGGTGGATGGAAACATCACCACTATTTCTGTGACCTTATATGTGTGCTTTAATCCTTTTCCTCTTCAATTTCTTCATCTGTAAATGAAGGTAATAATTTTTACCTAATGAGATTTTTGTGAAACTAGTCCAGTACTTAGAAAAGGCCATGGCTCTTGAATCTGAGAGTCACATTTTAGCATTTCTGAAATGGAATTGTCTTATATTTGTTATGTACATTTATGACATGTTTTTTTTTCTGGGAAACTTATTATATTACCTTTAATATGGTCAAAAGCAGTAACGATTAGAATAGCAACATGGCAAAAAGTATTCGGTAAATGATAATTATTCAGCTGATGAACTAAGTGCAGTTAATTTTTCCCTTACCTCCATTACAAAGAAAAATGAGTTTCTAAAAGAACTTTGTCTCATATAAAATAATGGTGATTCCCATGCAACTCTTATTGTGGAAAAGGTTCCTCCTGCTTTGTTTATTCTAGTCATGTACTGTTCTTTACTCTATCATCTCAGAAATTTTATTAAAGTTTATGAACTGCTACTGTTTTTGTTGTTGTTGTTGTTGTTGTTGTTGTCGTTATTTAGGCACATAGTGAATAGGAAGATTTTTAGCCATACTTCTGTATTAAATAGATATTGTTAATTTGGCGTAGCCATAAATACATGTCAAATTAAGATTATCAAATATGTTATCTTTGTGAGAAAATTTTACTTATAATGGATAGTTTGGCTTCAGTCTTACCACATTTTTAATTGATTTTGATGGACACCTCAGAAGAAACAATTAAGACTCACATAATCCAGGTTTCTATAGCAAATATAACACTTTTAAAATTATTTCTAGATTATGTCAAACTGGGCTAGATTTGAATAATACAAAATGAATTTAGATTTGGTTTCTCAAGAAAATTGAGATTTTCAAGGAAAAATGTTTATCTTTGGCTATATTTTATATTTGTATCAAAATGGAATACCCAGTATATCACTTTACCAAATTCAGTGTTTACACAATACTGATATTTGGAGACAAAAAAAACTATTATTATATTTTATATGTAATAATTTCAGGTATCCCGTATGGATGTTGGTAAAAGGGGGGTTGCAGAGATTGTCAGTGACTGCCAACCCTTCTCACTAGAGTCTAACTTAAAGAGGAAAAAACTTTCTTTTTATCTATTTTTGAACTTTTTTGGTTCAAAACCATCAGGTGAATGATTTAAATAATATGTTTTACCTATGCATCTCAATATCTGTGCTTGTCTCTTTTTCATGTCAATAATTATGGCTAGTGTTGTAGTATGCTGAATTGTCTGTAAGACTTATTTTGTTTCATTGGTTTACAGACTTGAGAAACATTTATTGTATTTGTACAATGTGCTAAAAACTATGTTTGTAGGTGAAGATAAAAATGTAGATATGACATTGTCCTGTCCACAGTTTATCCACAGAATAATGCAGGGGTTAGAGAGTTGTGGTTTACATTTCTTCTAAAGAAACATACGTTTTTACCAAGTCTTGTCCAGACGCTGATTGACTCAGTTTTATTTACATACTGTTTCTGTTATTTTCACACGTGTACAACGCACTGCAAACCATCCAAGGAAGCATAACATTCTTATAGAATATTTAAGAATAAATTGTATAATAGAAATGGATTTCAGATACTTGCCTCTTTCATTATTCCATTGCTACTTTGATGCTGCATCGTTTGACTTTGAAAAAAATGTTCTATTAAGAAAAGCAGAACTCTGATTCAAGTGGGACAGAAGAGCAATTCACGTTACTTTGACTCCGACCTCCAGTTCAAAGTGTGAGGGGTTCATGCCTTTATGATCTGATGCAATTTGTACGGAAAAAAATGATGAGCGACACATCCTGGGATACTTTATTAGTCTGCTAGGGCAGCCACAAAGTACCACAAACTCTGTGGCTTGAACAACAGAAACGATCTCGTAATTTTGGAGCCTAGAAGTCCTTCATGATATCAACAGGTTTGTTTCTTGTGAAGGCTGTGGGGGAGGAGAGGTTCCAGGCCCTTCCCCTCCCTTCTAGTGGTTGCAGACAGTCTTTAGCCTCCCAGGGATTTTGCTGCTTCACTCTCATCTCTGTCCTCATCTTTCCAGGGCATTCTCCCTGTCTGTTCATCTGGGCCCAAATTTCCCCTTTTTATAAGGACCTGAATCATATTAGATGAAGGGCCCACCCTAACAATCCCATCTTAACTTGACTAATTGCATTTGCAATTATCCTGTTTCCATAAAAAAGGCACATTCTGAAGGACTCAGGGTTAGGACTTCAACATATGAATATGGGGGGAATATAATTCAACTGAAAAGTGATAATGAATTCTTGATCGGACTTAATGTAAAACTACGTGGATTTTTAAAATATCTGTGTGAGTGACCTATATTCTTACCATCATCTTGTTTGTGTACCTTCTTCATGACTGTTAGAAATTCTCCATTAGTGTTTATAGCAAGAATAATTAAATTTCTACCACTCATTATTTCTTCATCCTTTTAACTGCGGCATTTGATTCTTTGGCTAAGAGGCCATTCTGAGTGGCATCAATCACCCATCCTCCCATGTCCCTTCAAAGTGTTTTTTCTGACCATGTTTGTTGGATTGGCTCAAACAATTTTCCCACTAGTAGTCTACTGTACACTGAAGTTATAAGATGAGCACTCTCAGTGTAAACAGTTTATCTGTTCCACTTAATCAAAATAATTTTAATGTTTTCTTTAGTTTAAACCACTCACTGATTCCCCAGGAGACAATGCAAAAACCACTTTAGCTTCTCAGAAAAATACACTTAAGAGCTATCATTCTGAATGTCCTACATTGAATTCTCCCTGGGGAAATCAAATCCTGGAAACTTTTAGATGCTGTTGAACCTGTGAACTGCATATTAAGAATATGAGTTCCCTAATTTACATCCTCTCCCTCTTGGTGAGGTACTGTATCTCTTTTTCTGGCATTGTGAATATTCTCATTTGAAACATTGATTAAATTAACCCTTAAAGCATAATAGAATGGACCAAGTGTGGACTTGGGACCACATCAGAATGGAATTTGAGTCTCAGTTCAATTTCTTCTTTGTTTTTACCTGAAACAATTCCTTAAATGTCCCTATGCTCACATTCTTCATCTGTAAACGTGGGGCAGTAAGACTTACTCTCAAGGTTTGCTATGAGTATTACATCAGATGACACAACAGCAAAAAGCAATTAGTATGTTTATTTTCTTTCTTAAATTTTTCTTTGCATAATTTTTTTTTATTTTACCTACTCAAATTCTAAATTTTATTTATAATTGCTTCAAAAAGGGTGTAGGTTAACATTTAGTTATATCTTCAGGGACCTATAGTGTTTGGTTACTTTAATGATAAAATATATACTGTACTAGATGTGATCTTTGGTGGTGGTTACCATTTGCAAAGAGAATGGAGGCAAATAAATAAAACCAAGTTAAAAGGCACACCTAAAATGTTTTCAGTTACCATAACTTAATTTACTTACACATAGCAAGAATCTGAAGACTTTTTTTAGAAGACAAGCTATTTTTTTCCACTATTCTTGCATTCCCATATTTGCATGGAGAATTCAAAAATCACCCCCCCAAATAAATCAGTTTTTAAAATATCTGCTATGACTTTTGGGTGTCTGACTATTTTTTTAAATTAAATATTTCAAAAGTATTCTTAGAGTTCCAGTTTAGGCTCACATATCCATCCCTTGAAATTCTGTTTTGACAAAGATCCATAAAATCAAGGTATATTCTTTTTAATAGTCAACCTAGCACCAAGATAGTTTCATTTTAGTTATTAGAAAGCTGCTATAAAAGTTCAATTCCAGTGTGATTCCTTCTTCACTGAGCTCCTAAAACAATGAATAGTCCAAGAATGTGAATTGTTTTATACAAGTTGTAAAAAATTGTCATCATAAAAAGTAAGCAGTAGGACAGAGTGAGACAGAGGAGGGAAAAGAAAGGAGAAAAAGGACACGGCAAGATAGCTTGAAGAGGAGAGCAGGCCAAGGGTAAGAAACAGAAAAAGGGGTGAGATAGAGCTGGCTGTGGATAGGGGTGGGATAGGGAGGGAGGAAGCTGTGAATTGAAAATCTGACTCCTGGAGAGCCTAGGGAGGTGTCCTGCATTGTTGTAAATCGTGGCAGGGTGACCTCTCTCTGGATGTTTTCAAGGGGACTACAGAGAAATTATCCCCAGGGTAGCAAGCAAGCTGTCTGATCAACCTTCCTGCCTCATCCAATGACAGAACACAATTCTAGGCTTTTCAGGCTGGGTCTTTTTGTTCTGTGTCATTATGTCCTTTTACTTCATTTAAAATGTGCCTTCCTGCTTCTCCTCATTAACATCATCCTCACCTGTGACCTCCGTTTAGAGAGTCTTTCCTGCCTCACTTTGGTGACATTTTTATTAGGTAATGCAGCTATGTCACCAGACCCAAGAGCCACATTCTGAGAGCCTCTGCCTCTGACCTCTGAATTCTCTGAGTACGTGCCTCCTTGGTTCTCTGGGAACAAGTCCCCGGCCTTTAGACCTGGGGTTCCCTGGACAGGAGCAATGGAGAGACATGGAGAAATGCTGCCTTTGACAGCGTCCCTGGGTTTTTCCCTGGAAAATCTTAGGCAGAAAAAAAAAGAAAAGTTCTGGTTTCATTTTATTTGCAATGCCCCCTGGAATGGTCATCCTTCATTTTTTCCCTTTAAAGTCTAAAACAGTTGAACAGAGCTTTGCTATGCATATGTAAGTGAGGTGTTTGATACCATTCAAACCATGGTTACATATTTTTCTATAGCTGGTATTTTTGGGATTGTTGACCACTCATCTAAGTGAACAGAAATAGCATATAATTTAAATATAAATGTTAAGCTTGTTAATACTTGGGGTGAAATCCTACATCATGCCTGTGTGAAAGGTTTTTAACCTCTCAGTGACTTCAGGTAGGATAGAGTGGTGTGGAACACGCTTCTGGTGTCAGGACCTGGGCCGTGAGGTTTGGTGCTACTGCTTCATAGGCTTGGGCAGGTGGGAGAGCTGCTGTAGTCCACAGTTCTCACAGCCGCGAGATGTACTGTCGTGATCACAGTGCCTGTATCATTAGATTTTAATGAAAATGATGTGCTACTGTGGTTAAGCCATGTAGCACAGCATCTGCTACATGGAAAGCAATTCAAAATGGTCAGCCGTGACTGCGGTTGTTGACAGTAACAGTGTTTAGAGTTGTCATACGAGTCTATTTTATTTCCAAAATGTTAAAATGCTGCACTGGAGGTCGTAGAAGAATACTGCTATTTTTAAAGTTGTATTTCTTCCTTACTTACGTTTTGGTTTGAGGATTTCAGGTGTTCTCCCAGTGCTGTCCAATAAACTTCTCCGCAACAGTGGAATTGTCCTAGGTCCATGGAACCACATTCTACATGTGGCTGGTGAGCACTTGCCATATGGCTAGTGCAAATGACAATCTGCATTTCTAATTACATTTCATTTTAAACAGTGTTCATTTTAATAGTCTAGGATAACCAGATTTAACAAATAAAAATACAGAACATCCAGTTCAGTGTAACTTCAGACAAACAGCAAGTATTGCATGGGATGTATGTACACTACGTATTTCATCTGCAAATATAAAATAGCTACTGTCACTAGTGCTTATAGTATTGGCCAGTGTGGCTATACACACCTCGTTTTTTATGTAGATAAGATTACCAAACTCTTCTAACAAGAACATATGACACATCGCTGTAATTAATTATCTCCACTCATTTTGTGACTCATTATCTAGGTTCAAAATGCATAGCTTCTTGAAGATATTATGGGAAGATTCAGAGAATTTATATAATGTTAAATTGAATCATATCTCTTTATAATTTATTATAGAAGAGAAGCCAAGTAAATGAAATAGTGGTTAACTTCAAGAAATTACTTGGTAGCTTTGAGTCAAGTAAAATAAATATGGGCCTTGAATAGCCTATGAGGTAATGTGGAACACAACAGTGCTAGGAAGATCTGGCCCATGGGGCAGAGACTAAATAAGCAAGGATGACTTTTTTAAATAAAGTAATATTAGTTCCTTATTTATCCACATATATCACATATATAAGTCCCAAGTATAAAGAATTTGAAATGCAAATAATCTTTTGCTGTCAACAGAAATAGCTGTAGTGATTTTAAATAAAAGGGAGGAAAAGATTGTGTGTTTTTGATCACCCTTCTCTGGAAAATATGTTTTGTAGTTACTCAGTCTTTAGAAAAAATCATTGGACATTTATAATTATCATTATCAAATTCATAGTTACTTGAAGTCTAATACCTTTTATTAGACTGCACTCCTCTCTGCACATTTTATAAAGGAAATACCCTAGAGAAATGGTTCTGAGACACTCAGCAAGGTCAAGGATGAGAAAAGAGATTCAGAAAGGTGCCTGACTCCCATATGAAGAGAAGTCATGAGTGGGGAGGGGGTTACTACTTCCTACCATAAACATAATGAGGTGGGGGAAGGTTTGGTAAAGCACGTGAGCTGTGAAGTATGTTCCCCGCACTCAGAAGGCTCAGAGAACTGGTAGCTTGTCCATGCCTGAGAAAGTTGAGGGGGCTCTGGCTTGGGTCCCAAGTGCCCTGGGTAGCCCAGCTAGGGAACAGATGGCTGAGGGTATGCTTTGAAGTGGTAACAGGATTGGCCTGTTGCTGAAGTCTTTGGAACAAAGGTAGGTGAGTACTTGTCATGCAAGTGATGTGGCCATAATGGGAAGGGCCATTGTGTGTTGACATGGGTCCTGTCACTCAGGTATACAGAGACCCCACAGGATGCCTTTCCCCTGGGAGCCCAGAGATTGAGTGAGAATTGAAGTGAGCACCCAGGACAAAAACACACCTGTATAGGACGAGAGAACCATGGAGAGAAGAGCCAGCAGGAAATCTCTGAAGAGGCCTCATCAGTGGCCCCAGTAAAGAGAGACAACTTCAGTCACTCTCAGGCGTCTCTGGGAACCCAGCATTCACACTCCACCACCCGACGCAGGCTGACCATGCAGCCACATGGAGCGAAGGACTGCACTCTCCTTCTCACTTCCGGCCTCCCGCCTGAGCATGGGCAAAGGGAAGACTTCGTGCTAAGTCAGTTTTGGCCCTTGGAGTAGCACCTGGAACTATAGATTCTAATCACAGAATAAGATGAGTTTGCAACATAAAATGACCCTAAGCCTATCTCTTGACTGTATATGAGCAGAAATGGCACGAAGACTCTGCTAGAAGTCTTACCAGTGGAAAGGAAAGGTTACTCCATCATGTATATTTTAAAGGGATGGTAGAAAGTCAAAATAAAATTGAGCTTTCTTACACCACTGGTTATGCTCATTCAATTTGTTATTTACGCATGACACCAATTTCAAAAAACTAAATAGAAAAAAGAATATTTGTTACTAAAATTAACCCTAAATATAGCTTAATTTTGACCTTCTAATTTGGGAATAATGTATATTTTTGGACATAGTTTGGGGCCATACTTGTAGCAGTGGTGAATTGGAAATTCCACTGGGCTTGGAGACTCCGTGGGAGTCAGCCGTCCTGATCCATGCGCCAATACAGAATGTGCTCATGGGGAGCTCTGCTAAACAGATGTGCAGAGCAGATGAAACAGACATGGTCTGGTCCTCACAGAGCTCATAGTCCAGCGGAAGTAGCAGATATTAAATAAGTGATCTCTTCTTTATGCAAATGACTATGTTTTTTAAAAAAAACCTGTGGAGAAAGGAATAATATGGAGCCACTAGAGAGATGAGAATGAAGCCTGGTTTGTCTGGAGGTCCTGGGCCTCTCTGGGGCTGAAGTATTTTCACAGAGCACCAACAGGGCACAGGCAGAGGCAGCAGGTTGGACAAAGCTCAGTCCCCACAGAAAAAATAGCATGTGTGGGGTACTGAGGCAGCAGGGGAAGAGCCGGGCCTGTCTGAGGAACTGGAGGAAGGGCGGCAGGATGAGGGTAGAAGTACAAGACCCTGGGTTCCCAAATGGGCCAGGGAGGCAGGTGGGACATCCCACCCTGCAGATGACGTCAAAATCACACTTGCTAGCGGTTGTTTTGCTTCTTAAAACATGTTTTACTACTTGTCTTTCCTTTCATCTTCAAAATGGAGACAATAATACATTATCTCCATCACAGAATTGTTAGGGGCTTAAGGAATAAATGCACACATGTAGAAGGGTTTGTACAAGACTAGCACATGGCAGAGGCTTATTAGATGTTAGTTGAATCTACGTTTATATGGAGTTTTTGAAAGTTTGGGATGAACAATTATAGACCCTATAACATATCCTGAAATTGTCTTTTTCAGTCTGTTTCAGATGCATTATTTACTAATGTCTGTCGGTGAAATGGCCACGAGGTCATTTGGGTACTCCGTGGTTGCAGGGTTTTAACAGTAAGGTCAGATGCACATACTTTAGAATGGGCAATGATGGAAGGGGACTCCAGAGCCTTCTCAGGGGTCCTGGAGAAGAGGAGTGCATCAGTTAGGCCACTGTGTCATGTCTACTCCTCTCTTTTGTTGCGTGGCTGGCTCCTATATCTACAAGTAGCCAAGCCTTCTGGGACAAGCAGGTTGGAAGCTGACAACAGGAGAAGCAGTAGGAGATTTGCAGCTCCCAGAAGGGGCTGGCCTCCCATAGGCGCCACAGGGCAGTGCAGGAGCTAGGTGGCATGAGATTGCATCAGGCTGTGGGGGTTTGGACAATTTGTTCCTGCATTTGCTCTGTCTCAGCCCACCCTGCTCACCCCAGGGGCTGTCTGGCTCTCCCTCTTGTCTTCGGGATGATATTTGATCATCAGTTTTAGAGAATAACAGGTCATAGAGATTGTGTAAAATAGTGATTCATTTTTCTAAACTTTTCTCCCTGGAATCACCTGCATGTACCTGAGGGCCTTTTAGGGAGCAAGGAGTTAGATCTGGTAGCCTCTCCCCAATCCCAGGGTCAGCCAAATCAGCACCCTCTTATCTCATTCATGTATTAGACTTTGCCCACATATTTCATTTGAAGTCAGTATGGCCAATCTTATAATACACACATGCATACATACATGCATACATACATAAATACATATATGTGCACATATATACATGCATCCCCGATGGCTACTGGGGAGACACAGTCACATGTACCACATCCACCCAAGTGAGGGAATTATGCTTCTTCCTCAAAGTAAGGGAGCAAAAACAGAGGCGTGAACACTGTGTTCTTGCTTCTCAGAGATAGAACTGCGTGAAGTCACTAGATTCACATACACCCCAGTGCAGAGTACTGAGTCTTTGCTTAAGAAATCTAGTTCTTGTCAAACTGAGGTGCCCTGTGAATTCCACTAACAGCTGGGTGTAGCTTCCATTGTGAAGATCCATCATTTCCATTTAGAGATTCTTCAGGGCTATAAACATTCACAGGACACCTGAGGGTACAGAACCACGGGTTCGTGGGGGCTGTGGACGACCTTGGTGATGGGGCTCTGGCATGAGCAAGCACCTGTGGCAGTCTCTAAAGAGACGGGTGCACGTGTCCTGTCAGGGTGCAGAGGC
This sequence comes from Rhinolophus hipposideros, assembly GCF_964194185.1. Classification (NCBI taxonomy): domain Eukaryota; kingdom Metazoa; phylum Chordata; class Mammalia; order Chiroptera; family Rhinolophidae; genus Rhinolophus; species Rhinolophus hipposideros. The sequence continues at coordinate 55,690,824 of NC_138050.1, forward strand.
CCCTACATGGTCCCTCCATGCCCTCTGCTTCCCTCCACTCAGTGGGCTCATTGGCTTTCAAGAGTCACATTCCATAATCTCTATCATGATTCTAGCCAGCTTTCACCTCCATGACACATTAAGGTAACGGTGAGAGCCACCTGTGCTGTGAGCTCTGGCGCAGTAACCACCTCTCCTGCCACCCAGTTCCAGGTTCTGCCAGCCCTGAGCAGGGCACAGACGTTTATTCCTTCAGCAAATATTTACTGAGTGATTATTATGTGCTAAGCACTAGGTGTGCCTAAGGAGAAATTCATAAAGAAAAGAAAAGAAAAAAAAAAAGCCTGGGTTCTATCGTGGGATCATTTGTAATTAAAGATGACTACAGTTTCCAATAAAACTTAAGAAAACAGAATGAAAAGGGCATTTTTCTACTCTAAATTTATTTATGTGGAAAGACTGACTAGATTGTGAAAAATCAAATATTAAATTGATTTGATAAAATGATAAATTATCATTTTTGAATTTTTTTTATAACTATGGAAACTTGAGACGATTCCAAGATATATAACATGTACAGGTCCAGAGATAAAAGTCAGATAAATGGTGTGTGAGTGAAAACTATAGCTCACAATCATCATTTAGGCTGCCTTAAAGATCTTCCCAGAAAGGGAAACAAACAATTATTGAACATCAGTTGTTTGCTAAATACATTAGGAATTGCCTCACGAGGTACAAGTTTAAACTTACGTTCAAAGAGGTTGGTGACTTGCTTGTAGTCACAGATTTGGCTTTGCCCCTAGGGCAGTCTAGGACAGGGCACTATTTTAGGAAATCTCCCTGGCCACTTCTCAGGAGTTGTGGAAACATTTATAAAAAGTAAAAGGATCATTCTAGAATTTTTTTGAAGTTGAAACCTAGAGATTTTCTGCCCACATCCTCTCCTTCTCCCTGATACTCACCACACCTTCCCACCTTTTCAGCAGCAGGATGTGAGGCTCACAAATAACTCCTGGCATTAAGAACGTCCTCCAGTGTATCGACTTCCTTGGTAGGAAGGAGAAAGCTGTTTAAAGTGTAAACTGAAAGTGTAAACCCTATGGCTCTGTAAATGCTTCCAAGAAGGTCACCGGCTTAAAAAACAGTCTAGCCAGGAATATTTTTCATTTTGACACACACACACACACACACACACACACACACACACACACGGACTTTGTGGTTTCTGTAATTGTTTATATCCTGGTTTATAAAGAAATCTGAAAATTCATGATTCCACTGAAAAAAATAATCTGACCATTGCTGTGTATAGACATTTTCCACAATTTACTGGGAAATTTACTGGCAGAAACAAGCATAAAAGGTTAAAGAATAAGAAGAGAAGTGTTCTTTCTAAACACACAAAGTGTTCTAGAAAATTCAACTCAAGCCTTCTTAAGGCATCTGAATCAAAGGTCTCTACTGTTTTGTTTTGTTTGTCTGATTGTCTTCCCTTCCATTATCTCACATTTCACACTTTAATTCCTTACCATATAATCATAGATGTGGATGTGTTTACTGAATAACATGATTAAAAGCAGTAGGTGAATAACCTGATTGAAAAGCCCTTGAAGCAATATTTTAATCATATTTTAAGTTGTTTTGTGACTTGCATTTTTTCACTTGACAATTTATTGTATCTTTGCATATTCCTTAAGAAATAGTTTTGTCTGTATAATATCCCATCATATGAATTTTCCATGAAGTGTTTTTCTGTTCCCCTGTGATTGAACATTGAATTTACTTTTGATTTTTAAATACTATAAATAATACTGTTGTTAACATGATTGCTTGTGCATCTTTGCACCCAAGTCTGATTATTTCCTATGACACAATTTTAGGAGTAGAGTTACAAACACGGCATTTAACCTTTTAAAGGATATTGATAAATATTGTTGTATTTTTCTCTATGATATTTATACCAATTTAAACATTCCTGGCCTCAGTAGTCCAATTTACTCTATCTAGTCATATGTGGTCTTACCCCCAAATTCTGGCAGTGTCTCATAATTTGTAGGGTGTTTTAACAAATAGGTACTTTATATGCTATAGAATATTTTTTTATCACTGGTATTTTTGTTCTTCTCAACCCCATGTTTTTGCTTTACTAAGCATGGTTTTTGAAGTCTAATTATTTTTCAGTCTTATAACATGATTTACATGATTTTAGAAGTCTAATTATTTTATAGTCTTATAACAAAAAATAAACAACCAGCAGTATTTTATACATTTTTAAATGTATCTGTATATATGTGTACATTTGAATGTGAGATACACACACACACACATATGACATATACCATGTTTCCCCAAAAATAAGACCTAGCCTGACAATCAGCTGTCATGTGTCTTTTGGAGCAAAAATTAATATAAGACCTTGTATTATATTGTATTGTATTGTATTGTATTATATTAGACCGGGTCTTATATTATAGTAAAATAAGACTGGGTCTTATATTAATTTTTGCTCCAAAAGATTAGAGCTGATTGTCTGGCTAGATCTTATTTTTGGGGAAACATGGTATTAGGATACTGTTTGTTTGTTTATATTGTATATATTCCAAATACAATATTTTTCCTTTTAATTGCCTCTGAACTGTAGCTAGAATTGTACTTCTAATGGATTATCACATAACTCCTCTTTAAAAATGTTGTAACAGCTTCTTGTGGACATGACAAAGGAGAGGGACTAAATGTGGCATGAGAGCCCCTCTAAGAAAGCCCCACCTCACCCAGTCAGCCTTTATAGATCATTTTACATTTTCCAAATATCCTACATATTTTTTATATTGTGTAGTATGCCCAAAATAAGTGTGCCCTGGATTTTTTCTTTCTTTCCACTATTCTGCAATTCAATATTTAAAATTATCCGACGGTCAAATCTTCAAGCAGGACTTCCCAAAAAGCTGATTGTCCATCTCCATCTTCAGACACTGGATCCTGCTCAGTTTCTGTGACTCTGTTGGTTGAAAAAGTAATATCTTTAATACACACATACTGGGAAGGTCGTAAGGGTTGGAAAGGTCATTTGATCTCAGTGTGAATTTGTTTGATTTGATTCCACACTTCCAAGGAACAAATAATACAGACCCCTCTGAGCAGGCCTGAGTGTTCTTCCAGGGCTCTTGGGTTAGTGGGTGAAATTCCACGAAGGTTCCATGAAGGCCTTGGTGACTTTCAGGAAGAAAGGGTCCCAAGATGGGGTGTTGCATTTGTATCTTCACAGGCTCTGAAATTCTTCCTGCAACTGGCAGTTCTAATTTGACCTTCTAGAAATCTGATAGGAGGTAGTTCCTCATTTGGAGAAGGAAAGTCCTGACTTTCTCCTATACCAGACCAGCCGCAGTTAGTGGCAAGAAAAGGGTGAAGAATGTGAGTTAGTTTTTAAATCTAGGAAGGTGTGGCATTCCTGGCCTCCCCTGGAATTGAGTCCCTAATAGTGACCTTTGGTATTACTTGTTTTCTTGTCCTAGTAACACGAAACAGTGCAAGGACAAGATACTGCACACATCTTCTGGGCAATGTTGCAAGTTAACTTATATTAACTAAGTCCTGTGTTTGTCATGAACACGATGCCTGGTGTATTCATCTGATTGAATTATTTTGACATTGAATGTCCAGCAACAAATATACTTTCAGAATGTGTTCTGCACAATTAGCTGAATCTTGACTATCAAAGACAAGTGCCACAGGTTCTATTGGTATGAGAGTGGGTGTGTGAGGGGGTGGTAGACAGAAACTTACGATTTGAAACTAAGTCCACAGAAGGGACCTGGAAATCTAGTGGGTCCAGGGAGCGCCCTCCTGAGGAGAGCAGCTGTGTTGGGTTCAGCGAGGTGGTCACCAGTGGAGACAGTGTAGATTCTCAGCCTGGGCTGTGGTCCTCGCTCCCTCATTCTCCGTTCTGTAACCTTGCGAAAACGCTTACATCTCCACATCTCCCTGTAAGAAGGGAAGGGGACCTACTTGAGGAGTAACTGAGAGCATGATTATATTTGCCACAAAAATAAGGGCTCAAAAGACGTATGGCACTATTTTACTTAATCAATAGGAGTTACTCATTGTGGGGATTAAGAGGCACATCCCACGTGGAGAAACCAGGGAAGGTACAAATCTCTACCTGCTGGGGACACGGTGAAAGCAGAGTGAGGTGGTGAAAGAAATGAGGTGAGAGATGAGGGGAGAAAACAAGAGGTGACGCCTGGAGGTTGATAATTAGGGTAAACCAAAGTATAGATGATCTATGCAGCGACACAAGTAGACGTGATGATCCAGAGGTGTGGAAAGAATGACACAACATGGAAATAGAAACTGGAATCCTGGGAAAATATCAGTATTTAAAAAGGCTAGTGATAGAAACCAAGTGGTGGCAGGTAGATAGATTAAAAAAACAAAAAACAAAAAATAGACGAAAGGCTATGAAAACATATTTCTTCTTTTGACAGAGCAGACTCAGTATATCTAATACCTATGTGATATTAAAGAAACCGAGTAATGAGACAAAAATATTAATTAAGAAATGTTTGTATTATTCAGACAACGCCAGATGAGAGTCAATTAAACTTTAAATGCCCAAATCATAACAATTGACGTGTTTTATTTTTTCAAACCAACTGGTTGTTCTGGAATCATCAATGGCATTTCCTTATGTACACTTGATTTCTTTTATAAACATTTCCTAATATAAAATTGAACATAATGCTATTTTAACTTCAAAACCTATCTTTTTATTTTTCCCCTTGAAAGATTTACACCAAGGACCTTAGGCAGATCAAGATGACCCCTTCTGTAAACTGTATAATGATGATTCTGTTTTCACTAATAGGAATTCTGATACTGGACAAATAGCTGACTGAAATTCTTCTGAAAAGTAGATTTGTGGATTTAAAAGTACGCGTACAGATAAGAGAGATAGGCTCTGTCTGCTTGTGCATTTTTTTGTGTTCACAGGGAGTCCTGAGTGTATCTGGCTTCCCTCTTGGCCAGTTGTTAGTGTCATTTCTCAGGTCACAGGCCTTACTGTCAGAGAGTTTGTCTTTTCACCGGTTTCTGAGTTACAGAACTGATGTAATACGGGAATTCTTACTCGCCGCGACTGCATGTGTGCAGGGATCGCTCGGCGGCCATGCCATGGTCTCCAGCCTGTACATGAACCAATTGTTCAGGACAGAGGCCTTATCCGTAAGCGTCTTACACGCTCTGGACTGAGCATTGGGTTAGATCACTCATTGTCTAGGGTTAGCTTTTGAGGGAGAATGAAGCTAAGGATTCTGCATATACAAATATAATGTGATTGCTAACATTGTTGGGACTTTTCTTTTTTTCTCATTTGAGAAATTTTACCTTAGCATTACTTTAAATTTGAAAATCGTTCTTCGCTTGAGCAAAATTCTGTGGTCAGCACGTTTTTTTTAGAACTTTGGTATGACTAAGGATACACTTTCACATTTCTAGAGATTCCTGAGAATAAGACAAAGGATGAAGAAGTTGTAATGTAATCTGATAAACATGCTTTAGCATTTTAAACAAATAAAGAGAATAGGTTTTCCCCATTGAAAAGCCATTTAAACAATTCTAGTCACATTTATTCAACAAGCATCTGTTGGGTGATGACGCTGCCCTGAGCAGGTGCTATGGAGGTTGGGGGGACCCAGGAGCCTGTACCCCAGTGGTGAGTGCTAGCGCCAATTGATTGATAATGTACCAGGGACCAATGTCAGAACAGAAGGAGAAGCACATTGCCATTGAAAATTGTGCCTAGAACGCCGATTTTCTTCTAGAAGGGAAGATTTAACATGAAAGACGATATTTGAATTGAACCTTTTAAAAAAAGTGTAAAACTGTCTCTCCAGTCCCACCTTCCCCAGCCCCTTGACTGAGGCTGGTCTGTGTCCCTCTCTCTCTCTTGCCCACATGCTGCGGGGTCCCTCCCTGTACCCGGCCTCCCTCAGGACCAGCCTCAGCACTTTGAACAAAATATGATTCCCTTTTGCCCATCTTCTCAGCCTGGTAAAAAATAGTCCTCAGAATTGAGCTCCAAGCTTCCACTAGCATCTTACTTATGAATAGTTGGGGAGGGAGGAAAGGTAGTAAGGTAAACTGCAACTTGGACAACATTTTCTCGCACCACTTGGCCTTCTACTCCTGCCACCGTGAACTTTTCCCTGTTTCCTCAATCAGGAAAGCCCTTCACTCTCCTTTATTTTTGAACATCTTGTTTTATGGTCTCATTATTTAAAGCAAAGTTTTTCATTGTCCCTTCAGGCCTCTGCCTTATTTGGTTATGCATGCATTGTAAGCACATATGCACAACTATAATTGTTTTCTTTATCAGTCTCTCCCCAGTCTCCAGCTTTAGTCCCCTTGAGGGCAGGCACAGGGCCCACCATATTTCAAAGTGTGTAGAATGGACCAGATAAATGCTATTTGAAAAGAAAAAGAATGCATGAATAAGTGCTGATTATTCCAATAGAAGTAAATTGGAAACAAAGGCATAAAGATCAGAGGGAGCAGCGTGAACAGAAGCTTCTGTTTATAAAAGTACAATATAGATAATAGTATGTGCTCAAGGGTGAAATGGAAAATGAGGCTGGGATATTTGCATTAGTGAAGATGGTTGATGGCATGCTTATGTTTCTGAGAAGAGAATTTGCTATAATGTGGGTTTTGGAAAATGGAAGGAAGTGGCATGCCTCTTCTGTTTGTAGGTCGCATTCAGATTGCAGTGCAGGGTAGTGGGATAGCAGAGAATGGAGGCAAGAACTCTGTTCAGGATTTTGGTTCCTGTTCTCTGTTTTCACATCTCCCTATCGATCACACCAGGACCAAGGAGCAGGGAATGCCAAGATACCAGATCAGACGCTGAGTTCAATGCTGAATCTGGAAGTGAATCTTAGGTGATGGGTTGGTGTTTCCTCTTGTCCCTGTAGATACTCTTCAGATCATATTTAATAGCTGCTGCCCATTTTTCCGTACTGGCCCCCAATGGGGGGAGAACACATGTTATCTCCATGCTTCTTGCCTCCCCACATGAATCAGCCCTAACACATATACCTGAATGACTTCTGCTGTGGCTGCCACCTCATTTTCTCCTTTGATATTTTTATTTGTTTATTTTAGTTGACAAGCACTGGGATCTTGTGCTCACAGATCCCTGTGCCCAGCTTGGCAAAAGGACTGAAGTCTTTTTAATCCCGATAGAACAGGATCAGGATAATGTGGTTAGGATTGGCAGAATCACCACACTTCTGTGGCTTACCCACCACCCCTCTATCTTCTAGAGGATGAAATAGGATTGGTTTCAGGAGACAAGCTCTAATGCTGTCTACACGAGGGGAGAGGTGAAATGAGCTGGGTTTTTTTGTTTGTTTTGTTTTTTTTGATATATTTTCCCTACTATTTTTTTAAAAAACATTTTCCCTGAGAACTAAAATCCGTTAAACTAATAACAGAGACGAAGGAGACAGAAGCATTAAGGAAGAAAAGGAGAATAGCTTTCATTGTCTGAATGCCTGCTCTGCAAGGTGCCATGTTTAGGGCTTTACAGGCTTGATTTAATTTTAATTCTTACAAACCTACAAGTCTGTATCTTCAATGCAGTTTTACCCTAAAAGCAGAAGTAGGGTAATTTTTTCTGTTTATTATTTTAAAAAATCATGTATTTATTTTTTTCTGAAAAATTAAAGTTCAGAAAATTATAAGGAAAAAGGCAAAGCATTTCCCATCACAGTAATAAACACTATTGACATTTTGGTGCATATCCTCTAGGGTATCACTATCTCCTGGACAGGAAATATTGCGTCTATTCTTTGATTATTGAAGAGTTTGGGCAAGTTTTTCATGTCATTATAGGTCATTGGTTGAAGGTCAGTCTATTATATAGAAGGGTGGACTAAGATAGGCATTAACAAGGTGAATTTGAATAAAATTCTGAAATGCACCTAAAGAGAGCATGGGCTTAGTGACTAGCAAAATTATCATATCCTTCAAACAACAATAGAACAGCAAAGTTATATAACTACTCACCATTAGAAGTACCTTCTATATAGCAGGAACAATACTGGGCATGTTATATACATTAGCTCAGTTGATATATAGAACAACAGCCCCACAAGATAAAAGGGTAAAAATATCATTACCCCTATTTTACAGGAGAAAACAGAGGCTCAAAGTGGTAGAGTTGTAGCCCCATCTTTCTTAGAGACCTTAAGTTCCTTATCTCATATTCACTTAAAATATCTTGAAAATGACAGGATAAATAAGAGAGTCTGACCCTTCTTATGTTCTTGTGAGCATGTGTGTGTGTGTGTGTGTGTGTGTGTGTGTGTGTGTGTGAATATTTTTAGGCGTATGACTGATTACTAGTCACTAAGATCGTGCTCTCTTTAAGTGCAGTTCAGAGTTTTATGTAAATTCACCTTGTTGATACCTGTATAAATCCATCCTTCTATAATGTATAATGGATTCACCTTTATGCAAACCAGCAAGTTATCTTCAGATGGTCTTCAATTTACAAATCTTTATGAGAGACTTTAAGTGACACTAAACTGGAAGCATAAACTTATCACGGTGCACCATCATCTGGTGAAACCCAAAGGATTCATTTCTAAAAGAGGATTTAAAAGCAACTATTTTGCATTTTCTGTGGATCATTAAAAATCATAGGATGAGACCAAATAATTCTAAACATCATTCAAGTTGAATCAAGCTTTCATCACTGAGAATTTGAAGTCTGATTATCTGTACAATTTCATGACCTAGAGAGAATAATAAAACTGTGCAGTGCCAGCAAGGGGGCGGGTGGAGGCTGAAATGGGACTCTTGGATTGTACTTGTTGTTCCATCTGCCTGGCATTATGTCCCAAAGCACTTTTGCTTTTCCTCACTAGCTTTTCTCCGAAAAAGGACCAATAACTGCTGTTTTGGCTGTGGACATTGGTCATTGAGCACACGAACATTCACAGAAAACACTGTTGAAATGAGGGAGAGGAATACACTGCGCAGTTCATCTCTAAAAAAACGTGGTTGTGTTGGTAAACCTCTGTGATGAGCTCACATAAGTTGAGCTTGTAAACCTGCTGTAAATAACAGATGTTTGATTGTTCACGTGGCAGCTCGGTGCTCTTTCCGGGAATCCGATGCTTTCAGGCCCATGGTATTGAGTGGTTTTCTCCATGAAGACCCTGTGCTAGCACCACATGCCCCTGTTTTTTTTTTTTTTATTTGGATTAAAGCCAAGGCTGAGGTGAAAATGTATAAAGCTGTTTTAAAGTAACATTCAAAGTCTAACATTTTGTAATGTTCAAGCATTTTCTGTGATATAAACTTTTCTGCAGCATCTTTGAAACCGTGACTATTATTACTGGTTGTTACTCAAAAAGTAATAAGTGAATGCAAGTGAAAATGCAAAAATCATGCATAAAAGAAGGTATGACTAGCATGTCCCATTTATACTGAGCATTTCCTGAAAACTAGAGTCATGTCTTTCCTCCTTCCTTTCTTCTGTATATCTTGGGCCTAGGATGGTGCTAACATGTAATATAATAGGGTCTCACAAAGTGTTTATTGATTTGTAAGTGAATATATAGTCACAAACATAAAAAAATACAAACAATATTAATGCCACACAATCAAGTTTTCCAAGAAGTATCTTAGTGTATAAATGTGAAAAGGAAAGTATAAAAGTAAGGCTTTTAGAATATGGCTTAGAATTTCTGATTTTGCAGCTAGTAGAGCTTTTAAAAAAATGTTATCTGAAAGTGAAAATTCAGGAGATTATTCCAATATTTAGTGCACTATTTATGGGCTGTCTGTCTTCCAAGAAGCTCATAGTATCCTCTAGACCCAATCTCATTAAATTTCATACTATTCCTCTGAGGTAGGTGATGAGCCATGGCTAAATTATAAATGAAAAGCTGTTAGATTTATAATGGAGTGTTTCATGCATGGAGTCTCAAAGGGCAGAGAGGCCTGGACTCTCCATGAGCACCTCTTAGCTATCACAGGACAAAGTTGTTCCTGATTCTGCTGTTCTCAGTGTGTCGGTCCTCGGATGGGGATGAGGGGAATGAGCCTGTCATTAACTCAGGGACCTCTGCCAAATGTAATCACTCCTGAGTGTTGCAACGCCATTTTGCAGATGGAAACAAACCAACAAAGGTCGATTGATTTAGTTATCTGGGTATCAGATACACAGAACCCAGTAGCTTCTCAGGGTGTGTGTGTGTGTGTGTGTGTGTGTGTGTGTGTGTGTTGCGGGGGAGTGTTCCTAGAGAAGCTGGGGTCCCACCTCACAGCAGCCCAAACTCCCCGGCATTCCCTTGACCCCACCCAGCCTAACAGCAGCAGTGAAACTGCCTCATGTGTGAAAGGGAGAAACAGTTCAGGGGCCTTCCAGATCTTAGAAATGGCTTAGTAGTTGAGATAGGAAGCACAACTGAACAGGATTATGTACTGTTTTCTTTTCTTTAAACTCTGCGTGTTTATTCTTTGGGTAGATAAAATATGTCTTTATTTGGTGGATGGTTCAACAATCGGTACTGTACCATCCTCCAGTAACTTTAGAAAGGACAATTTAAAAAAATAAATTGGAAACTATGTTAACTACCAATGTAAGTTTTCAGTTAAATATGTGATTCATCATTTCTGCTTAAAAATGATTATTGATACAAATTTCCGCATGGCCATATATTTTTATAATTTTAAAGATGTTATTTAAATTGTATATATGATATAAAGATAGATACGTTAATAAAAAAAAAAGAACATATTTTCCATGATATGAAGAGGAGATTTTTCAAAAATTCAAATTATCTTCTAAAATTTACAGTACTTTGGTTAGGAAACTCTTTTTCCATCAAATAATTTTAGTACCGCACATTTTCTGGAAAAATATTTATAGAAATTACACAAATTAATTTTGCTTCTGATAGAGACATGTGACTGTTTTCTAAAAGGAAAATTACAAGAACTGAATTTTTAAAAATTCACTCTGAGCACTAAATTTTGCTTGAAAACTTATATGTTGAACCAAACATTAATATTTCACTTTCCTTTGTACTATTTTTCTATCTTCACATTGGCTTTAAGAATCCTAGAAATCATCTAATTTAAATTATTGCATAACAAATGAGAAACTGAGTCTCATACTGTTAAATGACATAAATGATGAAACAAAAAACAAATCTCCCTGTCACTTTAAGTAACCAGTAACCAGCACTGATATTGGGACTCTTTTCCCGCTGAATCACATGTAAAATTGGAGGGGAGAATCTTACAATAATTTGAAGTAAAACTTTTTGGGGAGGTATGGGAGGATGATAAGACGAAATAAAAAAATATCTTTTATGGTACCTAAATGTGAAGTTACATGCAGTGAAATTGTCGGTTATCCATTTATTAGCTGAAACTGCCTTTATTGAGCAATTAATATAGGTGGAAGAAGAGTGAGATCAAGATGATACTATAGGAATCTGAAAAAAAAAATATTAAGTACAATTGCTTATCTATTGAAAATGGTTTAATAGTGTCTCTTATTCTCTGGCTCTTTATGTATTTTTTCTTTATTATCCATAATTTAAAAAAAAAATTAAGGCAATTTAAGAACCACAAACAACATGCCAATATGAGACAAAATACAAATAAGTATAAAAATAATGTAGGAGAGCAACATATTTCCACCAATAACAGTAAGGTATTATATTCCTTACTGTGGGTCCAGCCTAGATCTTAGAAGTAGGGCAGGGAGGGGAAAATATGTTTTCTAAAGAATCATCATGCCATGAGTTACTTTACTTGTTAGAAATGATCCACAAATGTGTCTTTAAGTTTTATTGCAGCCAAAGCTGATATGGAAACCTGTCAGTGACAATATTTATAGTGCCCATATAGTGTAAAACAAAACTTTTGAGCAAGAAAAATATCTATCATGATACTAACAATGTCTGTCTGTCTTCAGTTGTCAGTCTTTAAAAATATCCTTCACAGCCTTGGAGTAGACATGATGATAAATCTCACTAGTTGCTTGTTGTCATAATTCTCTTTTTATATTATGTGTAGAAAATTAATGCTAAATATGGGATGGATAACTTGGAATACAGATATCTCTTTTCACTTTCTGTTTCATTTGCCGACTGTTGTTCCGCTTTGTCCTGAGTTGTCTGTGTTGTCAGCTAGTGAAACCAAAGTGCCAGTGTAGGGTGTGAAGAAGGGGGACAGGATCACCTTGGCAGATAGCCTTCAAATTCAAGGTGCTCTTGGGAAAGTGCAACGGTGCTTACAGAAAAACATGGTAGGATCAAGTTAAGTAAGGATGAATACAGACTACCACATTGGATTAAAAAAAATACAGTGCGGAAAATAAGGAACTGCGGGACACCACAACTCCATCTAATATATCCAGGAGAACCGTTTTCTTGTGTTGGTATTTGTACCAGAGTATGTAAAACCAGCCATGAATTAGAGATGAGTGGAGTAGGAGAAAAGTCTGTTTAGGGAAGAGTAATAGGGAAGAAGTTTGTAGACTTGGGGTTGGCGATTGGTGGGGAATAAAGACCAGGTAAGGTCTTGCAGGTCATCCTCATGGTGTTGCCTTTTCTCTGAATGAAGTGAGAAACAATGGAGGGTTTTGTTCAGAAGGGGGACATGATCTGACTTGGCTACTATGTTGAAAGTGGACTTCTGGGAGAGTGGCAAGAGTACAAGAGGAGATCAGATAAGATGCTAATGGGATGACCCAAGTGAGACATGAGAAGGGCTCTGACAAGACAAGAGAAGAGAGTGAGAAGTGGTTGGGTTGTGAGTATCATTGGAAGGGAGAACCAACAGAGCAGATAGGTGGACAGATGGGATATGGGTGAGAAAAGAAGAATGGAGGTCTGTGCTGAGAACTGGCAGGGTGGAATCCCCGCTAACTGCAAGGAAGAAAACTTTGCCAGTCAGGATTCAGTCATGGATGTTCTTTTCTGAGATGTCTGGTAGATATGAAGTCGGCAGTTAACATATGGGCATAGGCTTCTGCAGAGATTTTTGAGTTAGAGACATTTGGAGTCATCAGCATACAGAGGGCTTTGAAAGCCACATCGCTGGTTAGGATCACAGAAGAGTGCGTGTAGAGAAAGAAGAGGACCAAGGATAGAGGCCTGGGCCACTACAACACTAAGAAGTTTGGTCGTTGAGGAGAAACTGGAAATGGAAAATGAATAGGAGTGCTGGACTGTGTGGTGTCCAGGAGGCTAAATGAAAAAAGTGTTTAAGGGGAGGAGGGATTAGTTGTGTAAATGCTAAGAGGTCTAGAAAGATAATTGAGAATTTATTATTAAATTCAGTAATGAGATTATGGATGCCATTTCCAAGAATGGTGTTTATAGAAAGATGAGGGCAAAAGCTGACAGCAGTGTCTTACAGAATGGTAAATATTTTTTTTTAAAAAAAGCTTTCAGTACAATGATAAAATATTGTATTGTTTTCTAAATATTGGAAACAAACTGTAATGTATTTTCTGAGCTAATGATACTGAGAATTTAACATGTGTAACTGCAGTTAAACTGTAGTATATACAGTTATACATTAGAAAAAGACTCTTATTTGGTAGTTAACTTTCTATGGATTTTTTTGCTTTGAAGATTATTAAAAATTAACTGGATCCTTATTTGCTGAAGACTGTCTGTTTTTTCTGCAGTAGTGATATTCACTACACACCTTCTGAAGGTCTGTTTTAGCTATAGGATAAAACAATTTACCTCATCAGTTTTCTCTTCAGGGCTCTTACCTTTGGACATAGAAAGGAAAATTTGTTTTCTAAGGAACTGATGAGTGAATTTTATGTGCTAAATTATGAAAAGAATCACTAAATTTATCATCTCTAAACACAGTTGAACACTCTTCTTCAAGTATGAAATATCATGATATATTTTAGCGTAAGGGCTTATTACTATGAAACTAAGAGGTGTGTCTATATTACACCAGCACAATTTGTTTTTCAGTGACAAGGAATCATTCAAACCGAGTGTCACACTAAGGGGGGGGGGGATATATATTTTGTTAATTTAGTTTATTAATTCATTTAAATTTGCATAGTTAGACCTATTAAGGTGAATAATGTACATATATCTAAAACTTGAATTCTGAATTAATTTAAAATGACTGATTTAAGTTTGTTTTCATTTCTAAAATCTTTCAAATATACTTATCCTGAAATGCATCACCTTAGTTTAGTTGAGCTAAATCTGCTTTCAATTTTATACATAGTCATTGAACCCCTGAAAAATGAGATTATCTTTTTACAACTAATAATAGTATTCATTATCATTTAATTAGAATATGTTCATCAATGCAAATTCCCTGTCCTCTTATTTCTTAAAAATAAAACCTTACATAATAACATCTTGCACAATTTCTTGTTAATTTACTAACTTAAACTTTTAGAATCTTTAAAAAGTCATAGAATGTAATGAAAAGAAGAATTGAGTGACATTAATTCTATTTTCAAATTATTTTTAATGGACATGGTACTTAAGAACTGCATGAAACACATTTGTAGGAAATTATATTACTATGGCTAAAAACAAACCCATTTAAAAAAATTATTCTCATATATTTCCTATGCTATTTTTTACATGATTGTAGAGTTAATTTTCCCTGTTAAAAAAACTATTAATACTCTCAATAATTTTTAAAGTCTGCTAAATAAATGTAGAAGTTTAGTAGATGATGTATTTTATTTGCTGTTCTATTCTCAGGGACACATCCTGGAAGTAAGTTACATGGCTATCTGGTTGAATCCAGTGCCCAGGATAGTATATGGATGTTTTCTGCTATACCCTGTCACCATGGTTACCTTCAACACATTCATCATTAGCCCTAACCAGGCTATCATGACCAGGCTATGGATTGTAAAGCAAATGAAAAGAGTGGTTGCCAGTATGGGAAAGAGAAAACATGAGTCAGAGGATTTCCATGCCCCAAAATATCAAGACAAAGGATTCAATTTTAGTGGAATGATACAAGCTTTTGTTCTGTAACCTTACCACCATCCATTTCTACCTAATGGGGATCCTTAAATTAAGCCCTTCTTGGAATAGAAGTAAATGTTAATAATTTTCCAATATGAGTTTTCAAAAGATTATAGCCAGGGGATAATCTAAAATCATGAAATTATAGATTAGGTTGAAGAATTGAGAAAATTTAAGGAATCTATGTAGATTTCTTATTTGTCCTTTCTTCATCATCTTTTTTTTTTTTTTTCACCCCATCTGGATAACAAGATTTAAGCATCAGGCTTAGAATATATATAAAATTAGTGTTGTAGAATATGTTTATTCCTTGACATTTCTTATTAGCTAGGCATAATTACCTCATTGTGCATTGGACTGGGGAACCCATGATTTTCCCGGTGATGATGGATGACAAGATGTTATCTCAACCTGTAAGATAGGAGGTAATTCAGTTTTCACAGAACATTTATGTAAAGCTAATTGAATTAATCCTTGAGTTATGTGGCATCTCTTATTTAAGGTACTATGTGCCTTGTGCTTTTATTTGTTAGAAAGCTTCTGCATCATGCATTTTATATTTAGTTATCTGTAGTCCTAGTTCAGTTGGTCTCTTGCAAAAACATGACTGCAGTTTGGTTTTGGGACATCAAATGGGTCTTTCTACTTCCTTGGATATGTCATGAATGGCAGATGCAAAAGTAAATAAAAACAAATTACAAAACTGCCTTCCAAAGCTAACAAAAGTATATACTTTACAGATTAAATTAAAAAGTAAGTGCTCTAGGAGAGAGGTGGGAGAGAGGATTTCTAGGAATAAGTTAAATGTTGATAGTTTGAGGGGTAAGACGGATGATCTTTGGAGGCATTCACTCACTTGACTTTTTTTTTAATGCCAATCATGTGGAAGATACTCCACTGGGTACCAAAGACAGGAAGATAAAAGACTCTACCGATAAGGCAGCGGCAATCTAATGGAGGAAAGATAAATACAATAGATTGCGTGCAAATTATAAGCTAGAAGTATAAATGGGATGGTATGCAACAAAAATAATTGAGTCTTAATTTACCCTGGGAAGTGTGGTTGGCTTTCTAGGGAGAAGTGAAACTTCAGTGGACTCTTAAATGATAAATAGGAGTTATTTAGAAGGAAAGGTGTGTGTGTGTGTGTGTGTGTGTGTGTGTGTGTGTGTGTGTGTGTGTTGAGTTGTGGCTAGTTGAGGGTATTGGGTATTCCAAATAGAATACCTAACATGAAAGGATATAGAGAAATGGAAAAATAATGGTGTATACTGGTAATGACAAATAGTTCAGTTTGCATACATGGAGCATTGTGAAGCACGTGGACGAGAAGGACTGGATACAAAGTGATAGGCACTTATTAAATAAACAATTTGAGGAGGGAAGGACAATCACATTTTTGTTACAGAAATAGTAGTGGCAGTAAGGGAGAGGAACCAGCATTGAGGCAGGATTTAGGTCACAGGGATGGTTTTAATAAGGAACAATAAATGTGGGTAAGGATAAAGAAGCTTCCTTGAGGTTGAAGGACTGTTATAGTCAGAGTAGGGAATTTGAGTCTAGAACAATAAAAGGCCATGGGCAAGATGAGAATTTGGAGTTTGATTTTTCACGAATGAACTCAAATGATGACAAGAAACAGGGTTTGAAAATGGTGCTACGCTTTTCAAAAGTCCCGATGATTGAGATAAATGGGCCAGCTCATTTTATTAAAAACTAAGGTATAAGTTTTATATTCAACATGAAGTACAGTTTGGGGAATAGTGTTTGGAAACATGATACGAAATTACCTGAAAATTGTAGCTATTAAGGAAAATGATAAGAGAGCTATACAGATTGAAAAGCAGAGAAAGAGATGAAGAATGTGAAAAAGAGACCCAGAGGCAGGAATGGGAATGGTAGACAGATGAGGCCCTTCCATAAGATAATGAATGTTGCTCAAGAGAGAAGAGATAATTGACAGGAGGCAAAAATTCAAAGATAGAGGATAATTTCGCAAAATCAGTACAAGCCATCAATCCCTATATTCAGGAGGCTCACGGAATCCCAACAAAGATAAATAGGATATTCACAGGTAGAGGTATTGTAACAAAACTGCAAAACAAAAAGTCTTAAAAGTAAACCAATAGAACCACTGTCAGACTAACAATCGGTGTCTTAACTCATCAGTGCAAACCAGGAGACAAGTGCTCAGGAAGAGTAACGAACATCTTAAAAGTATGTACTCATTCAAATTCTGTTTCAAGGAGGGCACTGTAAAAAAATATTTTCAGTCCAATAAAAATAGTTTACCATCACAACCCTCACTAAATGAACAATATTCTAAGTCATGACATCGATGCAAGTCTGAAATGGCAGATGGCATGGTGAACCAGGAAATCGGTCACTAGGTGGGAAATCTACAGAGTTATGCATGATATTGATACTTTAGGTATTGGCATAGGATGAGGTTTAAGCAGATACTTTAAAAAACCAAAATGGAGAGCCATCCTTAGAAGGAGTCCGTGTGGGTAATCGATTCTTGTTTCAGAGCGCACACCTCAGAGCACTCAGTCGTAGTCACTGGGCAGAAATGGAAGGACAATACAAACATGAAGACTCATAAAAACTACGGACATACGCATTAAATCCACAGCCAATAAAATGCAGCCTTCTGTCTGTAACTCTCATGGCACACTTTCTCTTCTCACTAGGATCATTGATCAATCCCTTTGACTTCCAAATACACACACACACGCACGCACACACACACACACACACACACACACACACATACACATACACACATGCACTCACACTTACACAGAATACAAGCCTCACTCCAAAAAAAGAAAAGTCAGCTAAAGTACCCTCTAAAGAGCCGCTCTTTGGTGAGAGAGCTGCTCTTCCCCCCTGGCAGGGGAAAGCAGTGATCAGTTTAGTTCAGGAGAATATTTGTACTTGTAGAATATCAGTATGTACTGTATATGCACATAAAAAAAAATTGCGTGTGTCTCTCTAAAGCCCAGGAAAACGTTTGGAACTGAAGATGTAAATTTATAGAGACAGTTTTCTAAATTAATGATAGATAAACACACAAAAATGTAATACAGTGCACCAACAGATACAGATATAACAATCCAATGAATAATCAAACCACTTGTTTTCGATTGGAAGTAAGGAATTGAGTTTGCTGTCAACTATTTATTTGGTGTCTTTCGTAGTTTGCTTGTAATATAAATAATAAAAGGATAGTTGAAGTTTGAAGATAAAAATAAGCATGTGTTTTGATACTTAAAAAGACACACAATAGTGGTGGTGACATGGAATTCCACAGAGCCTTCTCATATTCACTTTATTCTTTTACGCCCCCTTGTCTTTCCTCCTTTCTTCTTTTTAATCTTTGGAAATAGGGTATAAAGTCAAAGCAAAAAGCTACTTGATTTTCAATTACCTGCCATTTTATTAATATATTATTATTTTTGCTAACTCTATCTGTAAAATTGCTTTGGAGCCTCCTCTCCAAAGTTAAATTCCCCACCTATTGAATTTATAAACAGCATTTTAATTGCTAAGTAGTTGCTCAGTTGTGCCCACATGTGGGCATTCTGCTAGCTGGCTGTGAGGACACAGTGATGAGGAAGGAACACTGTTTCCTTATAAATAGCTCAGGATTCATGTAAATAGGAAAAAACACATCGTATTCACTTTAAACTGCTTCTATAAATAAACCATGACATGTCTACAGCACTGGGAATTTGGTGGGGAAAACTCTTCTATTCAATGATTAAAATGACTTGGCGGGTCTGCTCGGTCAACATGATACACAGTAAACTAACAAGAGGAACCACCTGAAGAGCTGCAGTTTTAGGGGGAGAGAAAGCTTTAGCTACAGAAAATTCACAGAATGATTTGCTGATAAATACTACTTTTGTTTGTAATATGTAAAGCACAACAATATTTCACTAAATCTAGGTGTTACTGCCACGTGTATGCAAAGTCCACGAGGCTGTTCACCTTTTCATTCATGTATGTGGGCAGCGTGTAGGCCCACACACTCAGCAAGATCGCATCTCCAGATTCATGAGGGTTTGCCGAAAACTGGAAAATAAATAAGCCCTGTGTCTGAAGTTTGAGCCCCTTCTAAGAAAAGCTCTGTGTGACCTCCAATTACCATGGTTGTCTGTGCAAGTTCTACCTAAGAGAGAGAGAGAGAGAGAGAGAGAGAGAGAGAGAGAGAGAGAGAGAGAGAGAGAGAGAGAGAAGAAGAAGAAGAAGAAGAAGGAGGAGGAGGAGGAGGAGGAGGAGGAGGAGGAGGAGGAGGAGGAGGAGGAGGAGGAGGAGGAAAGGAAGAGGGAGGGAGGGAAGGAGAGAGAGATGTTATTTAGTTTTCAGATTAATGTTATATTTTTAAATTTTGAGTTGAGGAGGGATAAGACTGCTGCTTTCTGAGTTTCTGAGTTTTGAATGAAGGAAGAGATTTTTGAGGACTTTATTGATGTAGTCTTCCCTCCTCACCTTTGTTACACAGGAATTTTTTTCCTTCATTTTGGATCCCAAAGTACCTCCTTATCTGAAGGACGTACTCATTGGTCACTGTGCAGTCCTTGCTAGTTGTCAGCCCATGATTTTTATTCCCTTTGAAATACACATTCACAGATCAATGTCAGGGCACAGAGATGCCCATCAGGTGTGAGCTGTAGAACCTGCAGTTGGTGGAAGTACCTTATTTTCCTTGTTGTCTTGCCTTGAGACTACCCCTTCCTGCCTGCCACAGGCCAGTGACGAAACTAGGCAGCTGCTGTCTGCAGGCCAGTCCCATACCCCAAGGGGGAAAGATATTTTCTCACTTTCAGATGCAACGTCAGAGAAGAAATGGACTCACCTCAAAATGAGCACTTATGTTTTCACTTGCCTGAATTTTTTATTTTTATTTATAATTTCCCTCCCTCAATGTGTGTGCCCATGTGTGTGCATATGTGTGAGGAGTGGGTAATAAGAGGCAAGTAAGATTGACCTTGAAAATACCTCATGGATTGTTTCCAGTTGAGCAGATGTGGTGGTCTCTAGGAATCTAGATTGTGGAGGTTCTCTCTCATGGATTTCTGTTCCTGTGTGCGCTGTGGGTGCAAGTAGACAGAATACATTCTGTTGAGGGATGGTCTATCTATATGAAAAACTCAACATACATTGGAAGTTAGAATGGAGCTAATGACTTAGGTGACAGATTCCAACATTTCTATACCTTCATTTGTAATAAAAAAAAAAAAAAAGAGAGAGAGAGAGAGAGAGAAAACTACTTTATACCAGGAATAACAATGGCTTGATTATATTTACCAGTGTTAGATGACTAGGAACTACAATAAACGATACCCCAATGTAAAAACAAGTAGATCATTTCTCCCATCACCCAATTTACTTAATTTTCTCTTTCAATAGTTAGGAAATGTTCAGTGAACTGACTTCCCTATTGGGTAATTCCCAGTTACCTTCTCCCCTACAAAACTGTATGGAAAAAAAGAGGGTATATTGGTTAGTTATTGGGATAACATCTCAATATACAAAATATATACATTTAATTTAAGTGTGGTAAAATAAAACAGAATAGATTATTTTTCTTGAAATGCCATGTTCTTACAAATGCTTTAAAAAGCCATTTTTACTAATTAAATAGTTCTCTATTTTAATCTCACAAAGGACGTTTGGTCCTTAAGCACATGATGAATTATTTTGCAAATCAAAAACTCATTTCCTTAATGCAAAATCCTTAATCTAACCTTTCCCCCATATATCTGATTTATTTTATCCACTCATGCCTCCTTTCAACAAACACTGATTGAGGCTTGACTGTGTGCATTTGATGTTCTAGGAGTTGGGGATCCAATAGTGAATAAGCAGATATAGTTTTACCCTCACCAATGGTTAGTCTATGGGCAAAGTAAATCATCAAATAAGCGATAATATAAAGAACAATATGTGTTATGGCAGGAGTAACCTTTGGCAATGCTGGGTATCTTCTTTTGCTTCATGCTGAGGGTACAAAGTATATGTGGACCCATCCATGCCCTTAATTTGATAGCATATGAAAAGGTTTAAGTTGTATCATGCAAGTAATAGGTGTGTTAGAAAATCCAAAAAGAAAGAGACTTGGGGTGCTTAATTTCTGATAGCTAAAGTACATTTGCTGATACCTATTTACGTTTTAATATTTTCTTTATAGCAGAGTGCATACAGATTACATAGAACAAACTGTCATCATAAAAGAATCATCAATATTATTGTTTATATACAGCAATACTTATTCCTTTTAAATGTATTTACCAATTCCAACTTCTATGTGTCTCCAAATACTATATTGCCACTAGCATCCATCTCATATTTGTGGTAAAAGTGTAAATGAAAATAGAAAGCTCTAGCGTGACTATATACCTACAATAATTTTGCAATTCAAATCAATTTAACTGGTGTAATCTAAAAGATACTGTGCAAATGAAATGCTATTTTGAAACAACATCAGTATTCTGAATAGATATTCAAATTGCACAGCACATTAGAAGTAAGCTTCATTTATTTAAAAGGCTAATGCAAAATTACCTGGATTTTTCAAATTATTATGTTTCAAAAAAATTAATGATTGACATTAAGATATTCTGATGGAGGAATTTAATAAAATAAGTGAAATAAGAGTATACTGTACTACATGTTTTAAGGCTCTTTCACTTTGACATTATTAAGTATACTTATATATTTAATTTAATGCTATTAATTTCTGCAAATTATATTTGAATCATCTTAAACCCATTATTTTTCATTTTAGCATTAACAAATTTAGCCTTGACCAAATAATGACATTTGAACCACACTAAATTTGCCTATTTGATTTTCACCGATCTTCTTTGTTCTTATTTCGATTTTATTGCATCTATCTTATTCCCTTTGGCAGCATATCTTTTGATAGAGTTTGAGATTAGAGATTGCTTTTTCAGTAATTTGTCCATCACTTCTTTGTGTTTAAGTATTTACTAAGATGAATATTGCATTTATTTTTCATAACCTGTACCTTTCTTTTGCTATTCTGATCCCTACCGCACATTGGACTCCCACACACGTATACACAATAACAGCAGAATAAATGAGCACCTATGCTATGCCAAGAGTGCTTTGAAATATAAGCAAAGTTTTCCATACCTTAAACAAAAAGTACTTATTTCATCTAGCAGTCTGATTTCCAGAGAGACAGCCATTGAAAATTAGGGAGACAAAAGTTACCAAAATTGTGTGGTGTTAGTATTAAACTCAAAGAAGTACTGGATTTTTCTTAATTTTTCTTATCCAGCCAAGTCAGGAGCATAGATACGTTTTATAAGGTCTTACATTAGCTTCAGGAAAAATAATTACAAAATGAAACTGATAAAACTTTAAAAAAATAAATGGTAAATTATTCTGATTTTTTTCTAACTTATTAAAATGCATGCAATTGGTTGGCAATGAAAATTATCATATTGGCTGAGAGTATTGGATGATTAGATGGTAATGATGAAATTGAGACTAGTGAAGGCTACACTTGCCACTCAACTAGCTCCAAATTATTGAATATCAATATATTTTCTCCCATTTAACAGACTGTTTTATATTATTATTAAGGATAAATGCAATTTTAATGCTATTTTTTCAAGGAAATATCTTTATTTTAAAGAGTTTGAATTTCATCCAGCATATTTGTTTCTAGAAATTATACAAAATAATCGTTAGCAATATAGAAAAATCACAATTCAAGAATTTCTAACTGTGAAGAAAAAATGTCATGGAGGGGTTTCCCTCAGCGTAAGAAACTGAGTCTTAGGGATTTCCTGGTAGAACTTAGGTGTTTTTTAATCAATGTGTAATTTGTATTAGGTTTTCTAGAATAAAGTAGAGTGTTACCCAACTTGACTGCTATATTTTAATGTTCCTTTTTCCATTATGAGATAGTCTTAGTTAAAACCTTTTCTCTTCCTTTTCATTTAATTTTTCAACTATAGCAATGATATCTAAGAGTCAGATGGAAACAGAACCATAATCATGGCTTAAGGATTCTTTACTCATTTCAGTTATTTATTTTTTGATTTTCTACAACAACAAAGAAATGCAGTACAGTGATTCTATTGAATGGAGGCCCCCTGCAGAGGAGAACTTAATTCTCAAAGCTAGAAATGATATTAGAAGCAAACCAAGACAACTTTACCATTTTTTCCTGCCATTGTGTTAGCAATGTTTACATCACCAAAAAATGCTTTTGTATTGGAAATTTATTTCCTGACAAATAAGGGGTATGCCATAGTTATTCCCAATCTGGAATCTTTAGACAATAAAGTTCCTTCAACTTTCATATCTCTGTTGAAACATAATTGGCAGAAGTAATGAAGAAAAAAAAAAAAAGAACCTAGTGGATGTAGAGCAAGTTGTGGATAAATTCAGGATGTGATGATCTGAGGCACTGAATGGTACAGTGCTTCTAATCATTGTTTTTTTTTTTTCCATGTTGTGAAAAGGAAATAATAAAGTGATTCCAATGATAAAATCCTTTATTGACAATGCAAGGATGATAAATTTATAAAGATAGGGACAAGCAGAAAAATGGAAGTGGAATAATACTCCTGGAAGTTCCAAGGGATATGGCCTCAAAGTTTCAACATGGAAAAAAAAAACAAAGGAAAATAATGTCTATGTGAATGTGATATTCCCTGCCTACACAGATGCTTTCTGGAGAACGTTTAAAAGTCTCAAATGCATCAAATGCATTTATCAATTTTATGATATGAACAAATATAGCCATTATTTTTTTCTATTTGATATATTGTTGCCTATTAATTTTTTCATTCTTAGCTGTTCAGTAGCTTAGGTTGCAAAATGCTTTAAACCCAAGAGCTTCTTCTTACTAGTGGATTCTCCAGACTGAAGATGATGCAAATAAATAAATATTATATATATATATATATATATATATATATATATATATATAGTATTTTGCATCATAACACAGTTATTTTTTTCAGTAAGGCATCAAGCTATTTATAGAGGTTATCATATGTATATCTATAAATATATTTAAAATCACATGCTGTGTCTTCTTTTTGTTTATAATCTCATATTCATCAAAATGGAGAATTTCCAAGTTTAAAATTAGCTTTGATGTATTCACAAAGGGCAATCTCTATAGTCCTGTCTGAACATCTGAACATCAGGATGGAAAGCTGCATCCTTTCTCCTTTCTAGCCTTCATTCTACCCTGAGTCTTATTTCAATTAGACTTGGTCTTAGACCTTGAGACTTAGTCATCTTCAAGTGGATAGTGTTGAAAATACAGCGTTGGGAAGCAGTTGTTTAGGAGCTTCCTGTGCTCAGCTGAGGCTTCAGCTCTGTGCAGAGTCTCTTCGATGTGCTGGAAGACGAAGGTGTGGGTGGGACGTGTGTTTCCTCTCCTGAAAAGATGTAAGCTAGCTGAAATGTCTACTCCATTTCAGAGGTAATTAATATGCTGCTGCATTGAGCAG
The DNA here is from genome assembly GCF_964194185.1 of Rhinolophus hipposideros. Lineage (NCBI taxonomy): Eukaryota > Metazoa > Chordata > Mammalia > Chiroptera > Rhinolophidae > Rhinolophus > Rhinolophus hipposideros. The sequence goes on from NC_138050.1 coordinate 55,715,365, forward strand.
GCTACTTTTAAAATCTCTGTTTAATACTTGTATCCATCAAATTTTTCATTATTGTTACAGCACACACAATCCCAATACTTGAATATTCGGGTTTTGTTTGTTTCAGGGATATCCTTCACCCACACACACAGAAGCACATCAGGTCTCTAAGACATCAAAATACTTACGAAATTATGAGATACTCATTCAAATGAAATAATACAGAATTGAGATGGCTGACTCAACATTTTGGCATTGAAGAGTTAGAATAGTGACATTTTTCAAAGCATCCCTGATGTGATCTGTCACCATTGCTTTCCAGTTATTGCTTATTGCAAGTAAAGAATGAGAATGGTAAGCACCCTACATCAAATATCAAAGCCAAAGGTAGTGTACTCTGTGAACCTGAGCAAGTCCCTTTCTCTCCCTCTCCACATATAAAATAGGGGCAATAACTCATGTCACTTCTCTCTCATAAATTTATGGGATCAAATGAGGCATGGATTTATAATTATTTCCATAAGCATGTATTACTATTCAAAGGCAGTGTTTGCCAAGAATCATTTGGTTTTGTTGGAGGAGATTCTAAATTACAGCCACTAGGTGGCGCAACCTCATTGCACTCTCCCTATGGGCCCGTTAGAGACTGCCAGCCCGTTGGTCCTTTCAGATGGTAGACTTTGCTGACTTCATTGAAACTAAAGTGACCTTCCATTGCATATGCTATGATTAACTTGGGAGGCATCTGTGTCTGCTTCATCTTATCAGATCGAGTGTATTATTAATAACCATGCAAGATGTGCCCCAAGTAGCACAAACTCCTCCAATTCTCGGCTTAACAGGCAACTTTACTCATAAAAATGGAGGAATCAGCAGAGCAAATTTAATCTCTTTAAAATTTAGAGTACATTACCACGTTTGCTTTTTAATCTGTAGTTCTTCTTTTAAGTTCCATAATTTAAGGATCAAAACTGCTCACAGGTATCAGCAACATAGAATTAAAATTTCAAACGACAAGCTGACTGCTAAGAGCTAGGGCCTGGCCTGTACCTGCATCATTGTGTTTAGGATCATCTTTTTATATGGACTCTAGAACACAGCACAGCACAAAATACAGTTTCCTAAAAGATAGTCTGTTTCATAAAATGGGAAATCTCCTATTATCTCTCAGTTATAGTACAGCTTTCCTTTGAACTGTTACTGAACATAGCATGACATTTTTTCCAGTAATTCTCCAGGATATTTTTTTTCCTGTGACCGATTAACTTATTATGTGAAAAATTGTATTTGCACTTAAAGAGAATTGGATAAAGGTAAATATATATGCTGTGTTCAGAAAATGTCTCATAGGGAAAGTAGTGTATGTGAAATAATTAACACTATGACCCAGGATTCAAGTGTAAATGTTTGACAAAGGAAACATCTGATGTAATCACTTTAAACAAAAATATAATTTTTTTTTGGGGGGGAACCCCACAATAACTGCACTGTCAGTACATTAAAAAAAAAACTATGTAAATGTTATTGTATAACATATAACACCAAGGAGTAATCTTTAAGAATGTTTTTAGTGTAAACCCAGGTCTATGTATTCATATGTTTCTTGATATGAATATGCAGATTTAAAATACCAAGTGCTTTTATGAGAATCTGAATATCTGCGTGAGCAATGAAAATTAAAAATTCCCAGGTAATGTGTGGAAAGGAAAGTGACTAACTTAGTTCATGATATAGCTTGTAATATCATTTTTTTTTCACATTTTAAAGCAGTGCTATTAAGAGAAAGAAAGAAAACAAGGCAAAAACTGGGAGAAATATTTATAAAACACATACCTGTAAAGGACTTATATCCAAAATATACAAAGAATTCTAAGAAAACAAGCAGCTCATTGGGCAAAAAGATCTGAACAGGTTCCTCAGCAAACACAGATTTTTAGAGGGCAAATAAACATATTAAAAGATGCTCAACATCGTATATCATTAGGGAATTGCAAATTAAAACCAGATACCACTACATACTTATCAGTATGGCTAAAATTTAAAACTGCCAACACCAAATGCTGACAAGAGTGTGGAAAACAGGAACTCTCATTCATTGCTCTTGGGAATGCAAAATGGTACAGCTATTTTGGAAGACAGTTTGGCAGTTTAAGACTAAACATACATATACCAGATGATCTAGCAATCACTCTCTTTGCTGTTTACCCAAATGTGTTGAAAACATATTCACAAAAAAACTGGCACAGGAATGCTTATAGCAGGCTTATTCATAATTGCCAAAACTTAGAAGCAACCAAAATGTCCTACAATAGGGCAATGAATAAACAACCTTTGGTGCATCCATACAATAGGATATTATTTAGTGCTAATAAGAAATGAACTATGAAAATACAGACATGGAGGAGCATTGCACACATATTGCTAAGTGAAAGAAGCCGGTCTGACAATGCTAAATATTGTATGATTCCAACCATATGAAATTCTAGAAAATGTAAAAGTGTGGAGACAGTAAAATGATTAGTGGTAGCCAAGGTTTCTTTCGGTGGGTGTGGTGGGGTAGGGTACAGAATAGGTGGAATACAGGGAATGTTTAGGGTAGTGAAAGTATTCTGTGAAGGTGGATACATGTTATTATACATGTATGAAAGCCCATAGAATGAACGAGTAGTGAACCATAATGTAAACATAAAGGTAGTTTGTTTTAAACAGTATCTCACTTACGTTATTACATTTATTAAGGCTTTCATGGAGGATGTGTTAAGTTTGCAACTCTGCTTTTGTAGAAAGTCTATATGTTCTCTACTAGGGGAATGTTCAATATGCTCTTTAAAAAAATACCATAGAATGCTATGCAACAATTTAAAAAGGAATCAACTAGGGTTACACGTATCCTATTTTAATTAAGTAGGATGTTTTTAGCAAAGGTAACATACGGTAAAAAAAAACAAAATGGTATTGACGAGCACATGCTACAAAAGTAAGTCTCTCTTTCAGTTTGGAATAGGGGTGGGGGATTTGCTCACGGTGTGCTTTTCCGGGAGCATCTTGACCCTCTCATACCTTCTATTTGTTTTCATTTACCAGTTTGTTCTAGTGATTGTTCATATTATCACATAGCAAATTTCCTCAAATTTCACAGCCAATCACTGACTACATTTAACATAATTTGACCAGTCTCTGTTAATGGGTCTTTAGGATATTTCCAAAGTTTGATTTATTAATAAGGTTACAATAATCATTCTAGTATATATGTCTTTGTCCACATGAGCAAATATATCTGCAGAATAAACTCCTATAAATGGAATTGCTTGGCAAACATTTGAGTACATTTACATTTTTAATAGATGTTGCCAAATCTTTAAAGAGCTTATGTAAATATCTATCAATGGCATTAGAAGAATATAAAAATCACTATATATTTTTCCCCCCCCGCACTGAGGCCATTCAGATTCAAACTAATGCATTTGTGAATGAACATCATTAACATTACTGATAAGGGCTTAAAGATAGCTGTCAATGTAAAGAGGTTTATATTATACGTGTATCATGGTTAAATAAAGCTAAATGTAGAAATATCAAATTGATGTGTACAGTATTACTTATTTTTATTGAAAATCAAACGTACATTACTCAATAGAAAAATAATTCATGTAAAAAGAAAAATACTTTACTCAGTAATTAAATATAAGGAAATAATCTAGGTCATCTGATCAACAAATCATTGGACATTTTAACTGTGGAGAATATCATACAAGATGAAAAGCAGTAGGGAAATAAAGATCTTCAAAGAATTTATTTTAAGGGAATTACTTCTCAATGGTGGAAAAGACTATAATACCATCATGTGCCACTTTATTTTACTATATCACAAGGAAAACACTTTAATATTATTTAGAATTTGGAGAGGTTATTAAACATCTACAACTTTGGTGTTACTTTGTTTTTTCCTAAGTAGCTGACAGTTATCCAGGAAGTATGTTTAAAAGAGAAGAAGGTAGGGAATGTTAATGTTTTCTGTTTATAGAATAAAATTACGCTCCCAGTTGTGATGGACTAGCTTGCAGCTGACAATTACTCTTATTGAAAAAGACTGATAATGTCAGATAAAATTTGTAAAAAATATTTGGGAGCATCAGAGAGCTGCTGAAGCAGTCACAGCTGGAAGGGCCGTTATCAAGAGAGAAGGGGAAACATTGACCTGAGCCAGACTTGCTGCATTCTGGTTTCTGGTAGGGGTATTTGCCACTGGCTGATAAAGGACAAGAGAATAAGAACTCAGACTCAGAGCAGCTGCTGAGAGCAGAGAAAGCACTAGAACTTCCTGCAGCTTCTTGGAGCTTGGCATTGAATTTTGCCATGGGATCCAGGATTGAAGAACCCTGAAAGATGAGAGACACACAGAAATTAACCCAATGCTCAGTATGAATTCTGTCTTCAGTTATTTATTAAGCGACTCAGGACAACAAAACTGAAAGCACACCGATACTCTAAGTATCTTTTCATACAATTTTTTCCCTTGATCTGTGGTGCTGAAGAAAGCTAGAAGAATTATTTCAGTAGTAAGCTCAGTGTGGGGTGGTTGAGTGGAAGAGGCACATGCTTTAAAGTTAATTAGACATAGGTTCAAATCCAGTGTCTGGCATTTATTGGTCATTTAGCCTTTGACAACGACAACAAAAGTTACATCAGTTTCTATGTATATAAACAGAGGGAAATAATACCCAAACTGATGGACTATTAAGAAAGTGGGAACTAACAGCATGCTTCTGTTAGTTCCCACTTGCAACAACGCTCCATGTATCAGCAGAAGCTATCACACAGCCGTGGAAACCTGTCATTAAAAATTCACTGCGCAATTTTTTAATTTGCAATTAAATTTAGTATCAAGGAAACATTAAAAATTATTTTATTATTGTAAAAAAAAATGTATCTGAAATTCAGTGGCAAGAGGAGTTTCAGTCTCCTGACTGTGAACTTTTCTCTCTTTCTCAATGTAAAATCCAACTGCCAGGCAGGCCAGGCGTCCCTGGCTCTAACTCTTGGGATCCCCCTGAAGGCTCCACAGGAAGTGAATATCAGAGGTCCCATGGCTGCTGGCTGCCCAGTGATTGAGCAAGGAATGCCACAATGGGATTTAGTTTCAAAGTTCCAATGTTTTCTGGCATCAGGCATGATGCCACTTTCTATGCAGTTCAGAAAACCCTCTCCCCTCTTAAAATTGCAAATGTCTTTTTTTCATCATAAAAAGACAGTATGTTAAAATTTGAACATTGGAAATAAAGAAAATCATAGAGAAGAAAATAAGATTACTTATTTTCCTAACTGTCCCCTTTTATTGATCACTTTTCCCAAATAACCATATTTTATTTTTACTCAAGTTTTATTGAGGTATAATTGACACATAAAGATTGTATACACTTATGGTGTACCACATGATGGTTTGATATACATAAACAATGCAAAAATATGACCATGATCAAGCTAATTAACATGTCTATCCCCTCACATAGTTATCTTTTTTGCGTGTGTGGTGAGAACACTTGAGATCTACTCTCTTAGCAGATTACAAGTGTACAAATACATTATTATTAACTATATGGTCACCATATTTTAAATTATCTTCACTTCCATTCTTCCTTGCCTCACACACACTATATATGGAAATTTTTATATCCTGAGTTTTTCTGATCTCATTTTATTGGAAGCCTTTCCTATAAATTACATATTCTTTGAAAAGATGAATATGAATAATTGTGTCATATTCATTTTTGAATGGGAATAGTTTATTAAACCACCCCTTTGGTTTGCTAACTCTTCTTATTGATTTCTTCTTAGTTATGCTAATACTTTAAGTATATAAAGCTTTTATCTCTAATATCATTCAGTTGGTTACCGCACCAATGGAAATAATCATCTGAATAAAAATATGTATTATGTAATGTGTTTTGCAGCTTATATTTAATGGGACTCTGCTTTTGAGGAAGATTTTCACCGTCATGGGAATTGAAACACGTAACCCCTTCCTTATGGCAGACCACCCCATGCCAGGGCTCAGCAGTTAGATCAGTGAATGCAGCCCCTTCCATCCTTTGGCCAAGTGCACTAAGCAGAGGATAAACTGCAAAACTTAATGGCATAGCAGTGATCCAACAGTCTGCTGTGATATATGAGGTTTGCTGATTTATGCTCTGAGATACCCTGTTTCCACATGCTAAGATTTTCATACGTGTGACATTGTGCCAAGGTAGAAACTCTAGCACGACATCTCCATATAAGCTCCTGTCCTGAAATGCAGAACACAATACTGATATTCAAGTACAGTTAAAAGGGCTTCTGAGTTAAATAAGTAAAACATAATGAGAACAATTAAATGGGCGTCCATTAATGATAAATGACATGGTACGGCTGTGTTAAATGTTGGGCACTGACTCATGTATCCTCAACCCCCTCTCATGTCCCCTTTGCAACATCATCTTCTAACTTTGGTCTTTGTGGTCTGTCTATCCACGTCTCTCCTTAATGCACTGGTATGTCCTTTCACAGAAACTGTACACATTTAGAAATAAATAAATAGGGATTTATGTAGGACAAACCTCATTCCTATGTTCACGACATGTATGCTGATATTTGTAGATAAAGATCAGGAATCAATTGTTGGGAAGGAACAAAATAGATGAATTTCAGCTCAGTAACGTTCAATGTGCGTAATGATCTCTATTTTCTGTCCTGGCCATATAAAGTCTAGTTTTCATTTATTGGAAACTGAAAATCTACCATGTCTGGTACAGTGTCGGACGCATGGTATTGACTTAATAGGTGTGTGTTGATAAGTGCATAAAAGCTGACTTCAAAGCAGATGTTTACTTATTATGCAGGCAAAGCCAATGTTTTAGCTTTATTAATAGAATCATAGAGAAATAAAGAGGTGAAAATTTTACTTTGAGTAACAACTCCGTGAATTATGGCATTGAATTCCTACCAGCTCTGATAGTGTTTAAAGCAGTGCTTCCCAGCTTTCGCTATGCATGAAAATCACCTGGGATTTTGTCAAGATTCTGATCCAGTAGTTCTGGGGGAATTCTGCATTTCTCACAAGCTGCCAGGCAACGTTGGTGCTGCTGGTCTAAAGATCTCACTTGGTTTCAACATTGTGTCATAGTTGGCTGCACACTGGAATCACCTGGGAAGCTAGAAAAGCTACTGATGCTGATTCCCACTCCCAAGGTATTTGGATTCCACTGGTGTGCCAGGAACACTGGGTACTGAGGTTTCTGCCATTCCCCAGGTGATTGTAACACACAAACATTTGAGAAGCATTGTGTACATAAAACCGGTTCATAAACTGCTCCTAGATTGTTCATTTCTCTTAGCCCTGCTGAGTTGGCCCCAGCTGAAGTCCAGGATGTGATGTCTGATGAAGTATTGTTATCCACAAACTTGTAAAATTGGGACTGTGTGACTCTGGTTATTGCCTAACGCAGAATGGAGAGTAAAGTCAATCTGGGCTGCTGGCTATTTTCTGACATTTGAGAAATGGCAACATCAGTCTGTGTAGAGTTTGAAAAATGAAGTCAAACTCAATAAGAATTGAGAAGATCTTGGGGCCCTGGGATTTGGTTCTGCTCTTTTGAGATTCAGCTACGCTTACTGCCTTTGGCCTCCATAAACTATTTTTGCATCTTTGAAAGAAACCTCTTTGGGGGTTAGCTAGCTGATATCAAATTATTCTTGACTGGGATAATCACTGATCAATTTAAGCAACAGAATTTGAAAGTTCCACTGATTATTAAATTATGAATGAGTACATATGCTCATATATTCTTCATAGACATATACTGCCAAAATAGCATTTTTGCTGAAAACATAGGAAAGTGAATGCATGTAAGAGGAAGGATGCGAAGAGAAGGGGCAACCACGTCTTTCCTGATGACACGTGACCATTTTTATCCTACAACCATAGTAGAGTCTCAGCTTTTGTTGAAGCCTCACCAAAAAGAGACTGCAACTGTAGATAAAAGTTGTGTGAAGACCAAGGGAGACATTCAGAAAACCCATATTTCAACTTGACTTAGTCCTCTTTGTTCTCATGCAGGAAGAGGAAATTGCATGACCAGATTTCCCGAAAAAAAGTATGTTCATGCCAAAGTAGCTGGAAATATCTGGAAAATTAAAACTGATGCATGAAATTTGGTGCTATGAAATAATCTTTAAATAATTATGCACTTATTATGTTCTTAGCACTATGATATATAGTTTGCGGAGGTGAATATTCTACCTATCCATGGTCCCTACCTTTGAGGAGCTTTCAATACAGTTTCTTTACTTGTGTCTCGTTTTATAGGTGCTGATGTATTGGTCGGTAATTCAGGATTTAGAGTCTGGTCATCTGCATTCAGATTATAGCTCTGCCACTTTTTGTTGTGTAACCCCTGGCATCCATTTCTGTATATGTGAAACATGTGTGATAAAGGTATCCACCTCAATGAATATTGATAGGGTACTATTCCAAGCCTTTGATTTAAAATCTTTAGTCCTATCTATAGTGGTATGTAATCAGTCATTTTTAGCCATTATTACTATTATTACTGTCACTATTATTTTATCCCAAAATCTATATTTGTTTCCCCCAACTACACTGCTGACTCTTTAAAGACAGGTTTTTATGCCTTTAATCTTTCTCATTCTATCACACAGTTCGTCATATTGTCTCAAAGTCCAGGGGTAGTATAATAAATGTTGTTAACTAGTTAGCTTTTGGGGGATCTTTCATTATAAGTGTCAGGTCAAATGTATTTCTTTCCTAAAGCATTATTCTTAGAAATAGGCATAACATGCAAATGAAGCCTTCAGGAAAAAAAAAATCTTATAAGAGTATTCTCACAAATACTGTTTCCTTGCTGATAAATATTTCCGTGAAGTGATGGATGAAAGTTAACTCTGAACAATACCTATGGACTATTGCTTTGGTTTCACATTTATAAATCCCTAATCTTATGAAGAAAATTAATGTAGCATTAATTAACGATAATGAGAATGCTGCCAGGAAAGTAGGTTAAAATAGTTTGAATGCATTCCTACTTTATCATTATATTTAAATTAATAAAACCAAATGAATGGATATATCCAGGAATATTTAGTTTTAAATTATGTACTAAAATTCCCTGCCTTGCTTTTTAAATCCTAAAAAATATTTGCACTATTGCATAAATAAACCATGTTCTCATCAGTTTAGCTACAGGTTATGTCATGTCAGGCAGGTTATAATTTTTATTTTGTTCCTCTGACTAATGTTGTGGTACTTAGTGGTTGAGACATACAATTTGTTTATAACCTTCAGCACCATGTAAACTGGTTTTCGTCTTCTTTGGCAGAAGAATCTTCTAATTATAATTTTAAATGATTTCCTTTGCATTCACCAAAGCAATGAAATAATAACAAGAAGGCAAGGAAAATTATAAAAAAGTAGTAAATGAGTCTAGTCCTTTTGAACATAAGATTTTTGATTATCTTATCACACAGCTACAGGAGTGTCCCCAATCCCCATGATACCTTGGATGATGTCTGTTTCAAAATAAGCAGAATATAAGTTGAATGATACTTCTCATATATTCATTCAATCTATATTCATATATACATTCAATAATTATGATATGCCAACTACCTTCCTCAGGTCTTGGGAATAGCAACATAAATAGAGCACAGTCTCACTCATACAAATCTTTATACGTTGTTACATATATAAAAATAAAAGAATGCCAAGAATACAATGAGGACATGAAGCTGAGCACATTTATTTCCACTTGGGGTATGAGACATGATGTGCTGAGCCAAGAAAGCACCCTTTCTTTTAACTAGTTTTTGAAAGCCTAGTCTCCATCAGAATTTGTTCCTAGGTGCTAGGGACGCAAAGATGTATGTACTCAAAGCCTGGGTTCTGAGGAAGCTTCTGGGCTGGTGGGGGGAACCTACCTTCCTAAGCAAACAGTAGTGTTAAAAAAATATGCAGCGGCTACAGCAACGGTGGAGTAGGGAAGGAAAAAGGAAGGGAGAACTGAGTACAGGCTAGGTAGTGAGGGAAATTCTCAGATGCAATGTCACCTAAGCGGATTTTTTAAAGCATGAGTTGGAGGCATAGGGTTAGAACACCCCAGATACATTAGTACTGTGAGCAAAAACACAGATGACATGGCGTGTCTGTGGAGCTCTAAGTGTATTCGTCTGCACCATTGGGAAAGAAAGGAAGGCAGCTTTGTTCATATGCGTAGATGTGTTTACAAAAGTAGGAAAGGGTCAGATCATGCCAAGGTCTTGTGTCCCAGGTCACAGCGGTCAGGGTTACACTTGCTTTGCAGGTCAGTCTGGCTGCCATAGAGGATGAAGTAGAAGGAATCCATTTGCTCTCCAGTAAAGCAAATCACTTCTATTAGGTAAATTATCTCTTCCACGGGACAGCTATCTTTTTCATTATTTCTCTCAGGAGAACAATTTGCTTTTACTGGGCATGCACTGTAATCAATCAGCAGTTCCAACAATAATCAATCAGCAACTATTTATTGAGCTCCTGGTAATGAAATAATTTTACATACTATGTGTGCATGTGGAAGCCAGGTGCTAGCCACATGAGTGTCCCTGATCCCTCTGTTGCTTGACCCCTCTTAAATTTGTGATTTAATCACCGATCCCTTTCCCTGTAGCTCACACTTCTGCAGTCTCACCAACCTCCGTAGTGCTTCTATAAAATCAGTCTTCATCACGCCCCAGGGTCCTTGCCCATTCCCTGTGCCTGGAGAGCTTTTCTCCAAAATCTTCAAATCACTGCCTTCTGACTCATTTAAATTCTAGCTCTTCAAATACGAATGAGTAGGTTTTCCCTGACTCCTAGAAACTTGCTCAATTATCCCCTTATTTCATTACCCTGTCTTCTTTTCTTCCCTTTAAAGCATGTATTGCTCTCTGAAATTGTCTTTTTCGGTGATGATTTGGTTATTACCTAACTTGGTTATTACCTAACACCTTCCTCTTCCTCTGCCTTATCCCAGGTTGGAAGACTCAGTAAAGCAGGGACAACCTTCTGACTCATTCACTGCTGTATCCCCAGCACTTTGAAGAGAGTCGAGCCCATAGTAAGCATTCAATAAATATGTGTTGAATGAATGAGGAGAGAATTCTCATGAGAATACAGCAACATCAATGGTTGGTTTAGTCATACATTATTGTTTATATGTATGAGAAAAAAGAGATTTATGACTACTGGGTTATATTAAGAAAAATCAAAAATAACTTTGGTATTCTGAACAAAAGACACACAGAGACTACTAATTAAGTAAATTATAAAATTAAGACTCATTTAAAGGCTACTATAATTTCATCCTTTAAAACATATTTATTCTTACCATACAAAATTGTGTAAGAAAAAAAAGAAGCCACAATTACTTCAAAAAGCAAAATAAAATGATGTCTAATAAGAAAATATACACAAAACTATCACTGAGTCATGAAGGTATTTCATTCTGTTAGAGTTAGAAATTAAAAAAAAATAAAAGAGTGTATCTTTTAGCATTTTTTTCCTGAAAATCGTAAAATATATAATCTTCTTTGTCAACCTCTAATTGAACCTCTATAAGTCAATATTTTAAATAACATGTAATGAAGCAATGTTTTGGTTTATCTAGCAAGTTCTACAGAATGGGCACCAGACAATTTCAAACAATCATGCGTTTGTTTAAAAGCTTTCAATAGATGGGTATGTGGGCAAAGTCATCCATATTTCATTTCAGCTTATTTCTTGTTTGGCGACTTTGATTTTTGGATCAAGTTATGCTGGTTAATGGATTAAACAATTCAACAGTTTGGTATAGTGCCAGTCTGTGCTTCTCAGCCTGGTAGGAGGAACTCAGTTGACCTGCTTTATGCTTCCTTTTGTGCGGATTCCAACTGCACTAATTAGGGCACTCATTCTTGGAATCTCCTACTGATCTACCCTTCCATACCTCCAAAAAAATGTGTGAATTTCCATGTCATTTTTGTGTTTTTTTCTTCCCAAACATCTCTATCAAATTCAGGTTTACAGGTTTAATAACTGTAAGCTAGAGGGGGAGACCAAAACATACTTGTCAATTTGAGAAAGTCTTTTTTTTCTCCTATTCAAGCCTATCATGTAAGTGTGTAATGAATAGGTATTGCTTTTCATTTGGGCTACTACTAATAATTACAACTAACATTAGATAACAGTCATGTGGCAGTCATCGGGCTAAATTTTCTCTAAGCTTATTATGTTCAATTCTTCAAACAAATGTACCAGTTCATGAAAGTATTACCATTCCCATTTTATGAATGAGAGAATTAAAATTTAGAATGGCTAATTGAATTGTCCAAGAATAAGCATCCAGTAAGTAGTGGACTGAAGACAGAGAACATTTTAGAAATTTGCATTAGCTTCAAATGGTAATCATCAAGACATGAAAGAATTTGAGTTTCCAAGTATATGCAAGTCAGCAGTCCCACAGATTGTAGAAGGAACTCTAGTTGTTAAGACATTCATATATTCATGTTTGGTCAAAGCATTTCAATTATTGCTTACATGTACTAATAATTGTAATTTGGATAACTATGAAGCAGAAAACAAAAGTTAATTTACAAATATACTACTCTTTTCTTTGTTTGTAGAGCCATACTCTTAATGCTGTTTGCAAGGCTTGTTCCCAGCCCTGTCCTGAAACAGCGCTCTTTATCATTAACTGTAACTCTGTTCTATCTCATGTCCATTGTTATCCTTTTCTCTTCAATGTTACTGTACCATTTGATGCAGACACTGTAAGACCCTGAATATTCTCCCTTTAGTCTATCTCTCTTCTGCCTTGATGAGAATCACTGACTTTTCTGATTCTATCAACATTCGTCATTGATTTTGCCCCTGACCTCTACCATCCTTCTCGCCCTGAAAAGGAAGGAACGAAGAAAGAAGGAAGGAAATAACTGCCTCTGGGTCTATTTTCCTATAATTTTCCCACCTCTTATGTTTTTTTTTTTCCTCTTCTCTGCTTATGTAAATATTTCACAATTTAGCTGAAGCCCCACCTCCAAAAAGAAATCATTTACATTGCTCCCAGCTCTATGGCTTTCTCCTTTCTCTAAACTTCTGATGTAACACCCCATGTTTTAGAAAAAAGTATGTTTTCTGATTTGTTCACAGATGTTAATGACATTTTATTAATAACCAATATATGGAAGCAACCTAAGTGCACAGCAATACACAATTGGATAAAGAAGATGTGGTACATATATACAATAGAATACTACTTGGCCATAAAAAAGGAATGAATTAAATCTTACTACTTTTGAAAACATGGATGGATGTGGAGGGCATTATGCTAAGTTAAATAAGTCAGACAGAGAAAGACAAATACCGTATGATCTCACTTATGTGTGGAATCTAGAAAGCAATATAAATGAACAAACAAAACAGAAACAAACTCATAGATACAGAGAATAAACTGATGGTTGCTAGATGGGAGGGGCTTTGGGGAGGCTGGGTGAAAAAGGAGAAGGAATTGAAAAATATAAATTGGCATTACAAAATTGTCATAGGGATGTAAAGTACAGCATAGGGAGTAATATTGTGATAACTATGTGTGGTGCCATTAGTGCTAGACTAATCAGGGGGATCACTTTGTAAATTATATAAATGTCTAACCACTATGCTGTACACCTGGAACTAATATAAAATAGCATTGAATGTCAACTGTAAATAAAACATTAAAAACCATATAACTGAGCATCATAGTATCTAGAACAATGAGAGACCAATTGACCCATTTTGTGATATACAGAGGTTGCCAAAAAAAAGTATACACATTTTAAGGAAGGGAAAAATTATTAATATTGTAATAATACATACTGATAACAAAAGATGTATACAAGTAACATTGGACTTCTGCAATTACAAGAGGTGCTGAAAGTAGTTACTATTAGCGTCAAGACACTTCTGATTATGGCGAACTACTACATGAGAAACGCTCACCAAAGTGTCCACTTGTGTACAATTTTTTTCGCACCCCATATGTGTGTGTGTGTGTGTGTGTGTGTGTGTGTATAATATTCTATTTTATATATAATAGAGTATATACATATAAAACATTGGGCAAATGTATGCATGCCAGACTTAAAAGACAGTTTTCTGGATTTGTTTTATACTATTATTCAATGTCTTAATAAGAAAGAAAAACTGAGAAAAGACGTTTAGGAAGGTGATAATGTGATGTTTATGAGGTCCACGTCATAAAGTCTCAGGGGAGTGTCAACTTCAAATATAAAATGGTCAGTTATTTTACTAGCAAAATGAGTTTGTTTATGAATAACAGGAAATTGCAATTTGGGACAAGCAAGCTATGGTGAGCCATAGGCAACTCCTCAGAGACAAAGGGAAGGCTAGCTTTTATTAGGTTTTAGGAGGAAATTGGGGAAGGTTGTTTGAAATACAAGTTCTTTGGCGAAGAAGAGTTCTAGACTGTGGCAGTTTCTCCTTGGCTGCAATTGGTGGTTAGCACATTTTTACTGGGGAAGAAAGGGATTTTCCTTCCTTTTTATTAAAAGCAGGAGGTAGAACTCCTATGAGAAAAAAAATGTCCTTCCTTGTTAAAATAATTCTTATCTTCCTTCTTCCTGTTGGTTATGCAAGGAGTGGTACTTGTGTAAAAGCTTCCCCACCAGGGCTTCCTGGCTCCATTGTAACTGAGATTTCCTTTGTTTGTTTTCACAGGAGAGAATGAATGGATTAGATGGAAGTAAGGTTAGTGACAGGCTAATGTTTCAGCATTCCTGATCTAGAATGATCATTATACAAAGATGATTATAAAATGATGCATTGTGATAGAATGATGGAACTTGAAATGACATCAGAAAATGTCTATTCCAGCTATTCATATTCTAGATGTGATGGCTGTAGAGTAAAGGGATCTGTGACTTGTTCAGTGTCAACATAGTTCTTAAAAGTTCTTGAGTGTCCTGATTTACTATTTTTTTTTTTTTACATTTGACATTGTTTTCAGAATTTCTTATATCTGTTTTTTATATATGTGTTTTATATACATGGAAAGCTTTAAACAATTATTTCTTGAAATGTCATCTATTTGGAAATTGTCCGCCTTTAGGTCAAACTATACATGTCTGAACATCTGAATATGCTATTGAAACATTCTTTGGCTTATAAAGAAAACCTATTCCTCCCCCTCCAAATTTTTTTAAATGGGATATGATTTCAGAATTACCAGAGCTCCCTGCCTAAAAATACATGTGTGTCTTATTTTGCATGCCTATCCTCACTGAAGACAGGTGCTAAGTTTAAATAGAGCTGCACTAATTGAAATCTGTCAATGAGATCTACACACCTGCACTTTCATGTTTTGTTGTTTTGTTGTTGTTGTTGTTGTTGTTGTTGTTTGTGAGGCTTGTTACACAAGTTTCTGCTTTCATTTTCACTTTTCTGGGCTTTCTTTCTCTACAGAGCACATGATACAATAATCATATTCCATTTAGTCCCTCGTTCATTTTGAATATAATGTTTATGCTCAGTTTGTCTTAAAGTAAGTATCAATTGCTGTCAAATTTAGCCTGTAAAACTTCAGGATGGAAGCAGCTAAGAGTGAAATTTTTTTTCACCCTCTATTATTGGGTTTGGTGAGAGAGTTAGAGGCAAGTGACATTAGCTGGAAGAGGCAGTTGAAGACAAGGTGAAGAAGAAATCATTAAAATATGTAAGAGAAAGAAAAAGTCAGAGAGGATCAGTGATCTTGGAGCATGCCCATGTGTGGAAAACTGTAGAAGCTGAGGTTTTATTAGGAAGGTGGGTTACTAGGGAAGGGCAGAAAGCAGAGGACAGAGGAAAGTGAGGAAGATGCAGAAAGGGATCTTCTGCAGATGTCACGTCAACCATGCCCAGGCCTTTGCAGCCTACCCTCATTTATATTTCCTCCCCCAGGGACCAGAATCTAGAAGGGCCATACGCAGGTGTGAATAACCCGAGGAGGTAAAGACAAATAAAACGTGTGTGTGTGTGTGTGTGTGTGTGTGTGTGTGTGTGTGTGTCAGAGAGAGAGAGAGAGAGAGAGAGAGAGAGAGAGAGAGAGAGAGAGAATAGTTAGATGGAAACAGGTAAATACATAGATACATGGAGAAAGATGCATTGATACAAGATAGATACAGAGATACATACAGCATTTGTCACCAAAACATTGAAAATACACATATCCCATTACAGATACTTACAGTACCAAGTGTGGTACATTAGACTCCGTTTAAATTAAATAGCCTACGCAAAGATGTCTTGACAACCGTACATGCTATACAAATGATAGCTGTCATATATTGTTATTATAATAATATATTAACATAAATTTAAAATTTTATACCCATAGTAGGAAATGTAGAGAACTAAGACATGAGTTATTCTAATATCTGATGTAGGAGTATTTTCTTTTCTAAACCTTTGAAGGGGAAATCGAAGAGGAGATAGAGAAAAAAAGAGAGAGGTGAGAATGTGATGTGACTGAACTATGTCGTCCTGGATTGCCTTTCAAAAGTGAAAGGAGCACATGTGAAATATTTCTAATATTTCTGTCTCTCTATAATCTGTATCAGACAAGATGAGTTGTCCCTCAATTTGATGTCAGCAAGGATATGTGGGGACTTATCATAAAGAAAACAAATCATTTGCTACTTAAGACCCTGACAAGTCTGTGCATGTCTGAAGTCTGTGCAGTCCTCCAGCCAAGCGACTTGCAGGCATGAGTTCTGCTGTGTATTCTGCTTGTTCACAGCCTGCCTTCTGGAACAGGGAATTTGGAAGACGACCTCCAGCCTAAATTCTAGGTGTTAGGTTCCCTCCGTGGCATTGTTTCTGTTAGATTTGCCAAATTTGGGAAGCAATTTTCCATTTTTTAACTAACAAAAAATCAAAATTAAGATGATTATTCAGCTGCTGTCTTAGACACTATTTTTCTCCCTTTAAAATATGTCAAATAGTATTAAAATACATGTTCAGATTCTGGTCTTAATTCGTAAAATAATGAAACGATACCTACATGGAAGGAGTTGGGGGGGGACATGCATAAGCCCCCAACACAGGGGAACACAGAGCAAGCCCCGCATATGGCTGGTTTTATAATTATGTATTCTAAAAATATTGCAAAGTACAGCATAAAAAATAAGCCATTTTCCAACATAAGGTAATATTTCCAGAATAGCATTATATTTAAACATTCAGTTCTATAGATTCAAAAGCTGGGAGGTTTGAGTTGAGTTATCGAGGTAATTGCTTCAGATTCCTGATGGACTAGCATGAATCCTCATCTTTTCTGTTTAATAATTGATCTGTCAATCACCCCAGATGTGAGAGTATTAAAAATATATCATCACAACATAACAAACCATACATGTTTTATAAACCATAACACACAACTCCTTTTTGTCTCAAAACATTTACCTTTTTATGCCATACTTAGATCATACTTGTATATGCAAAACAAAATCTAAATCAGCTATTACTAATTAGAACAAAAATAAATTTTTGTTCCAATTATTCATTCAACAAATGCATATTGATGGCTTACTCTATGGCAGAATGGCAGAGACAGCAGGTGGAAAGATGATAAAACAGTATCCATACTTTTAGGGATTCTAGTGGATGAGAATGATACGTTAACTTTGTACAGTGATGGCTTTCTAGTACTCTGAGAAATGCCTGTAGTTAGTTTAATGCTATTTTTGGACAGAGGATGATATTTGAGGTTTTTATTTTTTCCATTCTTATGTGGATGCTGAAGGGCGTCAGGAAGAAAAATGAACTAAAGTCGCTAAAGGCAGAGAATTCATGGTCCATAAAGGGGTGATGAATGAACCAGAATGACTGTCTGGGATTGTGCATTAAACTCAAAGAGAGGGTAGATAGAGGTGAGAGTGGACACACAGCTTACCAAACTTCATAGTGTATATTATGTAAGAGAATGGACTTCATCTGATTAGGAATGGAATTCATCAAAGGCATAGATAGATAGATAGACAGAGAGACAGACAGACAGACCGACAGATACATATAAGCATAGTTACAAAGATAGTTAGATGCATAGATAGCTACATAATCTACTACAGTGTGTGTGTGTGTGTGTGTGTGTGTGTGTGTGTGTGTGTGTGTATTCCCATATTTTTTTCTGTTTTCAATGAAGATCACATCATTACTTTCTGGATTAGTCTAACAGCTTCCTAACTAATATTCTTGTGTTCCAAGATCTTCTCACTCCTACCAGACAAGAAACCTCATATAAAATTATCTATCTATCTATCTATCTATCTATCTATCTATCTATCTATCTATCTATCATCTGTCTATCTCTGAAGTTAGAAGTCATAAGAGTTGGTTACTCCATTCCTGAAAATGAATGTAGTAAAGAGTTCCTGAGAATGACGTCAGTGTTTGTAGCTTTGTGACGAGATGAATGATGCCGTTAGCAATCAAGATGTGGAGACAGGGCAGCTGGGGAAATAAGGGAAAATACTGAGTTGTGGACTGATTTTGACAAAAGATGTCCATTAACCTAGAGGTGATATCCAATAGACAATCAAAAGCTATAGATTTGAAGCTCAAGAGAAAAGAGCAGAGTCGAAGCCCGATTATAGATTTGTGAATCAAGAGTGTTTTGATTGGACTTACATAATTGCTAAAACCTCAATCGCAGTTTTCAGTGATGTGATTTCATGCCTTAGAGCATAATACTATGAATTCCTTGTACATAATTGTAGAAGTACATTTCACAGATTTTGTTTGTGTTGACCTGAATGAACACATGGATAATGGGTGAGAGTAGAATAAGATATTAATGATTACAACTATATTTTGTTGTTTTCAAAAATAGCATCCTAGAGTCAATGGTCGCATAAATAAAAATCAATATTGACCATTGATATAAACCTGAGAATTTCACAAAGTTGACTTGGCGCTTTTGATTGTACGTCTAGAAATTTTCCTTCTTTAGTGCACATTAATCTTATGGGATTTAATTCAACTCCATGCTCGGTGTATGAGAGATGGAACAGAAAGTGGAAAATACAACTTTCCTCAAGTAAGTTCTTATGAAGTAGAGCGCAGAGTATAAGTACCCTGTTACTTATAATAACAGGTACAAGTAAAAGGGATGTCCTAAGAGATACGGAATTTAATTAGGTAGCCTGTCAGTAAGGGGAAGATTCACAGAGAAGGAACACAGAAACCTCACTTCTTACCCCGAGGTTAAATATGTTTGTTACAGTAACACTTTGCTATTTTAGTGCCCTGATTATTGAAGATTGCTGACATTTTTAATAAATTATTTTGTAGTAAAAACATGAATAATAATTTTATAATATGTATGTCATTTGGCATTCCATGGGAAAACTAATCAGGGTTTTGTTTGTTTGGTTTTTAGTTGTTGTTGTTTTTTTTTATAGCATTTGCAAATTGGCAGTATCACTTTAGACAAGATCTCCATTCCTGAATAAGGAGTGAAAAAGTATGACTGAAAGAAAGTTCAAAATATTGCTTAAAACTCTAACAGTCTCTCGTTTTTTAAATAAGGGCATTGCGAATTACCTCAAGCAACTGAAAAACCTTGTTACCTTTTGATATGCAAAATACTTGAGCAAATTCATTTTAGCTAATTATCTTTTCCATTTGCTACATATTTGTGAGCACATTGAATCAATACACTTTTTAATAATGTGAAACATATTTTATGAATGTTAAAATGATGAAGTGTTTCTCAGACATTTGTGTTACATAAAAGGAGATGAAGTAAAGGGTAGGCTGCTGTGATTGAAACGTGTTAATTCTAACAATTTTGCAAGTGGCCTCAGTTTCTAATTGAGCCTCAAAAAACAGCAAGAGATCAATTAGTACACTCACTTGACATTCTGCTTGAAAATAATGACATAAAGGGGTAGCCTAGTGAAGGGAAAGTGGGGATTGGGGAATGAAATGCCTTGCTCTGAGATGTCAAGGGTTTGTTACAAGGGTAGCAGGCCTTCATGATGGTTTATTTTAAAAAAAACAACCAACCAAAAAACAAACAAACAAACATAAAAGATCAATCACATGGGTGAGGAAGGTGTCCATGCCATTGAAGAAACATAAATCTGATTTGTGCGATAGCTTGTAAATTTTCAGAAATATGAATGAATCATTTTACCTTCATAATATTTCTACATTCCATGTAGACATTACTGAGAAATGAAAGCAGGATTACATTCATTAGTCATTTTATCTTTTTCTTTACTGTTGTACTTTCAATGAAGATAAAAACCTGTAACATTGCATTCCTGTTTTCCAAATGAACTGAGTTTCACAACAAATCCGACATGATAACTGCTCTCAAATTTAAAGAAAATTAAGCAAACCTATGGACTCACGTTTCTACTTTCTCTCTGCAAAGCAGGATGTTGTTAGGCCTAAGGTGAGAATCAATAATAATAGAAGGCGTGGAGAAACAGAGTCTGTTGAGGAGGAAACATTTCTCTCTTACCATCCTAGGTTATTCTGGTTGGTCTAAGAATTAAATTGACATGCGACTGATTACCAGGAGAAAATCAAATTTAATTTCATACACACAGGGGCTCCATAAGAATGTGAGGTCCACAGGCCGTCAGGCAGTCAAGGCTTATATGACATCCTGAGCTGGAGAGAAGGGGGTAGGGATCTGGGACATCAAAGGAGAGGAAAACCATTTTTAACAAGATGGAAAAACCAGTGTTTGGTAAACATGTTTGTCATGCCATGAAGAGACAATGAGATACAAGAAGGACTTTAAACAGACAGACTTTGCTAAATTTTCCCCAGTCTCTTACACCCAGTTCTTATTCTTCGTAATTATCATCTTTGGTAATAATTCCCTTCCTGTCCAGGCTCCCTTTCTAAATTCTTTTAGGCAGTTAAGGGGGAGGTAAAATTTCTTGCTGAGTCTTTTGGAGCTTCAGTTGTTTTCAGTTCAAAATAATCTGCGTGCCGAAGGGGCTCATTCTGAACCCCAAAAAGTCCTCAGTTACAGTTGTTTCTCCATAGACGGATTTCATTTGATTCTTTGGTCTAACTTGCATTCTAAGCGGCATTTTTCTTTAAGCACTATGTGTTTGGCTTTAAAATATAAGTTTTATAGGAAATTGCACTCCAAGGCTTATAGGGAAGAATGTGAACTGGTTGCTGACATTTGGGCAGCTGTCATGTAGAGAAAATACATGTAAGTACAAAAGGGACTCCTTCATTAAGGTTTTACTGCCACATATTGAGAAACAGCTTTCCCCTCACCCATAGTGAATGAAACCGAAAGGAATATGACTTCCTGTTAAGTCATGGACTCCATTATAGGCTTTTCTAATAATAATCATAAGGAGAAAAAAGCCTCCAGAAATCTGTTCATTTTCATAATATGTGGTCCGATAAATTAGTATGATGGAATCAAGCTGGTGCACTGCTTAAGTTCACAAGGTACTCATTTCCTTTCATAAGTTTTCTGAAAATCACTCTCTTACTCCCATATCCATGGGCAAGTAATAATATGTTTTCCAGGTAATTAAAACATTCTCAAGTTCACTGGCACAGAGAAAAACCACTGAATCAGTTGGATTAGAAATATTTCAACGGTGGACAAAAATCTCCTTCTTGAGGCGTTGATTCCATTTTCATTGGCTATACCATCTCGACACTGCCTCAGTTTTTAGAATTGCTCCTTTTAGGATCCTGTGGAGAAGCACGACAAACGATATGCCACTCTGACACTGACTCAGCTTTAGGAATTCATCCTTGCAGTGTGTGGTAGAGAAGAATGAGAACTGGAATGTGCCTTTGTTTATTTGACCCCTTTCTTATTGTACATAATTTTATTGTTTCCACTTTTTAGTTATACATAATCATTTCAAAGAGCACCTTTGCATACAACTCCTTTACAGTGTCTGTGGTTGTGATAGATGCAAAAAGTGGGAGCTCAGTGTATTTTTTTGAAGATTTTGACATATCCTCCATCTTATCAGTTATTAGTGAAATACGTTAAACATCCATTGCCATGATTTTCCAATTTTATGTAGTGCCTAGGATTAACACCTTTTTTAAAAAGCCTTTTATAATCTACATAGTAAATACTTTTAAAATAGATGTTACTGAACCAAAGAAATACTCTAGATATTGAGTGAACAGCTATAGTTTTTCTGCTTTGAATATGGAACCCCTCATGTATCATTCATACACTAAATTGACTAAGCTGGTGTCTACATTACCAAAACAACCTGTCAGTTCAGAGAAAATAATCAGTCAAAACAGTTATTTGGTGTCAGGTAAGAATGAATTTTCTCTTTTCAACAGGTTTTGTTGATGTCGTAGCTTAGACTAGAAAGCACATTTATTCCAGAAATATTACCCTTTCTGGGAAAATGTAACATTCCCCTGGCCTGGAAGATAGATGGAAGGGGCTGTATTAGGAATGATGAAGAGGAAATGAACATTGGGATTAAATGGAGCAAAAGAGGCCTAGTCACTTTTTTTTTTAGCGTGTCATTTATAAACTTTGATTTTTTTTAGAAACATCGTGTCTAGACCACCACCAGCACCCCACGTGAAATGTAGCACTAAGATATCTAGAAATGAAATATGGAAAATTATGGTGTTTTGCAATATCCCTAAGGTTCTTTTAAACATGTTCTGATATACAATACCTTACATAATAAACTTCACGTTAAATAAATTGCTTAATAACTTAAGATGTAGCTAATTATTTGGAGTGGGTGGGTCATATCTGTGTGCCCTTTCCAGCTGAATGCAAACAAGTCAACATCTTTTCCTAATCATTAGGATGCTCTCTATTTAGAGCTTTTTATCAAAAACACTGAACCATTTTTTTGTTCAAGTTACATTGCCTCTGGGTGAAGATGAATCTAATGCTATCTCTACATAAAGCTGCAAGTAGAGATAGGTTAGGATCAGCTTATCAGACGGTTGTGGAAATTTAATCTTTAAAGGTAAGAAAAAGTGATACTGTAGGAGTTCTGTGTCTGCTCTATAATTGTTGGTTATTCTTCAGCACAAATAACCCTGGGCCCCTGATAGGCAAATGAAATCATATGTATATGTGATTGATGCATGCTGGGAAAAGCAGAGGGTAATGCATAAGAAATCTATTTGTTAAAAATAGAGATTTGTAAATGTCTGTGTTTTAGCACATTTGCATGTGTTACTTTTAACAATGGTCTGAAAATATAACCTAGTACTTACCTCAAAAATCTGGAGCTTCAGCATTTTTCCTCATCCTACTTTCCTTTTCCATCATCCTTTACCTTACCAAGACGACAAGTGGCTTCTGGTGATGGTGAGTGAGC
The DNA here is from genome assembly GCF_964194185.1 of Rhinolophus hipposideros. Classification (NCBI taxonomy): domain Eukaryota; kingdom Metazoa; phylum Chordata; class Mammalia; order Chiroptera; family Rhinolophidae; genus Rhinolophus; species Rhinolophus hipposideros. The sequence goes on from NC_138050.1 coordinate 55,738,729, forward strand.
AGTCAAAGAACATGATGATCAAAAGAGGAATTGAGGGATGGCTGGGAGCTAAAGGTCAAAGACCACAGATATGGGTGAATTCAACTTAACAATTAATGATGTCTGGTCTGCAATTCGCTATTCAAATTTTTACAACAAGAATTAGCAAGAACCCCAGCACCCATCCATAAACATCAACACATTGAAATACTCTGCACTCACTTAAAAAAAAAGGAAATTGTTAATGTTGTATTGATTTTTAAAATATCTCAGGATAGGTTAAACTTTAAAACAGAGCAATGTGTCTAGTATGCTACATTTTATGTAATAAAGAGGGAAATGTGAGTGTGTAAGAGTATGTGTGTGTGCGTGTGCGTGTGTGTGTAAAGCAGTTGGGAGGTATGTACGCTATAAGGTGAGAATGGGTTGGTGAGTATAAAGATTGAAGACAACAGAAATCTGTGTAAGAGTAAGAATTTTTATTCTATAATTTATTAAATCATTTTGCTTTTTAAATGATTGTGGATAAATTACTATTCAAAATAATATAATTCACTTTAAAAAAGAGACACTTTACAACTTCTTTAAAAAATTATATTATCCACTTCAAAACAAATAATAACTTGCCTAAAAAGAGTTACACAGATCATATTCTCTGTTTGATTTTCCCAGAACTACAGATTGAAATGTCTCTGATATCTTAAGAATTTTTACTAAGAAATTCCAATATACTGTGGAAGGAAGAATTATAATAAATAATTTGAATTTTAAGAGCTTCAATAATTGTCTACTATGTTTTTCTCACCCTTGCTCTCCAAAGCCACATATAATATATACGTACATTTCATTTGTATAAAATATATAATGGCTTCGTAGAGGGGAATTAGATAGTAAATCAGAAGAAAATTTTATACTATCTTTACCACTGTCTTGTAAGTACGTTTAGGTAATTAGGTAATTCAGTAACATTTCTGATCTTTCATTTCTTCATTTGTGACATGAGGATGATTATTCCTTTATCACAGAGTTATTCTACAATAAGGACTTAATGCTTTAATATTCAAAAATCTTTTACAAATGTTAAAGTATTATGTAAGTGGAAATTGATGATATTATGGTTGTTTTGTTATACATCTGGATGGTAGTTATGCTTCAGTCAAAGGCTATATGATGACACACTATGTACATCCCTATATACATGTTCATTCATTGTCTTGCTTTAAAATGCTCTTGCATGTCATTTTCTCTCCACCTAGAAAATACTTTCTCATCCTTTAGTACAAACCAATTTCCTTCCATTTCCTGATTAAATATTATCTAGTCCAGAAAGTCTTTCCTAATTTTGTCTTCTAATATTTGGCCATTCTTTGTTTAATTAATCAGTAGATATTTGTGACCATTTGCAATGTTTTAGAATTCTTAAAAGGTGTTTGGGGAGCACAGAGAATACCCCCCCATACACTCTTCTTACTTCACGGAAACTGTGCCATAGCACTGCATTTCTACAGAAGTTTTGTGCAGTTGACTCAAGCTATGCATATATTGATGGTGCAGATACTACATTTACTTATATTTAATTTAAGACTTTGGAAAATTTTTGCACTTAAAATTCTTAAGCATTCAAAACATTTCCAAGAGTAACTTTAGAGATATGGCTCAAGGGGAATTAAAGTATTTTCTAATTTCTTTACCCTGTTCCAAAGCTTGGAAATATTTCTTGTCTGAGTGATGTAGATATTCAACCAAAACACATGATCTCGCATGAAAAACAGTAGTACTTTACTGAAAAAAAATGCATATAAAGAAAAATTGCTATATATTTCTTTGAATACAGACTAAGAAAGAAGTCATGCTAGGAGATATCAAAATAGTGGAAGATTTATAAACCCTCTAACTTAATTATAATAAGAAGAACTTGAAAGAAAGACTAATATATAGCTGATTATGTGTGTATGTTTTATAATTTATGTTATCGTGCATTCTTAGGCAGAAACTATAAGATCAGGTGATACAAGCCATCATGATCAAGCTTGGAGCAAAACCCACTACATTCTTAAGAGCATATCCTTAGCAACAGTGGCAACCTATTATGTAATATTTTTGTTTTCATTTAGAAACAATAATTTTCCATCTTTACTGAGATACAATTGACATCACATTGTGTAAGTTTAAGATATAGGACCTGTTGCTTTGATATACATCATTGATGCAAAATGGTCACTACCATAGTGTTAGTTAGCACCTCCATCATGTCAGATAATTACTCCTTTTTTGTGATAAGAACATTTAAGATCTATCCTTATAACTTTTAATCATAGAATACAGTATTACTGACTATAATCACCATTCTGTGCATTAAATCCCCAGAACTTACGTAATCCTCTTATACCTGGAAGACTGTATATATCCTTTTACCAACATTTCTCCATTTCTCCCACCCTGACAGCCACCATTATACTCTCTATTTCTATGAGTTCAGCTTTTTTAGATTCCATATGTGAGGAATATCATACAGTATTGGTGTTTGATATAATGGCATACTGTAGATTTTGCTGGTCAAATCAGGTTCATTTGCTGATCTCTACAATTGTACGTGATGCAGTGAATCTGTTTCCCACATATATATGACCTCGTGTCAATATGTTTTTCTCTTTTTGATAGAAAATCACTATCGATGGTCTCAATCACTCCCATTTCCACTGCTATGACTAGTTTCTGTAATAGTTTCTGAAAGCATTCCCCATAGGATGCACTGTCTAAAGGATACAAATAAATAAATAAATAAATAGATAGATAAATAAATAAATAAATAAATAAATAAATAAATAAAGTAATAAAGTAATGACTTAACCTGACATGGGTCAGAAATGAAATCATTTTTGTTGGTGAACAGTGATTTGTTCAATGAACAAATCATTGAATAATCATTGACATTCCACCTAGTCAGATTGATTTGTAAATCCCTGGGGTGAAAGCAACCCCAGCGTTTTTTACAGTATTTTGTTTTTCTCTTTTCTGTAGCTTACCTCTGACATAGGCAGGAGAAATTCATGAGAGACAGAAGTATCAGTAGAATAAGCATTCTCTCATGGGCGTCTTTCAAAATGTCAGTCCACGAATCGCAGCATCGTCTCCTATGTAGAGGACAATTTCATTCCCAGTTACGCTTGGCAAAACTGATGCTTGGAGCAAAGAGGGACATAGAGGCTGAGGATAACATTTGGAACAGAACCCAAGGGACTACAGTGCAGTATGATTTCTGCTTAGGATGTCAGAACCTTGTCTAGACCTTCATTAGTGGGGAAATATGCCTCAGGTTTTGTTTTCCCATGGATTTTGAGTGTTCAGTATTTGAGTAGGGATGACAGGTAAGAGAGCCAGGCATTACATTCAGACATGTCTGGGTTAAATGTATATTGTCACTGAGGAACAAGAATACCTAGCAGCAGTGAGTAGTATCTTTACAACCATAGAAAGGAAAAAGAAAAGAATGCAATTATTTGAAAGTGAGAGCCTGCTCGCAGAAGCATATTATAGGAATGGGGACAGTGGGCTTGGAAAACACGATTGTCCTTTGCTAGGACTATGCTTCTGATGACTCAGCAGCACTCTCTCTGTAATTTTATGTCTGTTTAATTTAGCTTAAAAGTTCACCAAACAGAATTCTTTTACTGTCTTGTTTCTTCACGGTTCACAGCTTCATGATAGAGATTAGAAAAAGCTCAACACTGTCACTAACAAAAGATATGCACCCTCATGTTTCTAAATATGATTCTTTTAACCTTAGGAATCTTGATAATCCTAGAAAATATTTATCAAATCAAAAATATAGTAATAAAATTCTTATGGACCTTGAAATAAACAACCTACCTTGTAGTAGAGTGCTGCACTAACACCGTAATTTAGGAGAGAAAGAATTTGATGAAATTGCAGGGACAGTTAAGACAGAGATAATTATTAACTTAAAGATCAACCAGAACATCACATACTTCCCATGGTTGGATGGGTCAGCAGCAAAACTTTCAAGGTTCAGTTGGTCTGATCTTAAGCACATTCTACTGGGCAGAATGATGCTCGCTGAGACTATCAGTGAAGTATACGTTGTATTTGAGCTCCTAGTAAGCACGTATCGTACACACTATGCAGAGGGGAATGACATGAGTCCTTTCTACTGCAATGAGAGAGAGAGAGAGAGAGAGAGAGAGAGAGAGAGAGAGAGAGAGAGAGAGAGAGAGAGAGAGAGGAGAGAGAGAGCACCAGAAAGAAAGGATTACTTTCAGTACTGAGGACTAAAGTTTCTCTCTGAATAAACCAGACATTTTGGAAAACTCAGAGACACACAGGAATGATGACTAATTGGTTCAGGGGGAAACTTTGAGTTAAGATGTGCAGCCGTCCATCGTGCCCTCCGTGCACAGACAATTCCACATTTCTGTGCCACGTGATCCTCTGGGAATGGGATATCAAAGGAAGAGTATGGTTGAACTGGAAATACACTCAATATTTAGGAGCCTACGTGTTTGGCGTGGTTAGATGGTTGGGTGTCGTTTACTAAATATGTGCATTAGTTGCCATTTAGACTCTACCTGGCCTAAGAGTGGATGTGGAAAAGAGAATATGTGGACCAAGGTTCTTACTGCTGTGACAAAGTCATTTTGTGCAGTAGTATCAGAAACCTCTGCCCATCTACCAGGGAACCCACAGATGGGGAAGACATCCTGTGGTTGATAAATGTAAGAGATGTGGCAGACAGAAGGTCTAGCTGGGAAAGAATCCTGTTAAAGATTTGTGAACATTCAATTATTGAATTGCAAGGCTAGAGCCTTTCTGTTTCTCTTAGAATTTCCATTAGAGATTATCCTGTCTCATTCAAACAACAGCACATTATTCCACCACTTAGATTATCTCTGTTATTGTATGATGGTTCTTTGTGGCTCAGGTATTGATAGCTTTGAAAATCAAGGGTATATCCCGGTTGATGAAATCATCACCATGCTTTTGCAATCCCTTCTCTGGCTCACCATCAAATTGTGGTGCCAACATGTACTTTGGAGTTCAATGATAAGCTTCTTGGCTAAGGATTGGCGACCTGTTTTTTTTTGTTGTTGTTGTTTTGTTTTGTTTTTTTTTCCCTGTTCTGGAGGAGGTTTTCTTGCAACAAATTTCAAACATCCCAATTAGGGATTGTTTACTTTTAAAGCCTCTAAAAAGCCAATTGAATAATGCCAGGGAAAACATATTCAGCTGATGTGTGCCAGATTACTTAATAATGAACACACAAAAGGAAGCACACCTGTTTCTTTCCAAACTTCTAATTATTTATGATATGGGGAAATGGACAGGAAAACAGAATGTCCAAGCATTAGGATCTCTGAAAGTTTTCTATTGGTCTCCTCCGGGGGAAAAAAAATAGCTTTGGTTACTGTTTTGGTTAAATCTCCCTATGGTTACATGAGAAGTCTAAACGGTCCCCACTACGAAGAAGGCCTGCATTTGTGTCCAGGTCTGCCGTGAGCTGGTTATTCTGTACCTTGAGGCAAATTACTCAGTAAGTCACCCATGCATGTAAGTCAAGGGGCAGGACTCTGATCCCTGAGTATTTGCCAGTTCAAATAGGCTGTGGTTTTCTCTCAAACTGGAATTCATTAGATGATTAATATTTTTTTCTCATCTTTACAAATTCGACTTAAGTAAAAGGTCATGTATTTGGTCATGATCTAATAAAGAAAAATGTAGTGTGCAAAAGATTAGTTTTACCTCTTGAGGGGCAACCCAATCTGAATTTTCTGTCATCCAGCTACATTCCTGCCCAAATGCTCATTGATTACCAGCCTCAGGTGGGACATCGTTTTGCTGTGATGTAATATAATATTTTAGGATGGATGCCACCCCGTGTGTCCTTCCAGACATCAGATGGGGAAGATCTTCTAGAGTACACTACTAGGAAGAAAGAGGAGGGGGCAGCTGTAAGACATACTTAGAAATAAGTCAGCAAGCTTTTCCACTGTGGCCACGTCTTAGCCCATGTCCGAACTGTCAATCTTGTTTCCTTCCCATCCCTTATACTCTAATGCTCCATCTTCTTCCCCATAACCCTGATTCATGTGAAGTGCATCCGCCAGTCATGCAAAATGAATCTCAAATCTGGCCTCTCCTTGCTCTGCACTGCCAGCGTCCTGGGCCTGCCACCACCATCTCTTTCAACTGGAAAGCTGAGAAAGCATTCGCAGTGGTCTCTTGTCTTCCACTCTTACCTGGATGCTAATTCATTTTGCACACAATGGCCAAATAATCTTTTTATGGTTTAAATTAGAATATGTCACACTTCCATTTAAAACTCAAGGGTTTCTCCTTTGCACTGATGACAAACATGACCTTATGGCTGTGTCCACCTTAGTCCAGCCCCCACTGTCCTTTTTTTTCTCTAGTAATGTTTCACCCACACTGTGAATGGCTGGTTTCTTCTGGCTTAGCCTAATCTCAGTTGCGATCTCCTTTCTTCAAATAAGCTTTTCCTAATCATTTTCTTTTTGACGCTCCTGTATTTTCTGTCTCAACACCCTGTTTATATGCTCTGTAGCACTTATCACAATCTGTAAATAGCTTTTAATTCATTCGTGTTTTTTTTTTTTGCTTGATAGGAGCAGGGATCATGCTTGTCTTATTCATTGTGAAATATTCTAATAAATGTGTGTTGAATTAATGAATAAATAAATGAACAAAATGCATTTTTCAGTTTAGTTACCTGTACTAAGGACTTCTAAGAATGAGATACAGCAAAATTTTGACAAGGGAAGGTGATCACAAAAATTCTAAAGTATGTAAGTGATTCAGAGGAACAAATTACAGGCAGTGGGGGCAGCATACAAACACTGGGGACCAGAATGCAGTAGGAATGCTAAAGAGAAAAATGAAAGGGAAAAATGAAATCAATATCAGGACACCTAAATTAGGTACCTAACCCCGCCAATATAGTTGTGCTTTTCCAGTGACCTTTCCATTTGTCATTCTTGCTGCTTTATCTAACGGGTTTTGCTGCCTCACCTTATTTTTTTATTCAGTGTGTGACACTGTCCTTATTGTTTGCCTTCTCTAACCCAGTGATGTCCCCAGGCTCCTTCTTTGTGGCTCATCCTTATTGGAGCTCTTTGTGACTGGCCATTCACCACTCGCTGTGCTGATGGTCAGACTATTGTTAATTCTTGAGAATTATTTTACCTCACCTCACATTTTGGTAAATAAAACCAAAATGTTTATTCAACTTCTGGTAAATTGTTATTCAAAGCACTTGTTATAGGAAGCTCTATATTTTTCCTCATTGATGTGAACAGGAAAAGTATAGAATACTTTCACAGAATGATTGTCACTAACGATTCTCTGGTAAGACAGTTCAATGCAATCAGTAGATTGTAAATTAAGTGATTCCTTTAATCAGACATCAGGGCTTTATCTCATAGAGTATACCTGGATTGCTCCCACCAATGGAAGTTAAATTTTCATGGTTGAAGTTAGAGGTATATGAATATGTGCAAATTTAAAGAAGCAAAATTTAAAATCTAAAATGCTTAATTTCTTTTGTTTGGATTATTAAATCCCATGACAAATTGAGTGTATTTGTTATGAATTTATTTTGCTATTTTGTATATGCCCTGGCATTTCTATCTTAAAAACAATTCTTAACAATGATTAAGTTGCATGTTATGCATTAAACACACACACACACACACACACACACACACACAGAATAATTGCACTGCAAGAGCTTTTTACTTTTCCATACCTAGATGTTTTAGTTCTGTATTTCTATCCACGGGTGGCATCTGACTTCAAGTTGTGTTGCAGTCCAGGGAAAGGTGAGCACAGCAAAGCACTTTTGGAATTGTGCTCACTGGCCATGCTCAATCCCTTGTAGTCGGGAGGTCCTGGAAGCATGGGCACCCGTTTATCCTTTTACTTCTCTCACTATCCCTGATGACCCTAGAGCATTGTCGTTCTTCTCATATATCAGCTTGCCTGGCATTTGTTTTACAAAAGAGGGATGAAGTAGCAGCTAGTGACATTTGCTTTGTACTAAAGGAAGGAAGAGTAAGCATCTTGTTATCTGGGCTCAGTCTTGTAATAGGTTTTCAGAAGGCTTACTTGAATTCCATTTTAAAACCAAAATTTGTATTTTGTTTTCAGTTTTATCATTTTCATCCAAAAAGAGAAGGTGATCAATGGACTTTGCAAGAGATATTTTTTAAAAAGTCTAGTTACAGCATACATAACAACAAAAGGCTTAGCAACATAACAACAAAATGTTAAAATGTTAAAATTGGCAAATGCTCGTGAATTATTACTAGGTGGGATGACATCAAGGTGACTAGGAGACTTTTCACAAAGAACAGGCAAATTGTGAGGTACAGTGAAAGAAATCAGTTCCTAGAGATCAAATGTCCACATTAAACCTAAACATGTGTGCACATGTGTGTGTTTTAGAATTTTAATCTTAACATTTAAATTCTATTTCCTATTCTTGTAAACTTTTATTTTAAAAATAGATTTTTATTTTCCAGGAAGTTTATATATATTCTTAATACAGGAATTAACTCATATCTCTCTTTCATCTTCAGCAGCATGAGAGAGCATCTGTCATTTATTGAGTATGCACAGTGTGACAGACACTTTAGATGAATACAACAGTTCTTTGTAGAATATATCAATACAACCACTTTACAGATTAAGACTTTACAGACTGGGTATTATAAAATTCCATAGGACCATGGAGCTTTAACATGGCAAAGCTGGGATTATAAACACAGACCATGAATATTTTCTACAAACTCCCTAATAACTGTAGACAAAATGTTAAGAACTAACCTTCTGAGGAACTTGGAGAAATCACTTCCAGTTATAAATGGACTGAGGCAGAGCAAAGTTGAAATCGTACCTTGTTAACTGAGCAAAGTTATGGAATAACTTGCTATGGAATACAAACAAATCTAGCCTCATAATTTATTTCACTTTTCAGGACGATGAAATTTATTTTAAAGAAATCTAAATCACTAGTGCCTCAGAGAAAACTCTTAGCAGAGAAAATATGGAACCGACCAAGTGACCATTCAGCTTAGAAACAAGATTTGTGTTAATAAATTAACAGTTTTAACTTGTATTTTGTTTTTATTTATTACTAAATGTACTTTATATGTTTCTTCTCAAAAGATGTTAAGAAATACGAAATTCACAGGGAGATAGACAACGTTTCCTTGGGGAGGAGCAGATCCATCTCTACTGCTTACTTTGGTCTTTGTGAACACTAAGCCATGTCATAGTTATAATTGTAGCAAGGATTACAAAATGCTCATTTTGTGGCTTTTTCATGTACATGTGAGTTTAAACAATAGAAAGCATATTTTTCTCAAGTTTGCATTTTTCCTTCAGTGTAGGTAGGAATGAAGAATTATGTTATTTAGGGTATGTCAGGAAATCTGTTGGAGATTTGACTATTGAGTACTAAAATTCAGACATCCCCAGGTTGTGTACCAGGATGGATTGTGATTTGAATGATATGGCCTGGCTGGGTCTACATGTGTTTTTGGAAGAAATTAGCTTGTTCATAGGAGGTAAGGCATTAGCTTCTCAGCATGGGAATAGGTTGTCTGCTAAAAAATGTTTCAATACATGTTTTCTTCAACTAATATGTTTCACTATGTGGAGGGGATATTTCCCAGCAGTAATGACTCCATCCTGCTCTGCTTAATTGGAAACACCTTTGTCTAGCTCTCAAGACCCACACTAATGAGAAATAAAACATCTTTCAGCATGTGGAACATGGCAGTGTCATAGCACATGAATGGAAATTTCTGAGAAGGACAAGTTAGTATTTTTTTCCTTCCTAGTAATAGAATCTTATTTTCTTTAACAAATCATTTCTTTATGAAACCCATAAATAATACCCATGGTGAAAGCTAGTAGATGGAAATATTAAAAACAAAAGCATGATAGTATGTAATAGGCCTAATAATGAGATGATGATTGAATCCGTTTTAAATCTGTGCAGCCAAGTCCTGAATCCGTTAACAGGAAAGTTGGAGAACGTCTTTACTTCTTTTAGGAACAGTTGGCTGTGATGCCCAGTTAAGTGGGAAAGGGAGCAGGAGGATGTGTTATGTATTTAATGCCATGAACAGCAATAGCTTAAACTGGTTTCCTGGAAGAGAAGCACATCAAGTTCTTAGAATTTTGATTTAAGGAAAACACAGGATGCTATTAGATGTGATTATATGAAATGATGTCCTTTTCACAAATGGAAGTCATTCTTTGACTAACACACTTTTTTTTTTTTTTTTTTCAAATCATCCTTTGGAGAATAGCAGGGCCAAGCAGCTTAGAGCCCATCTTTGGAGCCAACTGTGATCAGACTCCGAAACCCAATCATCCTGCTACTTAGTGCAAATGATGAAACTCCTAATTCTCAGTTTTCTCACCTATAAATAGAAACAATACTGTATCTACTTTAGAGTATATTTTTAAAAAAATGAAACTGCATGTAAAATGCTTATTAGCATAGGGTCTGACACATAGGAAGCATTCAGAAAGAGAAAGCTATCGTCATTGTTATGCATAGCTTTATTAGTATTTCACGGCTAACCGGATGATGAGGAAGGTAATGCCAGTGTCTGCTCCATACCAGAATTCAGCACTGATATGAAGGATATAGGAGACCTTCAAGACATTCATCATCACCGGGTAGCTTGGAAATAGCACAGAAAGTTTAGATAAATTTCATGCCGAGGGCTTAAATTTCTAAAATCAAAATATTATAGAATATTATTAATAAGGCAACTTGCCATATTCTGCCTCATTTTTTTATCCCATGTTTTCACTCCCTAGCCTTAATTAGAGAGAATGATTTTTCATTTGTCTTTTCCCCCAAGTCTTCCAAAAGAATAACAAACTTGTAAAGTAGCACACATTCTAGACTTTTTTTCTGAAATCAGCAATGTTTTGTTCAGATATGTTTCCCAGGAAATGAAAAATCTACGAATTCAGGTTGGAATTATATTGCTTTGAGTATTATCATTTAGATTCTCACTCTTCTAAAATGTCTAATTACACAAATAAGAAAAACATTTTTCTCAATTTTTTAGAAAGGGAAAAAAAAATCAACTGAAAACTAAATGCGTGTAGGAAAGATGAGAAAAAACATTTATTGGATTAAGGACCAACAATTTTAAATGCAGCTTTTCAATTCCCCTAAACAGCAAAAAAACGAAATTTTAGTGTGCTTGTGATGATGATTGGCAAGAAAGCAATTCTCAGGGGTACAATCATCTCTAAAGGTCGCTGATTTAGAAAATGTTTGGGGGAGGAGTGGTATTAGTACTGTAATTTCTGTGTGCATTTCTTAGTGCTTTTACTGGTGGCTTAGACATGTTAGCTGCATGATTCATTTCTGTCTTCAAAAATTATTTCTGGACAATTTGAAATCGGGAGTGACTTATTCCTCAATTAAAAATAAGATATTTGAATTAAAACACAGCATCCTAGGTGTAGCCCCTGTCGTCAGTTTTGACTATATATACCGCCCTCTGCTGGGCACCGTAATGGAACAGTCTCCCAGTACTCAGTTTATGAAATGTTAAGTCATCAGAGTGTCAAAACATCCAAAAAGCATGGTATTTTCAAAATAGATAACTGTATTCACCAGAATCCTGTTGACATTTGGAATAACAGATGGAAACACAGAAAATGGAGCAACACACACAGATACTGTGGTTCACTGGTCAGCTCTACCAAAGTCAAAGGATTTTTGTTTTTATTGTTGTTTTTATAGTCAGATTTAAAATTGGCTCTTTGTTAATGTGTTCATTACTGATCTATGGAGAGGAGTGTGCTTTTTATATGATATGGTCTAGTCCATTTTTGTTTTTGATACATGTTTGCCTATTATAAAATTACATAATTGAACTTTTATTGGGGAAGAGGAACAGGACTTTATTGGGGAACAGTGTGTACTTCCAGGCTTTTTTTTCCAAGTCAAGTTGTTGTCCTTTCAGTCTTAGTTGTGGAGGCCACAGCTCAGCTCCAGGTCCAGTTGCCATTTTTCTAGTTGCAGTCCCTTGCGGGAGTCCAACGGGCAACCTTGTGGTTAAGAGGACACACTCCAACCAACTAAGCCATTCGGGAGCTCAGGGGCAGCTCAGCTCAAGGTGCCGTGTTCAATTTTAGTTTCAGGGGGCGCTGCCCACCATTTCGGGACTTGAGGAATTGAACTGGCAACCTGGTAGTTGAGAGCCCAGTGTCCCATGTGGGAATCAAACCGGCAGCCTTCGGAGTTAGGAGCATGGAGCTCTAATCGCCTGAGCCACCAGGCCGGCCCCCGACTTTAGTCTTTTTAAAAACAGCAATAGTAACTCGTTACTGCTTCAAAAATTAAAGAAACAATCCCTTTTATTTGACCAACATTTCTGATTAACCTAAGAGTAAATTCTCACATTTGAGCAAATTTGGGTAGAACATGGCAATCTTTCTTGAGAAATGAAATGGTGCCTCTATAGAAATGGTCTCCTGAGTGCATAAATCACCTGAAAAATGTGAATAGGATGCATTTTAATTAGAAATGTTTTGGCAATAACATTTCAGTAGCATTTAAATTTTGCAACTAATTACTAAGTTGCATATATGTGCTAGAAAAAAGGAAAACTATCATTTAGATTAATTTTAACATTGCTCTATAAAACAAGGAGTTGTATTTCTGTTTTTCTTTCTTTCTTTCTTTCTTTCTTTCTTTCTTTCTTTCTTTCTTTCTTTCTTTCTTTCTTTCTTTCTTTCTTTCTTTCTTTCTTTCTTTCTTTCTTTCTTTCTTTCTTTCTTTCTTTCTTTCTTTCTTTCTTTCTTTCTTTCTTTCTTTCTTTCTTTCTTTCTTTCTTTCTTTCTTTCTTTCTTTCTTTCTTTCTTTCTTTCTTCTTTCTTTCTTTCTTTCTTTCTTTCTTTCTTTCTTTCTTTCTTTCTTTCTTTCTTTCTTTCTTTCTTTCTTTCTTTCTTTCTTTCTTTCTTTCTTTCTTTCTTTCTTTCTTTAAGAAATCTCAATAAGGAACAATTTTGAGTTAACTAGTTTCTTTTTCAAGAAAGGATTGTGACCAAAGAATCTGTATTAGGGGAGCTGCTGAAACTATCCTGTCCTTTGTCCCTCTGAATAGGTCTCTTTGCCAAGAATTTCTACACTATGAAGATATTTGCCACATAATTACTAAAGAGGATAGGTTATGAAATATGTACATATTATTGACTCTATAATAAAATATGAACTTAGAGAATCATGTGTTTTTGTGTGTTTATCCTTTTTGGTTCTGCAAGGCTGTATGGCATTGGTGAAATGGATGGATCCACTTGAAAACTTCCAGATGTAAGCCTAGAATTGCAAACTTAAATACCAAGGAATAATTTAGGAATTCAACCTTTTATAGAATCAAACTAAATATTAAGTTAAATCTATAAATATCTCTCAAATATTTCAAGGTACACTAGAATACAATTGGAAACCTGTTGTGTAACATTTAAGAAAAACAGGAAAGAAATAAGTCGTTTCACCATGGTATAAATGCTTGTATTATAGATCATTACAGTTTCTCATCTGGTCTGCCTAAACATATTTGAGATTAGTACTGGTGATAATGATAGGTTTATCATTATCCCTTTAAGAGATGAGAAAACGCCATTTTATCATTGCAGGGAGATTGAGAGACTGAGCCAAGGACCCTAAGCTAATAGAAGCAGAGGCACATCCAAATAGAGCTCAGATCTGATTTTAGTCTCGTGTACCTTACATTGTAATAGACCATGGCTTCTCTCTAAAAACTTAATTCATTCTCAGCCTTTTCCAATCATAATGCTTACAAAGCCTTCCCTCTTATGATTTGAGCATACAGATTTCAGATTCAATTTTATTTTCTTTTTGATGTAATACATGATTAGAATTGAATGATCTATAGATCTTGTCCAATCTTTTCATTCAATACATAAACCCATTAAGACCCTAGGTGTTTAAATGACCTACTCAAAAGCATAGAACTTCTAAGTAGCAGAGCTGGGTTTGACATTTGGAATGTACTGAATGCTATTCAGATACTTTTCTGTAGAACCCACCAATATGAACCTTAACTTTTAAAGGAGTTGCCCAAATCATGTTCTTGATCTATAAGAAAAAAAAATGTTTAAGGAAAAAAAAAATGGGAAGCTTGTCTCATTTCAAAAAAAAAATCAAAAGGTAGGGCGAGGGAAGAAGGACAGGAAGGAATGCCTACCTGCCTCAGTAATTACTGTGACTGGCAAAAATGACACTGGTTGTATGTCACAGTGTAATTGACTCATAGCGAAGAATTGTCTATATGAAGAAAAAACTGATTCTACCTTTCCCAGGCAAAGGTGATCCATTTCTTTGTTCTTTTGTTGTTATTTTATATGTGTATCAGTGTGTGCACATGTGTTTTGTTTAGTTTTTATCCTAGAAAGCTCCAAAACTGTGCTTAAGAAAAAAGAAAATGCCTTCAATTAGTTGTGAAGGAGGTATTGTGTTAGTTCTTCATAAAGTGTGATGAAGACATTGGCTGTCTTAGGATATTCATATACCTTGAGAAATTGTAATGAGTAGGTAATCTAATAATTTAGTTAACAAACAAACAAAACCTTTTAATAAACTGTGAGTGCTGACTGATTGCACTGGAGTTAATCAAGGAAGAGAGCTCTAAAGGCAAGCTGGAATAATTCTTTCCAGAAGGGCAAAAAGACAGTGATGAAGGGAAGTTAGATGAATAACTGTAGGAAATTCACTCCATTTCTCTAGGACTCACTTCAACTGAAAATGAAAAGTGAACGAAATACTCTATGTGATTGTGTCAAATTCCCAAATTTGCATTTCTGTATTATAGAAGGAGTATTTAGACCGGAATTCATCTTCCCTCTCTCCATTCTGGTTCATACATTGCAGCTCAGCTCACCATTATGTCCAACCAGGAATAGTGCATTAGCCTCTTAATGGGTCTTTTCATTCTTGAGGAAGTATGTGTGTGTGTGTGTGTGTGTGTGTGTGTGTTGTGTGTGTGTGTGTGTGAGAGAGAGAGAGAGAGAGAGAGAGAGAGAGAGAGAGAGAGAGAATTATATAGGAGACTATTACATTATCTAGAAAAAAATTAATTAAATTTGATTGCTGGGTACCTTTCTTCTGATTGTCATTGCATCACATACTCTTCAACCTTGAATGGCATGGTAATTTTTTTATCTATAATATTTCCCAGAGAGATGAGTTCCCTACAGCTTCTTAACCAGAGATGAGAATTTGATTTGTTACAATTAACGACCAAGTGATAAGCAACTGAGACATTGATCTACAGTTTTTGTGATTATATTTCATAAGATATGATGTCTCATTTGAGTAATAATAATGTGTTATATTGGAATTAGGCCGTACACTGGGAAAATCTTCAAAATTATTTAAGTTTGCTTATTTGCACACAATTATATATTTTAATAATCTACTTAATTATCCAAGGGCTTACCAACTGCCTGCAGGTATCTATGTATAATTACCCTAACGTGCCTGATACAACTTGTTTAAATAAAGGAACCAAGTCATAAATCTTTATTAGATTTCTTTTTAATAATTAGCATTTCTTAGCTTCCTGTCCCATTGTACAAGTTAAAATTGACATGTAAAGTAAGACTGGATAGAAAAAAACAAAAACAAGAGCACATGAAATGATGTTCAACCTCATTAATAATTTTGAAATTAATTTAAAGTAAAAATAAATAATAAAATGACATTTCATAGTCACTAGATTTACAAAATTAAATATTTGGCAATGACAAATGTTGTCTGTGATGTGGAAAAATGAGAAGTCAGACTGCTGGTGGTGGGAGTGAAAAATTATGTACTTTGGGGAGCAATTTGACAATACTTTAAGAATATGACACTGGATATGCTAATAACCTAATACTGTTATTTTTAGGTATAATCTGGACATGCTATCTCACACATGCTCAGAATCATGACTAACAGTGTTATCTGAAACATTTTTGTTCTGAAAATCTATAAACAGCACACATGTTGATGAGTAAAATAAACTGTGACAAAGTCATATTACACTTGTAGGATACCATAAACCAAATAAAGTGATTTGGTTTCTTAAGTTGAAAAATAATTATTTTGCATCATGTACTTTTCTAGTCTCTGTGGAAAGAGCAACAAACACAAACAAACAACAAAAAGTCCTAAATACCATTTAGCTTTGCAAATTACGTCAGATCATCAAAAGTGAGAAGACAAACAAGCTACAATAAGTAAATAATGATAATAGATGAGAAGGCTGCTATCTCAGATAGCGTGGTCAAATCAGGCCTCTTGATAAAGTGATATTTGTTCACAGACCTGAATTGAGTAAAGGAGTAAACCCTTATAAACAGTTACATCAAGAAAGAAGATCCTGTGCAGAAGGACTAGTCAATTCCAAAGCGCACTTATCAGAGAGGGGTCATCATTTGCAATGTCTGGCCAGAGAACGTGGAATAATAGAATTTTTGTTTTTCTTATATGGATAAGACTGGGACAGAGCATTCTGGAGATAAGAAGGATCTGAATTTTGGTTTTGGACCTGTTAAATGTAATGTGCACATCAGGCATCTAAGTAACGATGTTGTCTTGGCAACTATATAGATGAAGCTGGTACTAAATGGGAGTGTTCAGGACTGGAAGTGTGTAGTGGGGAAACTTCGGTCTATAAATTAATTGAAAACCATGGGACTAGCTACGATTATCTAAAAGGTGAATATAAACAATTAAGGATGGAGCCTTGGGTCACAAATATTTAGACATTGCAAGATAAGAGGATTTAGCAGAAAGAACATAGAAAATTGTTACAAAGATAAAGGCAGACAACTGAGAGTGACTGGTGCACATAATATAAAATTAAATAGAAAGGAAATTACACCTCAATGAAAAATTGTGTGTGTGTGTGTGTGTGTGTGTGTGTGTGTGTGTCCATAAAGCAGTATCTGGATAGACAGCAAAATGTTAACATTAGTCGTCTAGGTGATAGAACATAGGGCTTTGTATATATTTCATTTTATATTTTATTCTTTACTATATCAGTTGATTTAAAAAAATAATTATGTATTATTTTTGCAATCAGCATCAAAAGCTCTTTTCATTAAAAAAATCATGGAGATTTTTCATAGTCTCATTTAGGATAAGTTTCTGCTCTCGTTTACCATTGTATTGAACTACTTAACATTGACTATTTTTCTCTTGTAAGCTTTTGTATTTTTTCCCTAGAAGCAAGCATTGGGCACAGTTCAATACCATTTATGTTACCTGTATTATTTATAAGAACAAAAGCCCTGGAATGAAATAATTTTCATGCATATGAGATTGATAGTCTCAGCTGGACCTTAATATACAAACTGAAATTCAAGTGTTTTCACTGTTTTTGTTATAGGAAAGAAAGTTTGGAATAAATGGTGTGGAGGATGGAATGCTCGATAGGAGAACTCACTGTAGAAGTTTCCTAAATCTTGTACCAAAAGCATCATTTAAACCATCTTTGCCATAATTCACCTTGTCTACATGTGCAGGAGTGCCATGTGTATTTGCAAACGTGTGAATGTATGTGTGTATGTGCATGAGTTACACAAGTCACAAGGCATTAAGGCAATTACATGCTGCTTCATAATATCTTTGGTAGAATTTTTCAAGGATTGACTTGAAGATCTGTTCCTTTTATCTCAAAGAGCACTTCTGACTTTCTCAGAGAGCAAGTATGAAAAGTAGCCCCCTCAATATATGCAAAATATCATTTAAGGTTTATCTCAATTTAAATAGATATCAAAATATCTCAAGCAAATGCCAGATTGAAGCAGGGCAAATTGTTACTTTAAGTGACGTGAGATAACTTTTACAAGTTCAGCTTCATAAAAGAACAGGCAGGCATGATGTGTTTCCTTCAGATAAGTATAGCATTGAGCATATTTCAATTTGAGAAGCAAAAACAATAAACAGGAAAGAAAATTGTCTTTTTCTATGAGGAAGCACTTAAATTTCTTTAGACATTTTGACATAGTGTGGTTATTCTGCAGATGTGAAATTGATGGAGGCCTTAATATGGCAAGACATCTGTGACTTTATATTTGCCTAAATGCTTTCTCCCTTAGATTACTCCTCCTCCATGAAGATTTCTTCTCTTATTGCCTTCAGATCCTGATGCCTTACACACAAACACACACACACACACACACACACACACACACACACAGGGTTTTAGCAGCTTCCACTCTACAGTCTTTAACATTATTCTTTTTATCATTTTTGTGTCTAATGGCTACTTATCTATACTGAAGCCCCAGAAATATCTAAAATATAAGCAGAAAAGCTACGTGGTACACTGTACCAACATGGGTAGAATTTCAGAGAATGGTGGCAGGTAGGTCCTATGTCTGTAGAGTAGGGCCTTCCTTCTCTCTGTTAAAAATGGTGTTGAAAAAAGTCTGAGTTTTCTAAGCCTTAATTTTTCAGTGTTTTGGAATTGTTCTGCATTTTCTCTCACACAACATTCATGGTCACAGATGATGCATGGGATAGCTATCTCAGACTGGACATTTTAATCAAGATTTACACTCATCTCCTTAAGAAGTAATTATCTGGAAAATATGGCAATTAGAAAACGTGCATCAGAAATAAGTCCATTTTTTCTTATGTAAAAATAAAATCAATCATGGGTCTACACTTAGTACCAACAATTTTGGGTTGTCATGAAATAGAATCAGTGAAGATGGTGGGCCATGGAAAGCATATCCAGGCAATAACAGGAAAATTTCCTTCAATGACCAATACCATAGCTATATTTAGGGTAATCAATAGAAAATATGAGAAATTTTTTAATATACTGAAGTCTGTGGACAAGAAAGGAAAAATTCCCTGAACTTGTTCTTATTGTTTAAAATGTTTGTACAAAAATAATTTTTCTTAGGGCCACATTATGTTCTCATTATGTCCTAGATTTGATGTACTCCAATTAAAAGGAAACATTTTTTTCCTGATTATGAGCAATGTGATGATTGTAAAATGAGTAGTTTGCAGTTTTGATTTTAAACAGCTGAAGAATTTTTGTTCCCTTTACTATGACACTACTATATTTCAGGGACATGAGTAGCTGTCCTGGAGGCTCACATACCTGGAATGTTTTCTAACTCTGTATGTGTGCATGTATGTGTGCATGTGTGTGTGTTGTGTATGTGTGCATGTATGTGTGTGTGGGTTGAAATGATAAAGGGCTAATTAGTTTCTGAAGCATCTAACATTTGAAATTATGTCATTGTAAAAGATGAGAAGTTCCTGGCCTCAGAGAATATGAAAATTTGAGTTACTACTATTTTTGTTTGCCAAGATTTTCTAACTTTTAGAGTCATCATTTGGGAAATCATCATTTCAACATGTTCTTTAAAAGGAAAATCAACAATATTAATTTACTTTTATTTTCCAACTTCCAGAGGTAGTTGTAATAACTGAGTTTTGAGTCACTCCAATACTATTCTGTTTTTATATGGAAAATTGTGCTTTAAACATAAATTTATATGAATATGTGGAATTATTTTTGTTACTATGATTTTCATTTCCTTCTCTCATTCATTAAGTTCTAATCAGTAGAATTTTTTAGGTTATTTTAAGGGCAGTAAATTAATGTAAATTAATGGCAGTAGGAATATTTGACACCATGCCCAACTGATCAGTTTAGCAGAAAGGACATGAACACACAAAGAAAGAAACAAGAGAGAGGAAGAGGCAGAAAGATTAGCAGTATTAATGCCACAAAGTGATTGACTAGAAACTGAGTCACTCAAATAAAAATTGTTACTTATATATCACTGTATTTCCTCAAGGTGGGAGAGGGAAGAGTTCTCTGGAATATTTGCATCCATATTTCACCTCATACTCAGTTTCATCTCATACTTAACAGTAGCCTTTTCATATTCAGTGTGCAGTATCACTTTACTAAGATGTGAATATATTTAGGTTATATGAAAGATACTTTGGAACCACTAAAATATTGAATTATCCTGATGGAATCTGCTGTTATTCTATTGTTATTAATCCCATTAGGCATTTAGCCCACTGTTTGGTCTCTTCTAGTTGATTCTCAATTTCGTTTACACATTCTTTCTGTCAATAAGTTTTATAATAGTCTTTGTAAACTCTACAGTGGAGTTTATGATAGTTTAATAATTGTATGGTTAGAAAATAGTCACACCAGCCCTACGACTTCGTAGTTAATCAGTCAATTATAGCCAATATACTGAGCATTCCAGGTGTCTGTAAGATAAAAGCGTATTGCAGAAGGAAGCAGTGAAAGGTGGGTGATTGTGATGGAGCTGGGGAGTTATAAAATTGCACATGAAGTAAGTACTTGGGTTCACTCATGGTCTCACAGTGACAAAAGAAACACAGTCTAAGTTATTACTCGTACGCCAGTTTAAAGTGATACCCATTTACTGCAACCAAAAGACAGCTTAGAGAAGTTCCCAAGTGATAGATGTGGAAATGGTAAAGAAAGGAGTTAGGAATGATCGAGGCTTGTCCCTAACCTTTGAGAATGACTCCATCTATTTTAAGTAATTTTTTCTTTGTTCAAAATTGTTCTTGTTATCACCAAATATACAAAATATTTAGTGTGTTGTGTGCTGTTGTAAACCAGAAAGGTGCTTTTGCTCTTTTGATTAATAGAAATAAGGTGGCTTATTGATTATATAGTTAATAGTCTATAATTCAAGCAATTTTTTTTCTAACCAATAAACAGACTTATTTAGTACATGATACTTAAGACAATAAAATGTTACACAATACAATAATTTCATGAATGTCATACATTATACTGTTTTTTTTCCTAAATAACTCTAAAATATTTTGGAAATCGAGAGGTTAGTGAACTCCTTTCTGTTCCCTAAAAGAAGAAATCATACAAATAAAATTCTCACCTTGCAAGCCAGATATTGACTGCTGTCATTTTCATGGAATTGCTACTATTCATTTAAAAATTTTGAATCTTTTCATTTATCTTTACATAACAAGTAAAGATCAAACATTTTCCATCTATATAATGGTTAGTATTTTTCATGATAATATTTGTCAAAACAGTGATTAACAAGGCTATTATAATTACAGTCTTCATGTATCTCTAGTGTCTTTTTTGCCAACAGAGAACAGGAATTGAAAGAAAATTTAATTTCATTCAAGTAAAAATTAAAGATTATCCTGTTAACTATTACAAGTAGTAGAAATGCCTAAAATCCTCCTGCTACTTTTTTTCCGCTGTTCTGTCAATGATCCAGCTAGTCTAGATTTGTAATCTGTTTGGCTATTGTTTCTGATGTTGCAAGTTTTAGCAAATATTGCAAGCCCAATCACAGCATGTATAATCACTGTCTCAGGGGAATTTCCAAAACTCAGGCAATCAAAGAAGAAACTAGTTGACTAGATAATCTACTTCCTTAATCAGTATCTAATTACACATGAATTGTTGTTTTGGAAATATTGCACTTCAATGTTTCATTTCACAATTGCAGCCTAATTACACAGAATTCAGAGAAATTTATATTAAATGTTATGAAACTAAGTAATAGATGTATTCTAATAACATCAATTTAATGTTTAGGTATAAATACCCATCAATTTTTACCTTACAAGAAAAAAAAAAGTCTTGGCAAGGTCATATATTCTCAAACCATTGATAATTGCTTGGATATCAAAGCAAATTCATAAAATGAAATTTTAAAACTTCCAAAAACTTAACTAACTTTGCCAGTCATTCAATGCACTTGTAAAATCACACAATGTTAGAAATTATTTCCCTAAATGAATTTATTACAGTAGAAAGTATTTTACTTGATATTTAGTAAAAAAAAATCAGACCGTTTTTTGGTAGTTGCAATTAGCTTTTCTTGTAACCTGGAAAAGTAACCAAAATTTTAATGCCTAACTACACTTAGTGAGCCAATATTCATAAAAATGTCAAACGGCAGAAAAATAAAACGATTTGGATAATTCAAATTGACATTGGATTCTTGACTTCTCGATTCATTATACACTACAATTCATTATACACTACCACACTACACACACACACACACACACACACACACACACACACACACACAAATTAGAAAAACCATGAACAAAAATCATGGTCCAAAATATCTTGGCAGTAATCTATTTGCTACTTTCTGTCCTGAAAATTTTAGGCAAATTTTCAATTAAAATGGATTGTAATTAAGTTATTTTGGGCAATAATGTACCTTAGCCTTTGAGTAAGTTGATGGTTTCAGCATTTTTAAAAGCTTAATCTATTTTTTTTAATGACATCAAGTTGTGATACTGGCATTTATGGAGGTTCACATACTCTCAATGCATTTAAAGATTTGACTCTCTTCTTATTCCTGGAAAATATGATTGATTCAGTTTTACATACGTGCAGAATGCCATCGACATGGTGCCAAGTATCCCCATTCAGAAAAAAAAAAAAAACATAATAGTAAATTAAAAGGACATATTTTTTCCTGCAGCAGTCAAAATTATGCAGATATAGAAATTTAAAATGCTAAGGCTATACGCCGGAAATTGTTCAAGGAAAATTTACTTATGTTGTTTTTCCTTTTCCGTGAACAAATAACAGATTTATAAATATCAAAAGAGCCTTCATCAAAATGATATAATGAGCAAAGTGGTTCTTTAATTATTCTACTCTCTCTCACTTGTGCCCAAACCATCATATCTTGGGTCCTTTTTTCATGCCCAATTAATTGGGGCCTGTCTTTTTTCAGATGTGCTTAATTGGTTCAGTTATCTAGGGCGTTCCTTATGGCCTCCAGACATCTAAGGCTGTCATGGCCATGTTTCTCAAATCACTCTTTCCAGACCCTGTAATGTAGCCATGTACTACCCTATGTCAAATCGCATCTAGTTAGAGACCCAAAATTGCTTGAAGTGATATGGGCCATTAACTTATTTGATAAACTAATTTATCTTAAGGCTCTTTGGACCTTAATTCTCATCTAAAATGTGTGTATGTCAATAGCAGTCTACCGCTGACACTTCACTTTTGGAAACTCTAGGATGATAACACCATGAGAATAAAGGAGGATGTTTATGACGTACTCCTATCATGTGAGCACTGTGGAAGCAGCTCTTGATGGTGGATTATATGATAGCTTAATTAAATAAGGCTCTGGGAACACTCTCATTAAAGCAATCATGAAAATCTTTATGAGCCATTGGATCATTTATTTATCCATTCATTCATTTATTCAACACATCTTACTGTGCAGGCCCTAAAAATACAGAAGAGAGGAATATAGATCTCATATCCTAATGTGGTTTACAGTCTATCAGGGATGCACTCAGGTGATAAATCTACACTCTGTGTCTATTTAACTCAGCCCAGCCCAGTTGAAAGTAAAAATAAGCACAATAATAACAACTATCAATAATGATCAAAGTCACTACTTGAATATTGACTAGGAAATCTACACATACCTCCCATGCTTCCCTAAGAAAGCTGTGAAGAAGTCTCAATCTCAGACTGTCATTTTATTCACTTTTTATCACCTTGGCAATCCCTTTCCCCTCACATCAGATGCAAATGCATCACTTTTTCAGATCCATTTATAAAACTGCCTGCTTTTTTATCCATTCTTACTCTCTTGTTTTTTCTCATCTCCTCCTCTGCCCAGGTGCAACGACAGAATTGAGCATTTGGCAACACTTACTATCTCAAAAGTGACAGTGATATTTGAAATTTTATTTTCTCTACAGAGAAATGGGGATTGAAAAGCAAAACACAATTGAAATAGGGAAGGTTTACCCTGAAAGGTAGAGCTCAGAAGTATGTATATTTTGTAAGTTGGTAAACCGATCTTCCCTAAGAGACAGATTACTAACTTTTGCACTGTGTAGTTTTTGAGACCTTTGCTTCTGTAGCATCCACGCATAGCTGAGAAAAGCACCTCAATCCCTGCAATTCATAGGTAGGAACGTTTATTAACCCTGTGGAATGTCCGTGTCCCCCTCACACTCCCGCTCTCTCGAAACTCAAAGCCATGGGGAAGCATGTTAACTTCAGTAGCTTCATTATCTGGACGCTATAAAACACCCTGCATATGGATTTAGTAGTGCTATTATTATTCAGACCAAAGAGCAAGAAGCAGATAGTCATGAGCACAGATCCCGAAATGAGAGATATGTTTAAGACTTTTTTTTTTTCAAGTGAAGAGTTTCATCAGATTATCCACTCTACTGCTACTTCGTGGCTTAATAGAAGTATCTTAGGATAATAGATGAATCATGCAAATGTCAGAAGCTCCATGCTTCTCCTTCTACCATCACACTGTAGTTCTTTCTACTTAATTCTTATCCATTCTCATCTCTGTACATAAATCTTAGAATTCAAAGGTAACCAAGGCAGGATTTTGAGACTAGTAGAATGTAATAATGGTAGCATTTTGGTGGTGTTACTTACATTTGTCTACACTATTTAAAGGCATGATCACTGAGTGACTGCTTTCTGAAATTATGTTTCTAAAATACCATATAAATAACCTACTTCCCATAAGCAGATAAATTCCATTATTTGTTTAAGTAACCAACAAAATAGTTTGAAATGAACCCATAACACACTGTTATTCTAGGAACATGTTAGAACAATTGCTTCCAGTTTGAAGCCATCAGGAATTGATGGCTCCTATGACATCCAAACTTCAGATGCGTTTGTCTTGAAGTCACATGGATCCTTGGAATTTTCATTAGCAAAGGATAGTAAGACTACATTTTTTCGTACTTGACTCTCTTAATATCCACATTGCAAAGTTGGTAGGGTGGTTATGGCCCCTACTTTATAAATGAGGAAACAGTTTAAGATTCCGTATAGCTGCAAATTCAAGCTAGTTCTTCCCTCTAGCACTCTCTCCAGAGCACCACAATTTCATCAAGTTCTTTGGATTTCCTTTCTTGCCTTTTCTTCCTTTCCTTCACACACAGCCTTCCATGCTCAGTGAGTGTAAAATAGATTTTATTGCTTGACCACATTTTGTCACCTGCTGAGGTGACAAGCACTTTTTTAGAGCTTAAGTTTTTGTGTTCCATGTCTTCGAGTACTAACTTTCAATACTGTCTCTATCATCTGCAAATGTTCTAGGTGCTAAACATATGGTCAAAAGTAGTGAAATACATTCTTCATGTTAAATTTCAGAAAATTAATGTTTCCCCAATAGAAAGGGTTTTGTGAAATGAGTGATTAAATTAATGAAGTACCATACAGTGTGTTTGTGAAGTTGGTATGTGGTAATGGCAGAAAAAATAAACACAAAGAGCATTTCTTTGTTGTTCTGAGGTATTTATTGTTCTTGACTATGATCCAAGAACAGATGGCAGAAGCTGCCAGCTGGGGTGTGAGGCCCCAGCAAGCAGGAAGTAGGTGATGATAAATGATTGATAATTTCTTATAGTGGAACAACTATACAGAAGGCTCTGCCGAAATGAATACGTAGACGCTGAGCTAAAACATCATCTATGGAATCTTATCCAATACATGTTTTTTGTTTTGTTTTGTGTTTTTTGGTAAGAAAAGAAAATTCAGAAGTCATATCTTTGCCTTTCTGAGATCTTCTTCAGAAAACTGACAATTTGTTTGCTCTTGTCAAACAATAAATGAATAAAATTATGGGCCTTATCGAAGAGGTGAAATCTCATATTTCTTACAAGATTAGATTGTTTTCTTTTCCTCTGTAAGCACTTGGGTTTACCAAATACTTCTGGTTTGCTTACCTCTGTCGTGCCAGCCACGCCACTGGTTTGTCCCATTGGTCTAGTAAAATTACTAGTAATTTGGTCTAGTAATTTCCCAAATTTGTTGGTATCAATTTTTAGGTGAAGGAATGGAAGAGATTCTTTACTTGATTTGTTTAAACATTGATTATTTAAAATCTATTTTGAAAGGGGTTCAGTGCCAGATATTAACGATTAGTGATAGCTGTATAACTACTACTGCTACTACTTCTAATGCTACTATTACTACTAATATTGATAACACAATGTGCTAGAAGAAACAAGCACACAGTGGGAGGAATGTGAGAACCACGCAGCTTGTGGGCTTCAAATAGAGCGATGCGTACCATAAACACCGTCCACCTGAGCAGCTACGAAAATGATAGCAAGCCCTACTTGCTTTCAGAAAAGAATCTCTCCATTTATCATAAATGAAAAGTACAAACTAAAAACATTGACTGTTCAGTTAATATTTCTGTTGGGCTTACTATTATTTACCTTGGTGATAAAAAATGAGAGCCATTTTAATACTTGACATTCCCTCAAGAAG
Organism: Rhinolophus hipposideros; assembly: GCF_964194185.1. Lineage (NCBI taxonomy): Eukaryota > Metazoa > Chordata > Mammalia > Chiroptera > Rhinolophidae > Rhinolophus > Rhinolophus hipposideros. The sequence goes on from NC_138050.1 coordinate 55,765,098, forward strand.
CAATAATTTAGAAGCCTCTTCTAACTGTTGTTCTTGACATATTGATCACTGCTTCTTTGAGGTTAATTTATGATGATAAACTTCAGGTATGAACGGATAAAAGGATGCAGAAAGAAATGAGTTCTTCAAATCCAAGATTAAGAAGAAAATAGTTCATTTCCTTATGCAACCACGCATTAAAATACTTTCAATTGTTCTACTTTGTAAGTATCTTGCTTATAAGTGGTAGCTTTAAATTATCTAACATTCGAAGTTACAGTTCGTATTAAATCTCTTAAATGACTGGTATGTGTCTAATTTTATGTATGTGACACATATTAATCTTAAGTTTATTTGACTGACTTCCTTGTTTTTAAGTGCTATTCATTCAAGAAAATACACATATTCCTTTTAGAAACAGGAAAGGGAGGGCTGTTTATGGGAGAACCCATAGGTTGTTGCTCATTTTTAAAGAATTATCTATAAATTAAAACTAAGTTCTATAAATTCAGGTACTAAGGACATTTTAGTAGTTAACCTATGTCCTGTATGGTCCTTAGGCCTCATTGCTGTGTAATCTCTAATGACAGTTAATGGAGAATTAAGGGAAACTTTTTTATTGTTACAGCAGGAGACAAAGGAGATAATGAGGGGAGGAGAGAAACAACCTGAATCCAGGGAAAGGCCCAGTTTCAAGCAGGTGGAGGGAAAAGTTGAAGTATGTTTCAGTAGTTATTAATTCTTAGGGACACAATGCTTTGAAAATATGATGACAGCTATGTATTTGCAGCCTTGCGAAATGTATATACATACAAAATTCTGCATACAATTTCTGGAAGTTTGAGTACTTCCAAAAACGTCTATCATTAATGTCAGATGAAAAAATACTGAATCTCTTTAGGAAAGAGAATGTCAATAGTCATACATGCTAACCTAGTGTATTCTTATTATCTATTAAACCGAGGCCTCAAACAATTTGGTTATTCCCAAAGGTGCATGTTTTGACACTAGACTTAAAATCACAGTGGCCTTTTAAAAATGATCATTTTAATGGCTCACACTTGCTGTATTTTATCATCACTGGCCACACAATCATTTGAAAATATTTATTATGTGGAAACTAAGATCATGTAACTTTTATAAAATTATACTTCATAATTTATAATTGATCTGAAGTAAAATATGTTAGGAAAAATGTTTTACTTGATTATATAAAGTATGCTAATAAAATTATTTGAAAACATATTTATTTCCTAAAATATATACACAGATCCTAAGATTGAGAAATATATCACTAAAGTGATTCTTGAAAAAAAATAAAGATTATAAACATTACATTTTATAAATTATATTTTATTTTGTAAATATTATAATATTTATATGTATAAATGTTGTATCTTTCAAATTCAGAATCTTTATTTCCTTCTATAATAAAAGATAGGGTGATTCAGAAGAAGAGATGGAAAAGAGGGAGGAAACCATAATGAAATAATTCAAGAAATATTTCTAGAAATGATGAAAGTAGTTCCAACCCTAGATATATTCTTGGAAAATTTCAAACCATTAATAGTGAAAAGAAGATTCTAAAATCTCCCAGAGAGGGGAAAGAAGTGACATACAAAGAAAAAAAAAAGAATTTAGATTTCTCAAGAGGAAAATTAAAGTAAGAAAACAATACATGAACATATGTACAGATATATACACATTTCTGACCTCATGTAGATTACAGATGAAAAATTGGAAACTGTCTGGATAGTGTATATATATATATATATATATATATATATATATATTTTTTTTTTTTTTTAAGATTTTATTGGGGAAGGGGAACAGGACTTTATTGGGGAACAGTGTGTACTTCCAGGCCTTTTTTCCAAGTCAAGTTGTTGTCCTTTCAGTCTTAGTTGTGGAGGGTGCTGTTCAGCTTCAAGTTATTGTCCTTTCAGTCTTAGCTGTGGAGGGCGCAGCTCAGCTCCAGGTCCAGTTGCCCTTACTAGTTGCAGGGGGCACAGCCCACCATCCGTTGCAGGAGTCGAACCGGCAACCTTGTGGTTGAGAGGACGCGCTCCGACCAACTGAGCCATCCGGGAGGCAGCTCAGCTCACTGTGCCGGTGCCTGCCGTGTTCAATCTTAGTTGCAGGGGGCGGAGCCCACCATCCTCTGCAGGACTCGAGGAATCGAACTGGCAACCTTGTGGTTGAGAGCCCACTGGCCCATGTGGGAATCGAACCGGCAGCCTTCGGAGTTAGGAGCACGGAGCTCTAACTGCCTGAGCCACCGGGCCGGCCCATATATATTTTTTTAAGGGAGTAAAATAATAATTAAGATGTTGCTCTTAGAATTTTTTGTCTTTACATATGAAATTCCATGTTTGGAGTACACATATTTTGCTCACATGTAAAAGAAATATTTTGTATATGTAACTTCATGTTTACTTAAGTATTTCTTTAAATGAAAATTTAAGAAAACAAACACTTTAAAAGTATAGGTTAAAGTTGAAACAATTGTCTATAAATTCTGACTCAATAACCAATTATACTTCCCGCTTCAAAGTCAACTTATACCTCACCATGCTGGATGTTTGACATTCCCTTATTTTCCCTTGGTCCAGAATGGCTTGGCAAGGCTTTTCTTTTTGGCCTGGAATATTTTTATTCTTTGAGACCAGGTTAATTGTTACCTGTCTGTGAAGTCTTTCCTGCTCCCCTGAAAATGCAGGGAAACTTCTTTATCGGTGCTGCTGTAACATTTGTATTTCCACTATTATTTTCATGTTTGTTATTCTTTACAAAACGTGTGTGTGCACATTAGTCCTATCCTATCGATGAAACAGAATTCATGTCTCCTTCAAGGTTGTATCCCTGGTTTCTTTCTTAGTGCTTATTTATATAGCAGGTTCTTAACGACCCTTTGAAAAATGAATCTTTTTTCAGGTGTTCATGTCATATTAATTTTTAGATACCATCCGGTCACCAAAATTATCCTTCCCATTACTTGTTTAACATTTCCTATGTAATACAAATGATTTATACTATGTCCATGGCTTTGTGCTAGGCACCCTATGGAATAGGAGACATCAGTGACAATGTAGAATGAAATACAAACGTTGCTAGAAGAAAGCCTATAATTCGGCAGCAACTGAATCATAGGAGAAGTAAGTTCCCAAAGAGATCTGTTGAGGGAATGATTGCCATGGGATGCAATGTTAGGAACAAGAACAGTTATCATTATGATAGATTTATATAAGATGATGGTGACAATAGAGTCATAGAAAATAGGAAACTATTTAACGTGGGTCTGAATTGGTGTAGGATTGCTTATGAAGGAAGAGTCAATAGTACTCAAGCATGTATTTGCAAGATTACATCTGTTATCTAGACATTTTTTGGAATATATTTTCATTTTGTCTCATTAAAACTTTGCTCCAACTAGAACTAGAATTATCTGTTTACTTTGTTCATAGCTCACTTACCTGTCTCATTACACAATTTTCTTGTACTACACAAGGTTTAATATGTTATTTTTTAGTTACAGTAGCAAGATCTATGATTTTGAAAGCTCATTGATATCTTCTGATTGCTTCACTCTAGACAGAATAGATATTATATTTGAAATATATATAATAATTAAGTTCAGTGCTATGTAGGAAACCCAAAAAGTTTAAATCAGAAACAAGTTACTGTACAGTACAAGTTACAGAGCTTTGCTCTGTTTATTCTGCTCCCCCTTTTGGGGCCCTAAATGGTGTTACATTTTATATATGAAAAAAAAAGTGTCTCCATTCAACTAATACCAAGAAAAAACAGTAATACAGCAATTACCCAGCCTTTGACAAATGCTGCCCGGAATCAGTGGTTAGCTTGCCCTAGCCTAATCGAAATGCCTCCAAGGAAGAAACAATGCAAACAAAACACAAGTAACTCTATTTTTCTTGAAAAAATCATTTCCAAGTCGGTTTTTACTGCCAGAGCCTTTTACTTAGCTCTTATCTGGGTTCACCGTGTTTTGACCGCTTTTCTCTGGTCTCCGTCTCATTTAATGAGTCTGTTGGCTCCTGTTCAGGCTGGCACAGTGAAGAGCAGTTTTACTTCTATTACAGCGACTCTCTCCTTTTGTTCCTCTGCTGCTTTTTCTTTGACTCCTGAATTTCCACCAAGTCTCTGGACCTCACTGGTCAAAATCTGTCACTCTTTCCCTCCGCTGTTAAAATGTTTAGTCATAATTCAGAAAGAGGTGAAAAAATCTGTGCATTCAATATGATTACCCAGAGTTTTCAGCTTCTTCCTCCAAACTCTGAAAGAATATATGCTAATAGTTTTATGTATTAGGGGAATATTGATTGGTTGCATTCTATGGGCTAGGGACAGTTCAGACCCAAGAAACAGAACAACCAACAAGAAAAAGTTCCTTCTGTCATCAAACACAGTCTTAAGAGGAGACACAGAAAAATTGAACAAATAAATAATAATACAATTTGAGAGTAAAAAGAGCGATGAAGAAAATGAAAGCCAGTCTTGTAATGAAGATCACCCAGGGAACTGTGACTTTTGAACAGTCAGTCAGGGCAGACCTCTCAGAGAGGTGCCACTGGAGCTGAGACATGAATGATAGAAAGGAGCCATCTATACACAAAATGGAGGCAGAGCATTTTGGGCAATGAGAGAAACAAATGCAAAATTCTTAGGTAGAAACCAGGGAAACATGTTAAGGAGCAAAGGGTGGACTGGCTGGAACATGGTATTCTAAAAGAAAGGTAAATACTGAATGGCTATTGATTAGGAAAATGAACACTGAAATAGAAATGTGACAGGATATGCATTATAGGGTTTCAGCATGGAAGCTTAATGACCAGTTAGTAGGTTAATTGTAGTCATTCAAACAAGGTATAAAAATGGCTTTGATTAAATTGATTGTAGTCAAGGAGCACAGTAGAAATAGTGGAGCTTACAAATGGATAAGATGTAGATGATGGAGGAAATGGAAAAATCTAAAATTAGGGCACTTTTGGGCTTGAGGTTCTAAAGTGTATAAATATAACACTTGTTAAGAAATGAAACAAAAATCAGCTAAGACAATAATAAAGCTACTAACAGACAGTATTTATCTGAATATCTGCACATATGCTTCCATTCCTCCAGAATTCAGGTGCTACTTACATAATTAGCAAATTTTTATTATGTATAGATTTGCAATGACATATTTTACTATGTGCTGTGGAACAAAGAAAGGTAAAAATAAATATGATTGATTTCACAGTGAGATGACAATTTATTTGACAGGTAATATATATGACTTTCATTTATTAAAAGTAACAAGGCATTATATGAGTATGAATTAAATGCTAGAATGTTTACCTGGGCTGATGTTTTTGTGGAAGAGAATACAAAGTAAGTTTTGAGATAGGCTTCAAAGCTAAAATTAAATATATATGTATGTATACATATATATATATATGTATATATATATGTATACACACAAACACACACACATATATATGTATATATATATATATGTATATATATATATATATATATATATATATATATATATATATATATATATATTCCTATTCAAATAAGCATAAGAGAAGAAAGCATGCTAGGTAGACAAAAGGATCACAAGGAAGGATGAAAAATTACTCTATTAGAATGCTAAATGGAATAGAATGAAGAGTGATGGCAATCAAAGAGACTAGTAAAGGGAATAGTCCGAAATTAGTAAGTTTAACTAAATAAAGCATGACCGATGTCAAAGAAACCAGTTGGGACACTGGTACATGAGGCAGCATAGAGTACTATGCAAAGGTAGAAACAACCAAGAGATACAAGTTGATTGATTTAGAACTTATTTGGAAAGAAAAGGTGACGTGACTTGTCAATAAATTGGATGATAAAAGCAAATAAGTGGAGGGCGTCAGAGACTCAGATTTTAAGTTCCAGTGACTGCAGAGGGACACTCAATGACTAAAAGCAGGAGGCAAGAATTGAGGAGGGGATAACATCAATTCAATGTTGCACCTGTGGAATTTTATTTCTTGGTAACATCTGCAGGAGATATTTTTAAACGAATGGAGATTCAAATAGTTTTATATTAGGGTGATACAGCTAAATACAAAGTATTAGAAGTGATATTTAATAATGAAAAGAGGGGTGATGCTAATGGAAAGATGAATATCTTCTAACAAGATGGTCAAGGACAAAAGCCAAACTCGGGGCTGGAATAAAGAGGGAAAACCAAAAAATACACAGAGAAGCGGGAGTTGAAGAGATTTGGGCTAATACACCAGTGAAGAAGCTAATCGGGTTGAGGAAGGAGAGTTGCAAGAGCATGGTGGTTTTTATAACATCAAAGGGCATAAAGTATTTGAAGGGAGAGAAAATGAGACAAACAAATCCACCCAATTATCTCATAAGATCTTGACAATAGAGGCAAGAAGATTTAAGTACATTTTTTAAATCACAGAGCTAATAAATTGAGGGAGGAGGAATATGGTCAGTACATCCCTTAACTTTGCAAAAAAGTTACGAGTATATATTTCCCAGATCACAGTTCGGAAGTGTTGTAACCTTAATATTAGGTTGGTGCAAAAGTAATTGCGTCTTTTGCAATTATTTTTAACCTTTTAAACCACAATTCCTTTTGCACCAACTTAATAGTTTGTGGCATTATACGTGGCTAGTTTTTGCCTCCAAATCCATTTCCCCTTTCTTGCTAGTTCTACAGCTGGCCAAGTGGAACACACATCCCACTCATCTTGCAGCTAAGTGTGCCCATGGGTGCTAGGTGGTTTGCCAGCCTGGTTTGCCCACTCCCGGCCTTTTATATGTGAGATAAACAAAACTTTTACATTATTTAGGGCATAGAAGGAAGGTACTCTTTCATTATGAAATCTTTACCTATCCTCTCATTTGTATAAGGGGTATGGTTTAGAGTTTATATAACTCTTCGTCCATGTAGGACTCTCCACTGTATACTCACTTTCATGTGAACATTTATCCATAGAAGATTTCAACAGTGTATGGACAGTTGTTAAGTCATTCCCTAATTGAGACTAGAAAATATTTATTTTCTATACTTATGTCCTCCTCCACGCTCTGTCATTTGTCATTTTTAATACACAGCATACCATTTCACACCTCCCTGATACTATAGTTCATCTCCTCTTCCTAGAATGGTTTTTCCCATTCTTACCTGGCTTGCTCCACCCAGTTCTGTGAGATCCAGATCATGAAGCCTGCCTTGAATTAACTAGAAATTAATCATTCCCTTCTTTCATCTATATATAGGTGACCCGAATGCAGGACTTTGCACATAGTCTTACTGTAGCCTATGAAGTTGTATGGTAATTATCTTTTTCTATTAGTGTCTTCTACTAGACTGTGAACTCCGTTTTGAGTCCTATCATGATTTATTCATCTTTGTGTTAGAGTGTCTAACACGTAGAAGGCTTTAAATTTAGTCCAAGCAAAGAATTCTCAGGAAAATAAAGAAAGAAAATTTTTGTCTCCTTTGGGCTAATAATTGTTTCACTCTTGGGAATTTTAGACCCAGAAAGGAAGGATGATAGTGAATATGTCAAATTACTAATTCAACAGTTGTACTCTGAAATGGAACTTTTTAGTGCATTTAAGTCTGGTCTAACAGGAATTAAATCATTATCTGCAATGATAAGACCTGTCAGAGAGAGTCCCTTTCATCATTAAATAAATGGTTGAAGAGGATGGTAGGTTGCACTCTCATTTCCTGATTTGAATAGGATAGGGAATTTAATCAGGTCTGATCCTGTCACTGTTTTATTTATGACTTTGCTCTTGATCAGGAGTCAGGCACTAAATGTATTAAATCTGCACACGCAGACACACACGATCACATATGCATACGTATATGAACACACACCAACATGTACACACACACCCCTTCCCAAACATACCTTCGTTTTATACCTATACTATGTTTTATGTCAGTCCCAAACTGGAATTCAGAGTCCAAAGCTTATGTTACAGAACAAAAGAAAACAAAAATCACCTCAAATGCTATTATTTTGGTAACACTGAAAAATCTGGTATTTTCACAAATATTCCCCCATCACAGGCAGATGGCTGAAAGTGACAGTCAGGTGTCAGTCTTAACCAAAGGAAGGAAATAGAGAAAAGTGATCCTCAGGCCCCCAAAAGGTGGTGGAGGAAGTAGACCATATTCATAAGGGAAAAACAGCATAATGTGGACACAACAGCAAATTATTTACATGGAGATATATAAACCACTGCTTGACATTTCCCAGCATCATCAGCTGTGCTCGTGGACCCTCCCTGTGCTGTTGTCCTCAGTATGCTGAGGTGATCTTGCTCTCTGGGGTGTGTTGAGGAATCAGATAGAGCCTCAGCGAATCTATGCTGAACTTAAACATCATAGAATGGCACTCGTGAGATGGTGTTAGGGTGGGGTGGACCTTCTTGGACTGAGCACTGGTCCTGCTTCTTAACTGACCTGATTGGCCTTGGGCTACTCACTCCATCTCTTTGCTTTCAGTTTTCAAATGCAGAGTGAATGTATTCCACCAGGTGGCCTTGAAGCCCCTTTGAAGCTAAGATTTTGTTCTTTTAGTCCCTGGACTCTACTAATTGTTTTAATCCCCCAAATTCACCAAAGTCCTGAGGTTCCATTCTATTACAAATGATTTTCAGATCTGCATCCAAATAATTGTCTACTGCTAGTGGAAAATAGAATTTCACATTGGGCCTTGTCCACTCAGGTCTCAAATTTTCCCTCACTCCTGAAATTGCAGAAAAGGGTTAGATCGCCTTTCCAAAATCTCAAGAAAAACTTGATGGCGTCCATCCATGAGTTTTGTTAGCTGAGGACAGTATACGTAAGTATAAGTGCAAGTGACTTCAAGTATAAGAATAACGATAGGTCACTTACCATCCCTGAGTTGTCAAGAACTTGTGTGCTTACCTGGGTGGTACCGGCTTTCTTTCCCAGCCCTCCAGTTCTACTTGGAGTGCCAGTTTCCATTTGTAATTCAAAGTAACATCTTTGCTAAAGAAGGGCTGTTCATTGATATGCAGATTGAGAATCAGTGTGTCCTGTAGGAGTTACAAGCTGTGGAATCAAGTGCAGGTCTGCAGAATAGTAGGGCCATAGAGCCTTTTATATTCTGAAACTTTGATCCGCTACCAACAAATCACTCAGTTTTATCTATGAGACTCACCTCACAGGAAACAGCAAAGCATGGTCTCCAGTGAGTGATTCTAATGCAAACGTGTGCTTTTAGTGTCAAATAAGTCTTTTCCTTATTTGTTTCAGATAAGATCAATTGTATTCAATAAATATTTGTTGAGTGCTTGTTTTTGTATGTGTTAGGAATAGACCAATCCTCAAGAAAGAGCCTCTGTGCTCATGGCGCTTATATTCTAGTTGGGGTGAGGAGGAAAGAAACAGACAGCAAACAAATGAACAATAAATGATAAAGACTTCATGTCAGGTGATAAGTGACTGAAGAAAATTGGTGTAGTGTGAGGGGACAGAGAATGACAGGGCTATGGAAGGGAATCAGTTTGACAATTACGTTGGTCTATGTGTTCAATATATTTGAGATCTCAAATCTCTCTGAGCACAGTATCATTAATGATCATGTATTGATGGAATACATGATGGAATATTGTGCATAAGATGGAAACTCCAAAATAACAACACGGCCTTAAACAGTACCCAAATGTATTTCTCTCTCATGTAATGGAAGTGAAGAGGCAGGCAATCCAAGCTGTTCTGTTGGACTAAGTGACATGTATTTATGGTCTTCTGTCTTTCTGGTATACCATTCTAACAAGTAACTTCTGTCCTCACCCTCATCTTATGGACGCAGAAGCTCAAGCCATCGTGTCTATGTTTCAGGCAACAGGAAGGATGAAAGCCTTGCTAATTGCACCCTGAGTAGCCTTTCTGGACTTTACCTACAAGTTGTGCTTAAATTACAACTCATGGACCACAACTTAGTCACATTTCCTTAGTCACACACCTGGATGCCAGAGTGACTGGAAACCGTAGTCTCTTAGCTGAGGACATTGACAAAAGAGGAGAGGTATATTTGGGGCAGAATGTTCCTGCCTCACATACCAATTGTATGCTAAGTACTGTAGGTGTTCTGATTACCCGGATCAGTTATTTCTCTTACCCTACACCTTGCCCAGAAAAGAATAGACCCAGCTAGCACTGTGGGACTCTGAAGGTCTCAGCTCAAACTCTAAAGCCTTGCGTCTTTGCACCTGCTCCAGGTACTGTCACTGAAGTTCAGAAACATTTGGCTGTGACTAGAGACTCCCTCACCTCTGTTTCTGGGATGGTGCATATTTATGTGCATGTTTGTTATTGCACACGCATGCAGAGGGAAATGCTGCAAGTACACCTCCTTTCCAACAGAATGTGCTCTGTTCGTGCCTTCTGTAAAATCCCCCCTTGCCTGTGAAATTGTGAATATTTTTGTGAAATGCCTCTCATAAAATTCTCCCTATCATGCTGAATAGGGTGAATGTTTTTATAGCAGCAATTCTTGACTTTAGGTGAGAAAAGAATATCTTCTCAGCTTAATGTTGCTGAAAAAAAAATCCCTATCACTTAGTTCTCCTTTTAACAATTACCTCTTAATAGGAAAGATGACTTTAGTCTACATCAAAGTAAATTACAATTCATATGTGTTATGCTATGAGTATCTTCTTTTCCTCTATCTGGAAAAATAGAATTATCTTTTACCTGAAAAGTTAGGCCCTAGTCATATGTTACTTTTGAGATTGAGAAAAACTGTTTATGTTTCACAAAGAAATTTAAATGTTTGAAAGGTTTTTCTGTAAGAAACCACTAGAGATCACTAGGGAAAATCAATTGCAAAATTTTACAGGGAATTTCAAAATTTTGCCTGGGCAAAATATTACAGATTCATCAATTTCAAGAACAATCAGATTACAGAGAAAAGTCTAATAATTCTTGTATTGGAAGAAATAGAAGGCTTGAGAGGTTATAAGTTACAGAAAAAAAAAGAAAACAGGCCATTTCCCGATGCAGATATACACACACACATGCACACATATACGTGCACACACACACGTGCACACGTATGCGCACACACACACGTGTGCACACATGCACATTATTTATCATAACTGTGTCATTTTACAGAGGAGGAAATCAAAGCCTATGGAGAATAATTACTTGCTTCGGTCCCAGAATGAATTTGAGGCAGATTTAAACCTAGAAAGGAGGTTTTCCAACTCCCAGGAATGCTTTCTTTACCAAATAACCTTGTGCCTCTAGTCTATTTAAGTAGGGATTCTGTTTTGTTTTGTTTTTATTTGAACATTGCTTCCTTCTTGGCATATTTTCCTCAAGTTCCTGTTGTATTATGCCCCTTCATTTTAATAATTCCTCATATTTGGTCATTATTCTGTTTTTTCTGGTAATCTCTGGCTTTCTATTTCTGCTTCTTACATTGACACTATTTTGTATTCATTTTGTATCGGTTGCTCGTCTTAATTTTGCTCATTTTCTTCTCCCTCTGAGGTATTCTAGCGTTTCCTCCATTATTAACCCTTGTTTCCGTACGTTTCTACATTTATACACCATCCTTTGTTCCTGCTTTTACCTCTGTCCTGCCCATATTTCAAGTTACCATAATTTGTGTATACGTTTTTCTGGATTCTATTTCCATTGTTCTACTTCTGCCTTTTCTTCTTCCATTTGTTCTAATGCTTCATTAAATGGCACGTTTCCCTGTATTTTTTTCTGTCAACATAACCAGTTTCACCTTCCTGTTCTTTCCTGTTTTAGACATGACTCCGTGTAAAATGAAAAAAAAAAAAGCTTTTTTGTAAGCATTTGCGTTTGTCTATAATTGCATTGGCCAATGTAAAAGTTAAATCATATTTATGCTTTTGTATATAATCCTGCTCCCAGAATACATCTGTAATGTTCCTTTAGATTCAGGAACATGTGAGAATTTTTGTGGTGGTTTGTTATGCATGGTACCAGTAGAAATAACTGTCAACTCTGCCTTCCAAACCTTAAAACAGCCTTACCTATACGGAGGGTTTGGGCTCAGAAAGCTAATAACTCTGTCTTAGATGCGAAGAATAAAGAAACTCTGCTGCCACTGGCTGGTCCGTGAGTTAGGATAACTGAGCGAAAGAGAAGCCCTGTCCCCTTACCCCCAACACCTCTCTAGTCCCAGACAGAATAAGCTTAAGGCTCATTCGGTGACCCCCCCCCCCAGGACAGCACGAAGGAAGATGGGTAGAGGCTCTGGCAGTAGCAGTGCTCCGTGTCCCAAGTGGCTTCAGGTGTGGGATGTGTATCTGAACTACTCTGAAGAGAATCAGGGTCCAGCCTCCAGGAACAAAGTGCTAAGAACTAGGTGCCGTGGACGCTAGGATTCGTTTGTACTCCACTGGGGATGAGAAGGAGCAACAAGGGTGAAGTCATAAACCCAACCAGGTAGAAGAACCTCTCTGTGGAAAGGACATGGTTTAAGGTGACTCCAGGACATGGTCGGAAGACAGAGAGGGACTTTGGAGGGTGACTGGCGACTGCTCCTCTTTCATGAAGATTCCCAATTTGAGGAAGTAAGACTTTTTGATAAATCAGCCTCTGTCTGTCTGTCTCTCTCTCTCTCTCTCTCTTTCTCTTTCTTTCTCTACACACACACACACACACACACACACACACACACACATTCATACATTCACAGCTGTATGCATTTCTAAAACCTTTGAAATCAAACAAAAAAGTAAATTTAGAATCATTGAATCTTAGAGCTAACAAGGCCTCACAATTGATTAGTTGCATATTTATATTTGACAGATAAGCCTTTGGGGTGCAAAAATAGAGGAGATCTCATTACCCTAACCTCCATTAGGATGGGCACAATCTCCATTCTTTCGGCAGCTCCTGCTTTCCCAAGATCTCCCGTATATTCCACAGCGTACCAAGAACTGCGCACGTTTGGAAAATACTGTTCTGATGAACAACAATGGTTCAAATGTGAGCCATACAATAGATATTTAGAGATTTTTGGAAAGGTATTTTGATAAGGTTATAAAGTATTTGTAAATAACGTTTAATTCTCTCGTATTTTAAAATGGTTATCTGCCTGACATATTCATTGTGGATTAATTTATGCTTTTTATTTGGCCCCGGATGGATAAGCTAAATAGAATTAGAATTATACAAGTAAATGTTATTTCAAACCCTCCAGTAGCAGGAAATAGCTTTATAACAAAATTACATAACAGCTGGCGCTGCTGCCAGTGACCAGAATGATAATGTTTTCTCTTGATTCCCTTGCAACTGCACAGGGTTATTTAGCTGCACTGTCTTCAAAGACTGTCAGCCAAAGGGCAGAGCTAAGGGACACTAGGGCTTTATAGGAATAAATGAAGAAAACGTTGCAGCATCAAGTGCAATCTCCTCATGTGAAATCAACTTTGCAAATTAATGTCATTATTTTAAGTGCAACTGAAAGAATACCATTGCTACCGCATGCTTCTCAAATATTAATGTGCATCTAAATCACCTAAAAAAAAATGTTAAAAAGCAGATTCTGATTCCAAGTTCTGTGTTGGACCTGAGATGCTGCTTTTCCAACCAGCTCATGAATGATGTAGGTGGTCCTTGACCCGTTCTTTCAGGAGCAGGAGTCTACACGTACACTAACGGTGGTTGTCAAAACGGATCACTGAGGTGTAGCCTGTCCTTACGTTTACAGATTTGGGAGGGCTGATTTTGAGTCGAGGGCTTCGGGTTTTAATCAGCAGCTGAAGTTGACATAAAGTTGTCATCTTCCTCAGTTCACTAGTCACCTTGAGGCAAGGACTGTGTTGCATTCAGTGTTTTCACACCTCAAATGTCAAGTCATGTGCCTTAAATTAACTCTGTGCTCCTTAAAATCTGATTTTGATGAAACAATGCTTAAAACTCATTAAACATATTTTCACTCAGATCAAGCTGTTTGTTTAAAGAGACCTTCAAAGGTCAATGAACCTGCCCATCTGAGTTCTCAGTAGAGCCAATTCCAAAATTTCAGAAGTTGGCGTTGACAGTTCTGAGGCAGAACAGAACAGAAACTAGACATGGGAACTGTGCAGTCTCTAGTTGGCTGAGAGGTAAAATTTTCTGTAAAATGAAAAAGACAACTCATAGCACCCACTCTTGTTCCACCAGATTATTGCACAGTCCTCCTTCAGTGCAGGGAGCAATTTAACTTCTCCTTGTAGCCTCCTTCAGCCTGGATTGAGGTGGATGGTCAAAAAGGTCTCGAGAACGAGTTCATATCATCTTGGAAACAAATGGCATTAAGATTCTGAGATTTGTATTTTTAGGATGATACCTGGAGACTCTACAAAGGAGATTATGATTTTAAAGGTCTACTTGATCTACAGCACTTAACCAATTTTTTTTAAGAGCAAAATAAAATGGAAACTTTGTATTTATCTCAGATATCTTCACAAAGCCCAGTGCTGTAGGTGCTGTGGGGCGCATATAAAACAGAAGAGGCACAGCAGGGATGGGATCTGTGTGAGCACAAGAACTGCAAAGCTTACAATCTCCTGTCTTCTAGGACAGTCATGCAGCCCGAAATTGAGTGGCAGTTAGGGATGGAATACACAAATTACAAATATGCGTCTGACTGTCATTTCTCTTAGAAATAAAACTGCGTAGATGCTAGCATAAGACTCATTCAAAATAGCATGTTTTGCAGAATGACAGTGAAGGTTAAATCCATGCCAAAACATACTAATTTTATAGGTTTTATGCCATTCTGAGAAAGTGTATACATGTCCTCAAGCCACACAATGCAGTGAGCCCTGAAGTAAAAGATATTTTTTACTTCCACGATCAAAAGACAAAATCAAAGTAACAAAATCTCTTCTTTATTTTTTAATGGTCTATTAGGCAGATTTTATTCAATATGCTTAAATTCAAGGGATTACAAAATAGACTCTATTTTGCATCTTGTTTTGTTAATTTAACGTGGTTAAACTTGGAGGATTTTTTCAATCATACATCCCTTTAATAATAATGTAACTAATTTGCAAGATGAGAAATAAGTGCCAGCAGTACATTGCCCTTACCTTTGAAAAGTCAATAGAAGGAGGTGACAACTATGTAAGCACTTGCTTATAATGTGTCCTATAGCAGGGGCATGCACAGATTGTTCTGGAAGCACAAAAGAAAAAATAATTAGTTGTGTTCTGGGACTGGTGAAAGTTTCATACAAAAAAGATGGTAATCTTAAAAAATAATACCTAGGAATTCACAAACTAAAAATGTAACAAGTAGCAGAGTATTTGCATGTTCTCCAAGTACCTCCCTACAGATCACTTATTTGTTAAAGGGAAAAATGGCAACTGCAGTGGAAATGGTAGAATTTAAGATTGGCATCGACAGTGGGAGGAGAGAGGCCCTGGGTGCCTTCAGATTTGATAACCTGAGAATCACAGTTATGTGTTATTCTAGTGGTGATACATCCGACAAACCCAAAGAAACATTCTATAAAGTTACTTGCTGTTGGTCTTCCAAATGTAAATATCATGAAGGAGTAAGTAAAGTTAAGCACTATTATATATTAAAAAGAGACTAACAGTACATGGCAACTAAATACAGTAAGTAATCTTAGAATGGATTCTAAATCAGAACAGGGACATGTCATAAAGGACATCATTAGGACATTACTGGGCTTGTCAGATTGCAGTGTGGGATATTAGTATATTAGATGAAACTATGATATCAAGGTTGCATTTACTAACTTTGATAGCTGTGTTGTTAATATATGAGAGAATATCTGTTCTTCAGAATAAAAGCTCTTAAATGAATATTAAGGGTTAAAGGGACATTATACATGTATTGTTTTTTCAAATGGTCAGGGGAAAAAACTGGCAAGGTCATACAACTCTTAGAGCACAATTAATAACACAAAATCATGAACTTACATGAAGTATTTTTTTAATTAAAATGCTGTTCTCAAAATGTGTGTTTAGCAGTGGGTGGTGTTAGGAAATAAGGCTAGAAAAAGGTATGTTGAGAACAAGTAATTAATGTTCTTTCAGCCATAATGGGGAGTTTATCCCGTATACAGAATCTTCACAGTGAAGACTTTCACGCTATGTTTTTAAGAAAGTTGTTTCTGTGCTTTAGCAAATATAAAGATATGGACATTTAAAAATGATAGGTGATGGCTGAGAACAATAGATCTGGGAGAGCTCAGAGTGCAGGAACCTCTGTGGGTGAATGTGTGTGCGTACGTGAATGTGTGTGCGTGAATGTGTGTGTGTGTGTGTGTGTGTGTGTGTGTGTGTGTGAAGACCTGAGCAGAAAGAATGCACTGATAAACACGTAGTTTGGGGAAATTGCTCTTCATTTAAAATAACATAAACTCTAACCTTACTTCATTTAAAAATACATTTCAGATCCTTTAAAAGACTAAATTTAAAGAGTAAAAAAGTATTGAAACAAAACATGAAATATATTTAATCTTTAAGTGAAGAAGTACTTTTTAAGTAATACAGAATGTCATGTCAGTATTTTGTTTTGTTTTTTTTTATTTGCAGTATCTTTGAAAGAAAATCATCAGAAAAATCCTTGAGTATTAGTTCTCTTTAGAGGTTTCTCTTTCCTCTCTGCAGATCCCCCAAACTCCCCCCAAGATCCCTCCCAGCCCCACCCTATCTACTTTGCAGTCTACCTCTTCTCTACTCCTTTCCTGTTGGGAGTCCATTTTTGACTTTATCTTTTCCAGCACGTTCCGTTGCCAGTTTCGAAAGCATGCTCCTAGAGGCCTGCAGATTTGATGAACTCTGCCCGAAAATTCTGTTGGCTTTTCAGACTCAACATGCCCAAACCAATTTGTTTTCTCCATTCTGTACTTGGCACTGATCCCACGTAATGTGGTCATTTGCCTGGTGATACGTACCTTGCTTAATCAGATCTCATTCCTTGTTACATAGTGGAAGCTTGGAACAATCTGACTTCCTGCCTTCCTCATCTAACTCCATATCCATCACCATTGATTCCATCTCTGCACTGTCTCTCCTTTTCTTCTCCTTTTCTCTCACCAACATTCATCTATTTCAAGTTATCATTATCCTTTCTCCTTGTATAAAAGATTGATGTTAATTTTACTTTTTAATCAAAGAGTCTACCATTAGTGAACATTGAAGTATGACACAAATAGCAGGCCCATAGATTTTGTTCATTTTTACATAGAGCTAATGCTGAGCATATGGTTCGTTGCATGTCCTTTATATCCTCAAAGAAGAGAATGTCCATCCTGAGGAGTAGCTGACCCGCCCCCAGCAACTTAACAACACACAGAGACAGTGTGCCTCACCTCTGCACACACTGTGACTCCCAAGTCTGATCATGTTTCCTCCCTTCCTTTGGTGCTAGGGAGCTTCAATAAAGACGAATCATGCATTGTTGGATATTTACTTTTCTCCTGATTTCATCTTATTTCTCTTGCACCTAATTTCCTGTTCCCACTGTTTCTTCCAGTTATTCTTACATTTTATTGTATTCTTTGTATCTTTCTCAGCTGCCCTCAACTGTTTTGTTTTTGTGAGGTAAAATTCTTAAGCAATCAAAGAATTATTCCTTTCCTGGATTCTTCTTTCTGTCCAGTTCCATTCATGCTATGCAAGCTCCGGTGGTCACTCATCCAAAGCCTTCTCTATCTACTACCATTTGATCAATAATAACACAGTCTGTTCCTTGAACACAGGTATCCTCTCTGCTTCTATTCATTTGCTTCCGTAGTTTTCCTCCCAAGGGACGTCTGTTTCACATGGGGTATCTTCCAGTACCACCCCCTTTCCAAACCATGTTATAGTTCAAGCCACACTTTAAACCAATGACAAACGTAGGGGCTGATGATTTAGTTATGCTCTTATTGTGAAAATAAGCGTAAGCAACCACAATTGTTCTTAGCATTTTGTTTATGTGGTCATATTAGTATTTTTTTCAAGATATGTAGAATACTATATTTAGAGATAAATGTAGCATATTGAAATGCTCCACTAGGAAAGAAGAGACCTAAGTTTTAATCACAGATCCACCCCTAATTTTCTGCAATATTGGGGAACAATTAATTTCCTCCTCCTAAACCCATCTTTATCAACATTTGAATATTTTTTTTTCCTGAGGGGAAGCTTGTACAGTACCTGGGCCAGTATCCTGAGTGAATCCATGCCAATATGGTTTGGATATAGGTTCTGTTTCATCTACACCGTCTTTCTGAATGCCATCACTTTTCCATTATGAATGTGCACTGTGACAACAACACATCCCACAAAAACAGAAACCCAGAGATGCAATAGTGACAGTGGGCACTTTGATAAAGTTAATTTTTTTAAATAAATAAGATTAGGGTCACTGAGGAGCCTCTTTTCTATTCATCAAACATAGCCATCTCAGTCATTTGTTTATTTTCATTTTCTGACACAGTGTGGTATGGCAAAAAGTATATTAAAATGGAATTTGGGAATCAAAGATTTTGTGTCCTATGAGAGGACCCTACATTTTCTGTGCCCAAGTGTTCTGTTCTACAAAATGTGTTTTCTTCCATCTGAAGAAAAAAAAGCTATGTTTCTGATAAACCAAAATAATTAAAGGAAGAATAACCATCCATGTTCCAGGACAGAGGTGACCATGGAGCCAGGAGAGGCCCCATCCTTTGGGCTAGGCAGCACAAATGCAATGTCTAGTGTCCCTAACAAGTGTCCTGTTAGTTCTGCAGTGATTTGGGTGCTGTTTGGCAGTGACTTGGGCCATAATGCACCCCATATCCCAATTCTGTTTCTCAAGTTTCTAGACAATTTCAAAACACTTATTTTTTCTATAATTAGCCCAAACCCATTTATGTTGCTTTAAAAGAGCTCTGCCCAATGTAGTCCATTTAGATGGTCAACAATCTATAACAAAAATTTAGAAGAAAATTAGACCAAGTATGATCGACCATCTAATGTTTTAAGCTGCAGCAAATCCCAGGGTCTAGAGATAATGATGCTACTATTACTACTGTTAATAAAAATAACTTTATTGAGAATTTACTATATGTCAGGATCTGTGTTAAACCTTTATATGCATTATTTCCTATAATTCCTGGAAGATAGAGGGATTCAAATATAGGAAAAAAATAGCCAGGTAGAGAGAGATGGCCTGCAATTTAGTGCATAAGGATGATAATAATGGTGATGAATCAGTTAGGGTCAAAGTCCATACATTATTGGGTGTGTTTCAAAGTGTCCCAAGTCCTATTGACTCTATTGTCAAGAACCCCAACTCCAGGTAAATCTTCTTTGGCGTTCATAAGGAAAGACATGATTTGCATCACTGCTGTGACCTGTAAGTCTCCCGTACTTAACCTCAACTTGCTCCTTGGCAAATCCTTCAGTTCTCCAGTCCTGATGAATTTAGTAGTGAAGCAGTTAGTCTCTACCCGTGGGCTGATGTGTAGGCCACGGGGCCGTTTGAACAAGAACAGTCGTAGGTCAGTCACAGCACAATAGCAAGATCCCTGTGTGTTTACCCACTGGGAGAAAGGGCAATCCGTAGTCATGGTCATTTTGATAAGAGGAGTAGCTGGCCAACTAGCCTGATTTCAATAAGTTCTTTTGGCTTTTGAAAAGAAGAACAACAGAATAGCTTACGTATATCGTAATCAATTGGCAAAATATGTAAAGTATAATGTACAATTAAGGGTAATTAAAGAAATGTGTCCAATAAAAATTTTAGTAAAATAAACACTAGCAGCCTATCAAGGTCCTTTGCCTGAATTAAAGAGTATTGAAAGCTCTCAGGGTTAAAGAAAAAGAAAAGATTCCTGGTGAAGCGTGTCGTGGGGAGATGTGAGTTGGGTGATTATTTACTGCACACCCCAGAGGGGGGCAGTTAGGATGAGATATAACCAGGAAATAGCAGGCTCTGCTTCTCCTTTAACACCCTTCCCCTCACACACTCTCCCCAAATTTCCATCTTCTCCCAAATTTGATTCAGCTCTGTGAAATTATCACTACACCCGCCATGCATCTGTAGAGGAATTAAATAGCTCTGTACAGACTGTGCTTATTCATATGTGTGTTGTGTTTTCAGCAGTAGCCACTGTACTTAGAAGAGTTTCCAAGCATAGTCAGCACTCCATTTAGATGAATGAATGAATATATGAATGAGTGGTGAACGTTCTTTAAAAAACAAAGCAAAGCAATATTCTTGTTAACAAGTAAGCCTCTGACCATAAAAAAGATTAAAGAACAGATATTACTTTCTTTGCAATATTTAAAAATCTAATTAAACCACTTTACTCTTTCGTGAAGGTAAACTGCTATACACTATACCATAACCCAACACATAAGGTATGTCAGAGGCTAGAAATTTGCATCATGCAATAGTGTAGTAGTAAATGTACTTCTCTTCTTCCTGTTGGGAGAGTATTCATTACCCATCCTTTTCCTCCTCCTTCGTCTTCTCCTCCCTTTCCTCTTTCCCTTCTCTTCCATCTCCTCTTTCCTCTTCTATCAAATATTGGCAGGTAAGCAGAACCTAATCTGAAGGAACTGTTGAACAATAAGTATGGCACTCTAAGGCCTCTTGAGTTTTAATGTTAAAGATAAAACATGAGAAAAAATTTCAATTCAAATATTTTCCAGAGCTTCTCCATATATATGCAAACAAAAATTGTTAGCACAGTTTTGAAGATAAGAAAAAAATAACTATTACCAGTCCCACATCTGTGACTAATATAATCTTTTCCTCTCCCTCTCACTCTCTCTGTTTCTCTCTCTCCTTTCTTTTATTAATACATTGTTATGGCTCCCACAGACCTTATACGTATAAGAATTTGGCTGAATTCTCTTCAGCTAAAACAAGTTTGGCTTAAGTATAAATCCTGAATAACCTTCAAGACAAGAATGTATCCTAGTTTTTTGGAATACACAATACCTACTTAGACTAAACCTAAATAAAACTTTTTCAATTTAGAGTTTAAGAATATTCAATAACTACTTGTATAAAAAGGTTATTTAAAAATATGCCTAAGCTAAATTATTTTAAATAGTATTGAGGCAGTTGTTTTGATTACAATAATATTTTCAACACATAATTTTTTCCTCCGTCATTAAAAGAGACCTGCATAACTGTTGGTGGGAATGTAAAGCAGTACAAACTATGGAAAACAATATAGAAATTCCTCAAAAAACTGAAATGAGAACTACCATATGATTCAGCAATCCCACTTCTGGGTATATATTCAAAGGAATTGAAATCAGGATCTCCGAAGTATCTGCACTCCCATGTTTACTGCAGCATTATTCACAATAGCCAAGATGTGGAAACAACTTTAATGTCCATTGACAGATGAATGGATAAAGAAAATTGGTATATACTCACACTGGAATATCATTCACCCTTAACAAAGAAGGAAATCCTGCCATATGCTACATTATGGATGAACTTTGAGGATATTATATAAAGGGAAACAAGCCAGTCACACAAGAGGACAAATACTGCATGATTCTACCACTTATATGAGGTATCTAAAGTGCTCAAACTCACTGAAGCAGAATGTAGAATGGTGATTGCCAGGGTTGGGGAAGGGGAAATGGGGAGTTGCTGTTCAACGGGGTATGAAGTTGCAGTCATGCAAGATGATTAAGTTCTAGGGCTCTGCTGTACAGCATTGGTTCCTCGTTAACAATTTGTTGTGTACAGTTAAAAATTTGTTAGGAAAGTAGATCCCAGGTTATATGCTTTTTGCCACATTAAAACAAATGGGAAGAGACCTACAGAGATTGTATTTGATAATATATTTCGCTAGCTACTAATTTTTGTATAACCTTATAAGCCTGCCAGTTGTTAAACTGAATTTCTTCTAAAATTATTCTATAAAGCCAACTTTTTTTTCTAATTTAAACGAGCTTCCCCCAATTATTCACAATTATTTTTCATTATTCTTAGAAGGATGCCTGATGAATGATGCATAATGAACAATAAGGCAATTTGAATAAGTAGAGAAAAGTAAATGATTGTTATCCAAAGTGAATTTGAGTTTCTAGAGAGCTCCCCAAATTTGTTTTATCACAAGCAAACATTTTCTCTTCTCACAAAATAAACTTTGAGTGATAATTCTCATGAAGAAATTTGTATTATCCTGTTCCAGAGCCCCATTTTAGTGGTTAGGGGTTGTGAATCACAATGTCATTAAACAGCCCACTAAATGATCGATGGGACTATTTTGGTTGCTGCCAACTGGAATAATTAGAGAGTTGCAATAATCGCTTCGATCATAGAGTGATTGTTTTACAGGCACCCTTGTCTTTTTTACCTGTAATGTTTAGGAGCGAGAAAGCCTCTTTCGGTGGCAGCCTCCCTGAGTAGTTGGGGCGCACAGCCCTTTCTGTTCTGTTGTGTGTCTCCAGCACTGGTAGAGCTCACTGCAGACTTAGCTCCTTGGCTTTCCTCCCACCTACGTATCAGTTCCTCTCTCCTCAAGCATTCTGCACACTCCTCCGGCTCCATCCCTGCAAGCCAGACTGATTGTGCATTCCGCAGAGGGGAAGACCCTCCCTCCACTGAAGGAATGACAATGTTTATCATTACGCCTTAGTGGCAGCTGGAGAAGGAGAAAGAACTACACAGACAAAATACAAAACTGAGGGCAGCAAATGTGAATGGTGAGCCACTGTCAGAGACCATTGGAAAGGAAGAGTGCGTTTCAAACTCTCAAGTCAAAACATGTGTAAATGATAGATCCAGTTTGATGGGGCCATGCCCTGCCCTGATCTCTGCATCCACTTCCACTTCTCGGCTTCTGCTCCTTCCGAGTGTCCCTGGGCTTCATGCCACTTCCACCTGGGCACTGCATGGAGATGTGTTATTGCTGCCAGCGGGGAGTCCTCCCTGTTCCGCCACCTGCAAAGGCTCTTGGTGACTAATTGCACTGTCTTTCCTCAGCCCTCCCTCGGCTGGAGATGATCTTCCTTCAGTACAGGGCTGCTCAACTCTGCAATGACCTTCATCCACTCTTTAAAGCAACAAACCCTCAGGCTCACAAAATCAATCCCCAAAGGGATATTTTTAGTTTTCCCTTGCAGCCTTTTCCGCAGAACCTGTGGCCAAGACTATGGAACTGGAACAGAAGAACAGACAGTTCTTCCTCTCAATCTATAGAAAGCTGAAAACAAATCTTCCTACAGAGAGAAGCCCAGGGTTCTTCTAGCTGCACCCTTTGACACAGCCTGGCTCAGGCTCTGGATTTGGCTCACAAATCCAGACGTGCTTTCCACGTCTACCCACCCATCTGAAAAACTGCATGAACTTAAGTAACAGAGCAGGATGCAGGAAGCATGTTGACTCTTCAAGGCTATGAGATCCTCATGTCATGCTTTCTTATAGAGAAAGCAGAGTCAAAAGAGCCTCTACTTGGCATAATTTTGGTGAGGTACTCGTTATTTGCTCTAAGTATATCATAAGGTATGTACAAATTAATGAAGCTTAATTAACTTGTTCATTAAATGACAAATAAATCAATGAACATTTTGATTGGTGAAGTTTTATTGATATGATGATTTAGCTAGGACCTTAAGGATAGGAAATTATAAATTGTAGGTAAATTTCAAATACAAGTAATCTATATAGTAAGCCTGTTAACTTCAGAAGCCATTGCAAGGTTTTTTTCAAAGATTAGATCATACACGTAAAGAATCTTTTATAATTCCTGGAACAAAATAAATTCTCTATAAAAAATAGCTTAAAATGTAGTTGTATTCTTAGTACAGTGCAACTTCCAACACATCTACCATCAAGAGTATTAGAGGACACCCAGGGAGTCTATGAGCGGTGGGCATGTTGTGGGATAGGATTATTGATGTTTGTTCAAGGCGCTACCAAAAGACGTTTTTTTGAGAAGTGAAGTGCATTAGTTACAATGGGATTTCTGACATGTTATGACAGTTTTATGCAAAGATTTGGTAATGAGTTTCTCGCTTTTTAAGGCCAGGAAACACATCTTATCTTTAAACATTAGGTAGAATTTTCTCTCAGAACCATTGTTGTCTTTTTACGGTGTCTGTGTTGCCTTCTACCATGTTTCCCAGAAAGCAAGACCTAGCCGGACCATCAGCTCTAATGCGTCTTTTGGAGCAAAAATTAATATAAGACCTGGTCTTATTTTACTGTAATATAATACTGGGTATGATATGATATGATACTATATATGATATGATACGATACGATACGATAGGATATGATATAAAGACCAGGTCTTACATTAATTTTTGCTCCAAAAGACGCATTAGAGCTGATGGTCCAGCTGGGTCTTATTTTCGGGAAAACATAGCATTTACTAAATATTGACATTGTAGAAGATTCATTTGTTTGTATTTATGAGAACAGAGCCTCTAAACCTTTCACGATGAAATGAGGGTCACTGAATAGTTTTAATTCATTGATTTACAGGAGAACAATTCAGAGTATTCAAGTGGAAATTGATTTAATGGGTTATAGCCTCTAAGGTCTATTTAATATTCGCATGTAACATATTTTGATATTATATAAATGGAAGTAAATCACTGGCAGTACATGCATCTTTTCACTCCTAAAAATGTGATGCAACTCTATTAACATATTCTAAATACCCTAGGATAAAAATGCAATCTAAAAACTTGAACTGTGTAATACAAAACTGCAGTATAATTATTCATCTTTGTTATATGTTCATTCCTTCTGTAGGACAACCAGAATCATTACAAGTATATGTGTTATAGTTTCCTGAATATTCTACAGCATAGTGGGGCTGAAACTTAAAAAGACTGAAGTTGGGAGTGTGTTTAGGGTACCTATAAGAAGTGTTCCCAACACCCTCTGTTTATGAGAAAGCAATATGCAAAAATGAGCCCAATCAGTTTACATCTGTAGCCTCTTGGTTCCCTTATCTTTTGGAGAAGCCTTTAAAATCACTAAATTCTTCAGGTAAAAGAAGCTAGTCTATTAAATCATCCGTATGTTTTCCTGATTTAAATTAATTTGCTAACCCTTAATTTACCCAAAGCATTAATTTGATTAAAGAACTATCAACTAGGCATATTTTGAGTCTCACAAGCTTCAGCACTTGTAACATAGCACACTTAGTGCCACAGGTAGAGTGTTAAGGAACTAAAAGAGGAACAAAGAAGGGGTACAGAAGAGTCAGGAGGGGTCTTAGGAGACACCTCTCAGGGAGTGGGGATGGTGTAGGAGGAAGAAGCGTTAGGTCAGCCACCAAGTTGAGGACGGGATT
This sequence comes from Rhinolophus hipposideros, assembly GCF_964194185.1. Taxonomy (NCBI): domain Eukaryota; kingdom Metazoa; phylum Chordata; class Mammalia; order Chiroptera; family Rhinolophidae; genus Rhinolophus; species Rhinolophus hipposideros. The sequence goes on from NC_138050.1 coordinate 55,790,390, forward strand.
TACAGTGAAAAATGGTCAGAATGGGCCATCTATTATTTCTTCTTTTCTAATAGAACTAATCACTTGCCCTGCTGTTCTACTGCTGGTGGTCGCGCAGACACAGCTCTTCTATCTAGATTTTGAAAATATTGTTTTATTTTACTAATGGTCTCATGGATTTTAGGCTAGATCAATACAAGTGTTTCAATTTAATACAAGTGTGTATGTGCTACTCTGTTAACATCTGCGTTAGCCCCAGATGAAATTGCTCTAACGTAGGCCCTAGTGTTGAACACGTAGGATGATCTAGAGGGAGGGGCAGCATATGTGGGTTAGAAACCCTGGGGCCACCATTCACTACCTGTGTCATGCATCTCACTCATCCATACACTGGGGATAAAGATGGCTGCCACCTTATAGAGCTGCAGTGAGGTTTAAATCAGTGAATCTATGTAAAGTCCTTCTCATAGTACCTGGCCAGTGGTAAACACACAACAATAATTAGCTGTATTGCTATTCAACAACTGTTAAATAAATAACCCATGGGTGGTAGTTACTATAGACTCTCTTAAATCCCAAAATAATTGAAATTTATATTATTCTAGTAAGTATTGTAAAATGGAAGAATCTAGGATTCCATAACAGAATTCAGCTTTTTGGGACTTTAGTTAAATGCTTGATAGAGCATTTCTCTTTAGGGAAAACACAATATCTCCACCACCTCTCTCCTCCAAGTCACATAAATTTTAAAAACCATATTATTATACATATGACTTACTTTTCTGATGCTATAATAGTACAATTTAAAGTCTAATTCTGTTTATAAATTATAATTATTATTAATAACTATCATTTATTGGACACTTTCCAAGTGCCAGGCACGGAGCCAAGAGCTCTACTTTATCATTTAATTTTGTTAACAAAACTGTGAGGCAGGTATTATCATCCCCACTTGCAAATGAGGAGCCTAAGATGATAAGAAAGATTAAATGACTCAGTAACTGTCACACAGCTAATACTGGAGTTGGAATTAGAAAATCAGCCTGCCAATGTTTTTCTGCAAATTCTTTTACCATGTTTCCTTCCTGTACAATAAATTATTCTACCATATTTCCTCTCTATACAATAACATGGAAAATATTATATTAAGTGCCAATCATACCAAGTGCTGTGGTAAGAGCTATATGGATGTATAAAGCAATATAGATAGATATAGACACAGATATTGATATAAATACATAAATATACTCATATATGTGCAATTTTATATATATATATGTATATATGTATATATATATATTTTCTATATCATCTGTCACATTTTATTTTTTCTTATAGTAGTAACATATTTGACAACATTTCTGTTCTTTCCTAAAATATATTTTTATTTATATTCTCTATCAGTGAGATTTCATCTATTTTTTAAATTCCATATTGGACTTCAGAGTTTTATTAAGACATAGCAAGGTTAGGTGGGTAGGTTGAAGAAAGCTAGTGAAGAAAAAGAGAAAGAAACAACCAAGTAATTTAACTTGCCTCACACTGAAGTATTATTGATGTGTATTTGCAGTTCTTGAGGTTGCAGCTAGAGCTCTTTTGCCCCCTGGAAGTGCACATAAAAAGGTCAATACAGAACATGAATCTACAAATGAATGCAGTAGCTAGGAGACCTGATTCTAGTTTTAAATGAAATAATTCAAGCCTTTATATTCTGGACACTTATCACCCTGGTCAATTAAGAAGAAACAGGTAAGAAACTTTCTGGGCAAACCTATGATGAGAAAGGCTGAAAAACCATAGCACAGTGTGCTTCATCTTTCTATTGATTCCTCTGGCCTTGAGGACAAACACAGTAGGTGTTTTTTTAAGAGCACCAAGTTCAAGTGGCAACTTTCCCTCTGTCCATAAGGCCTGCCTGCAGAGCTGCAGATGGATAATGACAATGGGTTTCACTGGCACAGTGGCCCCAGGACACCAGAGGCCAAGTGGGAGCTTACAGGTATTGCTGGGTTGTTGGCTTGAACTCCCCAGGAAGAAGGAAGGCTCAGCAGCTTCGGACTGTCTGTGGGGGACTCTGGGGAAAGCTAAGAGATGTCCTCAGGTGCTTGACTGGGAGCCCGTGAACACCTCGATGTCAAGACAGCTGCTGTTCTTATTTGCCTGCAAAAATGCAACATCATTCTTTCTAGAAAGATGTTTGCTACTAGGAAGAAACCGTACCTAGATGAAAACTAGTTACCAGGGATATTTGTATGTGCCAATGATCTATTCCATGGTGTTAGAACTTACGGGAGGAGAGAGTTGTGCATAGAATCTGTCTCCTGCTTAGATGCGCGCTCATGGGTTTCTTTCCCTGTCCATGAGGCCTCTGTGATCATGCCCTGCCCACCTCATTACCCAAGCTGACTCTGTTGTCTCCAGGTGCCATCCACAACCACCTCCTTTCAGTTAGACTACATCAGACATCTCGCTTCCTTTGGCCTTCACACCACGCTGGTCCCTGCATGGAAACGAACCTCATCCCCCACTCCATTAGCTGACCCTACTCATCCTTCAGATTTTAGGCTCCAACTTCATGTCTCCAGGGAAGTTTTTCCTGACCTCCTTTCTTCCTCCTGTGAAAAGCTCAGGCATCCCTGCTATACTCTCTCATCCTGTATTAGTATCCAAGTGCTGCTGTAACAAAGTACCACAAACTGGATTAATTAAAACCGCAGGAATTTATTCTCTCAGTTCTAGAGGCTGGAAATCTGAGCTCACAGTGTCGGCAAGGCCATGCTTTCTCTGTAGGCTCCAGGGAGAATCTGTTCCTTGACTCTCTCCTTGCTTCTGGCATTGCTGGCATTTCTTGGCGTTCCTTGGTTGGTAGATACATCATCACTCCAATCTCTTAAGCTGTCATCACACAGCCTTCTCCCTGTATCTCCTCACATCATCCCTCCGAGTAAATCGGCCTCTGTATCTCTTCCCTTCTTACAAGGAGAACAGTCATATTGGATGAGGCTCCACCCTAATGACTTCATCTTAACATGATCACATCTGCAAAGTTCCTATTTCCAAATAAGGTCACACTTATAAGTACTAGGGATGTAGGACTTCAACATACCTTTTTTGGGGGGTATGTAGGGGGGCGGTGGCAGGGACACAACTAAACCTATAGCAACCTGTATTTTTTCTTTAGGCTATTCAGTACACTCTGCCATTGTACATTTATTGGGTGATTGTGAGTTGTGTTCAAGTCTGTCTTCCACAGTGAAAAGATCTCCATTTGTTTACCTCCAGCTCCATCCAGCTTTTTACAGTTATTGGCACATAGTTGATGCTCAAAAATTTCAATGAATGATTCTCTTTTCTACTTACCTCATGTGCCACATGTTCACTTCTTTCTCCCCCAAGCCAGGTGTCAATAATCAGTTCCTCCTTGGATTTGAGAGAGGAAAGCTTCTACACACAGGTTATTATAAAGCAGAGGTCATGTAGAAGTTATTGCTAGTGAATGCCCATGTTGGCAATGTGGCCAGTTTGACAAAAATATGTATTCTTAGGCTCACAAGTTGTCTATGTTTAATAGTGAAATAGCTTAGAATAAACTGGAATTCTGACTTTGGAAATTGCTCATGCTTCTGTCTTGCCTTTGAGACACTTGTTTATCGTAGTGGAAAAAAAAATTTAAGGAAAATTGCTGTTTTTCTTCATTTTGGATAGTTGAAACATCTATTATCACTTAAAGCTAAACTCATTTGAAGTAAAGAAATTTCTGAGCTGGGAATATGGAGCACATTAAAACAACATCAGGAATGCCAAGCCTTTTCAACTAAGGATTTGTTAAAATCAAAATGTTGCCCTCTTTGGATGTCAGAGAGGCTATATTAGAAGATTTGAGGCCACTTACCTAAAAGCATGTGTTAGCACACCTCCTTTATGTTACAATTTGTTATTAGACAGTTGGCTTAGAATGATTTTTCATAATTTAACTTGCTGTTCCTATAGCTTGCTATGTTTGCATACTCCGATTATCTATTTCTAGCAGGAAGGTTCATTCTGATGTAATTGAGCATCATGATACTTTGTTTTTATTTTGACTTTTAGATTCTTGTTCCCTCACTGGAAACATCATTCACTGTTAGATTTTTTAAAAAACACTTCTGGCCATATATACTGACAATAAATATATTTTCATTGTATCATCCATAGATTGTTTGATACTTTATTTTTTTGCCACTATATTTAGATTATTTTCCTTCTGGTTTTCTTTGTACTATGAAATGCTGTTCAGGTTGAGAACTCTAAAATCTGCCTTTGTATGGCAGATTTTTTCTTTTTCTTTAAGAAGACATATGGTAAAGGAAGATCTCTGATGATTGACTGAATTATACATGCCTTTTCAAATAAAAGGTCCAGGACATATTTGGGTCATTTCCCCCATGAAAAGACCTACATAGCATTTTAGTTATTAGACTTGAATTCATGATATGTGCGTTTTGTTTTGATGTTGTTATTGTTTTAAATAAAGTGGGCTGAAATTGAATCATAATGTATAATGTAACATTAGTTTCAGGGTTTTATGTTAAACATACCTTAAGTTATACTTATTTCATTTGGTATCTGATATAGGAACTATTTGTTCTTAATTTAAGAACACTATGTGCCCTGAAAAATTTAACAATGCTTGTTATGTGTTTCAAAATATAAAAACTTAATGATAACCCTGTTAAATGTGAATACTGTAGCTATACAATAGTTAAATATATTTCTAGTGTACAGTTCACTTTTTCAAAACACAAAAATTTGACTTTTAAATTAATATACAGGAAGTCTGCTGAATAGTTTTTGATCACCATATATGTGGGGTAATTTCAACTGACACCTGTAACGGGGAGAGTTGTGGCTCTTTAGAAAACAGAGACTAGAAACTTCACAACAATATTGTTTACCAAGGTGATGGGTAAACCAGTGATTACTACCGATTGTAAGGAGAAAGGGAGTTATGATAGATGAAGGGATTAAGAAAATTTATATAAATTATCATGAAATATAAACTATCTGAATGCCATTGTTTCTAATGTATTCGAAACATGAATTTAAATGATAAATGATAGCATCATTTTAATAGTCTAAATTTATATTTCAGCATATTTTCTAAGAAAAAATTTAGAGTTAATAATTTGACCTTTTATTTTTTTTTTGAAAAGCCACATAGAATCATCAGTGTATACTCTAGTAACAATATGTATGAAATAACTTATGTTTTGTTTTACTTTTATTTTCAATTACTATGGTACATCAATGAACATCTATGGCCTTGGGCTTCATCCTAAAACGCATATGAAATAAATAGATTTGATTGAGTGGAAATATTCATTTGAAATTTTTTTTCTTTTCAAAAGTGAAAACACCTTTGGGCCCAATCTAATTCAACTTAATTATTTTTTTCTTAAGAAATCAGCTTTATAGAAATATAATTCACATATTATACAATTCACCCATATGAAGTATACAAGGCAATTGTTTTTGCCATATTCACAGATATGTGCAATCATCACCACAGTTAATTTTAGAACATTTTCATCACCACAAAGAGAACCCTGTACTCTAGCTATTACCCCTTTGTGCTACCGTATCAACACTCCCTGCTCAGTCCTAAGTAACCACTGAGTTACTTTCTGTGTCTACAGATATGCCTATTCTAGACACGTTATATACATGGAATCATAAAGCATGTTGTCTTTTGTGACTGGCCTCTTTTAGCAAAATGTTTTCAAGGTTCACCCATATTATTGTCTATGCCAGCGCTTCATTCCTTTTCAATGCGGACTAATATTCCATTATATGGATGGAGGACAATTTGTTTTTCAGTTCATCTTTTGATGGGCATTTGGGTTGTTTCCACCTTTTAGCTACTGTAAATAGTATTGCTATGAACATTTGTTTACCAGTTTTTGTTTGCACAGCTGTTTTAAATTATTTGGTATATATACCCAGGAGAATAATTGCTAGCACATATGGTAACCCTATGCTTAAACAATTGAGGAACTGCAAAACTATTTTCCTAAGTGGCTGTGCCATTTTACATTCCCAGCAGATTTCCATGGCTCTGATTTCTCCACATCTTCACCAATAGTTACCATCTGACTTTTCAATTCTAGGCATTACTAGGGAGCGTGCAGTAGTGTCTCATTATGAGTTTGATTTCCATTCCCCTGATGACTAATAATGTCAAGCATTATTTTATATGCTTATTGCTATTTGTTCATACCCCTTTGAGAATTATCTATTTAGATCCTTTGCACATTCATTGATTGGGCTCATTTAACTTATTTTTAACCTTGGTGATTTTAACTCTTGCACATGACTTCAAATATCAATAGACCGTTTCTGTCAAAGAAAGCAAAAGAAATTCTGCTCTGTCTCGTATCCCCTTCTAGCTCCCTTTTTTCTTTCAGAGTCTCGGCATACACACCTCTGTGCACATCCAGGTGTCAGTTCATATGTCACCTACACAGAGAAACTTTCCGTAATTCCTCCAAATTGGGGTGGGTATCCCCATCATATACTCCCACGGAAAGGCGTACTTGTCTTTGCAACACTTGAGTGGCCAACGTTTATTCAACACTGTCTGTCTGATGTATTTCCATCTACTCTGCACGCATTTTCCTATTTAACCATTATTTGACTGTGAGGCTAAGTAACTTGCTTAAGATCTCATATCAAGTGGATTATCCAGAATTCAAGCCCCAATATATGATTCCAGAGCTCAACCTCTTAATCTCTACTTGTTCATTTTCCCCCTATTTAATTATTGTAAGTCATCAGCTTAATGTAACCCTCAACACTGGAGACTCCCAGGGGTCGGTACAAGATCTCTGCCCCCCCCCCCGTGGGATCCCAAACCTTTGCCGCAGAGTAAGTGCCGGTTATGTCTTCTCAAGACTGCAGGATTCCCTGCACCCCTCACTGTCTTTGCTAAGCTCACTCATGTTCATCTTTTAAGACATAATCTCCTCTGGAGGTTGATATGCTGAAACCAGATCACATGCCCTTGTGAGTATAGAGGAAAGCACCTATGCTTCCGTAAACCATAGTATTCACTGTATTTTAACTCTTGCTTTGTCTCATAATAAATTGTGAGTTCCTTGGGAGCAGACAGTACAGAGAGGAATAAACTCTTCGTGCCTGTACATCCTACAGTGCATATTTGTTGAAGGAATGAATAGACATGTCTGGAATTTACATATCTCAGTCATGGAATAGCTGTGTAGCCACTAATGTCTGTCATTACATTCAAGTCATATTTTCAATTTAGATACATAGAATTAATAAACCCATATTCAGTGTTTTCTAAAAAAGTCAGGCTCTTTGGGTTTTGAATAATATGCCAGCTGCAAATGCAGTAGGATTCCTAGTTCATCTTTATGTTGGCAAAATTCCATTAATGGCAAACATAAAGGTGAGAGGTAGACTTCATTTTCATTCTCCTAGGAGGAGAAACTGCATTCATGCTGATTTAGGCTGCTTGGCTTCAAAAGTTTGGTGAATGGCATAGGCTTCGGGGCATAAGGCCATCTCTGAATGCTGGCTTCAGATTCATTTGATTCCCCCCCCTTCTTCTTTATCCAAGCGTTTGGATGGGCAAAGTGTGAAAAACAATTGGTATGTAGAAATTTATTTTATAGCTACTTTGTGGGAGTGTCCACATTCTGATTTATCAAGGGATCCTTCTGATTTCTTGCTGAGATATAAGCAACACTATAGGGCGGCCACACACTTCATTCTCTGAGCTACTGCCTTCAAATCTAATTGAGACAAAGCAGTTATCCAGGGATAGAGGATCGGTGATTGAGTACAGCAGAGCCTACTGATTTCTTCTTCCTGGGAAAACATCTAGCAGTTTCCTTTTCTTGATCTTTCGTTCCATGTTTATATTGGAAGGCTGTCATGTCACTACTATTACAGGCTGTTGGCTGGAATTTGGAGGCACTATCCATCAAAACAACTCTTCACTGTGAAGACATTCATTTAATAAGATCACTTTTGTTCTGCCTAGTCTTTTATCTGTACCATTCACATCTATTACTTCAAATTATATATACACATCTCTGAAATAAAAAAAGATGGAGTACATAGTACATAGAGGTTTAAAGCTATATATAGTGAAAATACAGGGACTTGGTGTGGTCCATAGGGGACGAAAATCATTTTCTCTCTCTCTCTAAATGCCAAGAGATTGGTCATTCAGATGCCTTGAGTTTGGAATTAATGCTATTCCTTTCTTCTGCTTCAATGCCCCCTTTTGATCTGGAAAATACTAAATTAATATCCTGAAGCCATAACAGTTCTGTCCCAGTGGACCAGCGGAAGCAACCTCTTCAAGAGCAACCTCTTCAAGAGCAAGGCTAGAGCAGTGGCTCCAGCAACCAGCCTCATCTTTGAAATAACAAAAAGGCCTTTTTCAAAATGCATATAATCACCCGAGCTGTTTATTCTTGCTGACAGTTGAATAATTAATTGCAATAAATTTGGAAGATTATTAAAAGCTTTGGGTGGGTAGAGAAAAGTAAGGTGCATAAATCTTCCTTTTCGTTTTTTGTTTATTACAAGTGGTTGTCAGGGCTGTTTTTAATTCATTTAATATTCTTTTTAATAACAAGTCTAATTAAGAAATCCATTAGAAGTCTGTAAAGTTAATTTAACAGGGGGAAATCCTAATGGAGTGTTATTCAAATTGTCTTTATAAAAAGTACGCCACTGGCTTTCATGGGTCCTTAATCAGAATCTCCTATCATCTAAATTAGTTCATGTAGTCAAGCTTGTATATTTTTAGATTTGTATTGTTTAAGCATAGCTCAAAACACTTTTGGTGTATGTTGTATATGTCACTGAGTAGGTACAGCTCCCTGACTTTAATGGTTGCTATGTTGTCAGGAGTTTGGAAATTGGATGATTTTATTTTATATAAAATGTTGTGAATATAAAGACGATTAAGATATTTTTACCCCTAATGAATTCAGCATCTGAAAATTCAGTGACCAGCAGTCACTGTGAAAATTGATGCCCACACTTTCAATCAATCGTGCTTTACAAAAGCAAATTGTTCACTTCACTTAAAGGTATTTTCTACCTCCTAGTCAGCATATATACACATACGTAAAATATTCATTTTAGGAAATCAAGAAAGCAACTTTAGGATGCTATCTTTTGATTATGATAGATGTTATTTATGAAGAAGTATACTGAAAAGTGGTTAAATCAAAACTCAGAGGCAGTTTTTTTTTAGGTTTGTCAAGTTTAACAATGCTTTTTTATATGTTAAGTATTTCCAGCTTTAGCAGATACTGAAGGATTTGGAGTTATATTCCTTTTCAGTGGGTTAGAGCTTTACTGTGAGGACCAGAAGTGCATGTAAAATCCAGTCTCTGCTGTACTTACGGAGAATGCAATTTACGCCTCACTAAGGTCTACAGAACGTCCCCCAACCATGGCAAAGAATGACTTAACAGTGTTATTTTGCTGGGAGATGCCTGCAGAATCATAATGCTTTTAGAAACTGCCTTGCCGGTGATTATTATTACATAATTTAGGAACACTTTAAATTCTCATTGGACTAATGAATCTGATAGCTCTCTGTTTTTGTCTTCTTTTTTGCTGTTTTTAATGGTATTTTAAGAAACTATTCCTTAACTAGAACAATCCTTAAAATTATTTTATCATTAGGAACTAAAAACCTCAGACCTTGTGCATTTATATATCTCAGTAATACCATGCTAGTGAAGAATACCTGCTTTGGAGGCAGAAAGAACTGGGTTTGAGTCTCAGCTTCACCAAGTACAATGTAGACACAAAATCATAATAGCTGCTGTTATAAACATATGTCATACGATTTAGAACATTTTAAAGAGTCAAACGGAAGGAATAGACGGTACAAAGAAAAACTACGGGATGCATTTATTAAATGTCTTGATAAAGTCAGATGTCAGATGCCACATGGCTAAATTGGAATGTAAGCCAGTCATTTCAACAAACAAATGGATTGTGAGTCAGTTGTGATCCTGAGACACATTTGTGTAACTCTCACACTCATTCACATTGCCTGGCTGGTCCCTGGCGACTTTTGAGCTGGCCATCCTGATGTAGGAAACCAGTAATGTCATCTTTCACATGAGTCTATAAAATACTGTAGAGATGGCAAAGTGGAAAACAATTCCCTGACATTGTAGAAGTCAGATGTTAAATGAATGCTAGTTCTATTAAAACGCTCAAGTGGAATGATGAAAAATGTGATCCATTCACAACGTAAACAAGTGATAATAATGAAGCCAGAGAAAGATCAAATGTTACATCTCAGTCATTACACAAATCACATGTGTAAAGGGATACATGTTCAAGTTAGTTTCCCAATTGGGTTAACTAATTACACACAAAGTACTTCTATAAAAAGCTCATTTGGATGTCTAAAAGGCCCTGAGGTAAATAATAAGATGAGACAGAAGTTCCAAAGTAAACACATTTGTGGTTTTTAAACTTGAGTGTACATCAGAATCATCTGGAAGACTTGTCAAAACCACAGAGGTCCAGGCTCCACGGAGTTTTTGATTCATAGGACTGGGCAGGACCCAGGAACTTGTATTTCTCATACATTTCCAAGTGTTGCTGACACAGGTAGTCCCAGGACCACACTTTTGAAAACATTACTTGAGAGTTTCCTCACATTCCATTTCTCCCCCTTCATCCTCTCTCTCCTTTGTGTGAAGAATTTCCTTCCTGATGCCCTTTGTCTTGCAGGATATTTAGTTCCTTGGTTTTGCCCAGGCAACCATAGATCTCTTTACTCCTTCTCCCCATTGTCCTAAAAAATCAACTCATTAGGTCATCAGACAATCTGAAGAACCTATTTTACCTCTTTTTATTCAATGACATATGAAGACACTCCCTTAGAGGTATTAAACTCTTATTAAGTCCCTAACTGAAGTCATACGTGATTATGCCATAGAGGTACCATAGAGCCTCATGCAACACAGGAGGAATTTGAAGTGTTTGTTTTATTTGGTGAGTTTGTTTTGTTTTGTTTTTCAAAGGAAAGCCTTTGTAATACTCCCTCAAATTCTAATTCAAAAGATATGTGAACACACATTAAAGAAACTGTGCTGTAATCAGAAATTTACCATTATGCATTTCAAATGTGTAAACTTCTAAAAAAAATTCTAACAATCACTTCACAGTCAAAATGCATAGGAAACAAGAAAAAAACAGAAATTGGCAAAACTAGGTCTCTTTAAAAGCTATGGTTATAACTATATTTTAATGGGAATATATATGTCTGGGTAAAATGATTAAAAGTTTTAATTCAAAGGACAGGCAACAATTGGATGTAGTAAAAGCAATCCAGTTTCTAAATTGTTATTTTAAGTTTCCACTTAGTATTTATAGTTAATTTCTTTTCATGTAATTTTTAATATTTTATATCTACCATTTTTAGATAGTTTTCCTAGTGACTCTGCTACTAATATTAATGTAACTTTTGAATCTATCTAGAGGCCAACATTTTCTCTTTGGTCAATATAAGCAATGTTATTTTAGAAACCAGCACAAAAATACGATTATATTTCTAAATCAATTTCTAAATTGCTGTGTTTTTAGGGAATTCATATTTTCTCTAAATTTAAGTTCTTGAGAATTTCAATATCCAAAGCTAGTCATATAAATGAGCTAAGCGTATGAGACAGAAAAATCAATGTTGGAATGATATTTATGAAAAATAATAAAACATTTTCAATAACTTGTCAAAAGATATGGGTATATAAAATCTTCATGTAATGCATTTTGATTAATTTTCCAGTAGTTTACGAAGTATGAGTTTGGACTAGATCACACCGAAAGTCTGATAAACTCTCAATATTTAGTAAGATAAATTTCATGCTTACTGATGAGAATGTACATACCACTAGAATGGACACTTTTTGGAAAAACGTTGTAGCAAACAGAAAATATTAGCAATGGTTTTTACTCATCAAGAAAGTAAGTAGCAAAATAGTCCATGATGCTAGCTCATCCATAGGAAATAAACATCATAGAAAATTCTTAATAGATTCTTCAAGACTTATCTGTGACTAGGAACACATCTCTCACGTTGGGGGGATTCACAGTATTTCAAAGGACATGATGCAGTTTTAAACTAAAAATGGGTCCTTGAAATTCTGTAGTTTTTCAGAATCGATTTCTGTTCAATGTCTCCTATTTCTTTCAGTTTGTTCTTGGTTGACTACAGGAAATTTTGTTGGCCTGAACACTTAAAAGGATTTAGTGTATGATAAAGTGGCTTGTAAGTTAGTTAGGTTATAAAACAGTTTTCAACAAATGCTTCTTGGATAACTGAGAGAAAAAAAAAATAAATTTTATCAGCATATTAACTCAGCTATATTGAAGACTTAATCGTGAAAAAAATCTACCTTAATCACCTAGAAGACAAATGTATGAATATTCGATTGCAAAATGACAGAGAACTTTGTAAGCATAAAAATAACGAAAAAAATATTACAAAAAAATATTCCATTTACAAGAATGTACCTTAAGATGATATCTCAGCTACAAGACAAACATCTGTGAATGAGATATCTTCAAGCAAAGGTTATTTATATAAAAATGCAGAGGACAGAGTTCTCTCTTTAAGAGTTTTTACACAACTACAATTTCTTCACTAAAAATTTCAGTAAAGGGATGGCTGGTTAGCTCAGTTGGTTGGAGCATGGTACTAATAACACCAAGGTTGCAGGTTCAATCCCCACATGGGCCACTGTGAGCTGTGCCCTCATTAAAAATAATAATAATAAAAATAAAAAAATAATAAAAAATTCAGTAAAAAATGGGAGTATTCTTTGCACAGGACCATATACATTTGTGGCATTTATGCTGTTTTCTGTATTATTTTTGAAATTTTACTGACAGAATGGGGAGAAGAGTTCATAGTCATTTATTATTTAGAAATACTTGTTTTTCTTTGTATAGTGGCAGCTGCTTTTCATAGATGATTAGCCTTAGTGTTCTGAATGGATTCTAATTCATATAATTATAATGTAAGTGATATTATGTTTTCCCCATAGCTTTGGAAATCTGCAATATTGTTTTGCCTGCTGTTTGTCAAGGCATAGCTTCCCAGTTGCTCTAATAGGTACTATTTGTGTCCTGGCATTTTGGTGTAGAATGAGTATTTTATGCATGTACATGCTATGAGAATATATAAAAATAATCACACCAAATGCATTTAATCTTAAGCTATTTCTTTCAACTTTAGTAATTTAAATAAGCAGAATTTGTTGAACTCTGCTTCTTTCTTCTTGGATATGTTTCATCTGTTTATTCTTTCCGGAGCACTTACTACGTACCAGGTTCTTTGTAGTTTATATTATAGTGAGGGATACAGGCAGGAAATAGGAAAACAAATACATATAGAAATAATCATTGACTGGAATATATGCTATAAAGTGAACAAAATGAGAGTGTCTTGCAGGAATGGGGGGTTTTGCTCTAGATAAAGTTGTAGGTATCTTTGAGCAGGTGACTGAGATATAAAGAGTTAGACTGAGCTGATCATGTAACAAGTGTGGGGAGAGTGGTCCAGGATGAAAGGAAATCAGGGTGAAGGCCTCGAGTCGCTAGATTTGAGAGGTTGGAGGGACTTAAGGGGCCTGGAGTAGCTGAAGGAGAGTGAGCTGTGGGAAAGTGCTGTGGGGTGACAATAGAACACTTGCTTTTTACCCTTGGCTAATTGGTCATTCTCTTCTTCTTGATAGATGAGACTACTAGGTTAGGCACGCTATGAGTTTGGTTTTGGTCCTTTGTGAAAAGCTACCTTGAAACGCCATGGACTCTACATGAAGGGATATCTGTCTAAGAGACCAGGCAATTGCATCCCTAGCGTGGTTAATTTCTCAGATTCTGTCACTGTCAGAATCTACTGAGTTTCTCTTATCCTTCAGGTGACACCTGTTCATTTCTCACGTGGCTGTCACAGCTTGATTCCAGATCTGCATAAAATGAATCTCTGAACACTGCATTTCAGGAAAGGTGGCACATGTTTGTCTCTTTCTTCTGGAAGAGCTGGAAGTATTCCTCACCTTTTATCTGAAAGTCCAGATTAGGTCGAGCCCCTATACTTTGGGGGTTTCAGTGCATGCAGTGTGAAAATATGGGGTTGAATGAAAGTCGGAAGCATAAAGTTTGAGTCATCTAATTTTTCCACACCTTCTGCTAGTGTTCCATGAATGTACCCTGCTCACTATGTCTCCCTGTTTCTGAAATCTACTTTCCCCATCTGGAATGTTCCTTTTTCCTGACTGCCTGCTCAGTTCCTAATCACCTTTTTTATTTGAACACCACGAGAGGTTAAATGCCTTCTCAAAGCCATACTACTGATTAATGCGGGAACTATATCCTCGTTTTTCTGCTATTTAATAATTATGTACTCATCCTTTCAAATGTGGAGCACATGCTAGGCCTATGTAAACACTGAGCAAACAAACATGATTAAGATGAAGTCCTTGACATTAGGGTGCTCACTGTCCAATTCAGAGACCTTGTTGAGCAAAGAAAGCATAATGTAAGGGACTGGATAGAGTGCTGCAGGAGGGCAAAAGTGAGGATGAGCAACCCCATAGGAAGGAGCTGTAGAATCGGTACTGAAAAGTCAGTAGGGGTGAGGCAGGAAAGGGAAAAGGTTTCATGGGCAAGGGCCACACACAACCTGTATACAGAAGCTCATGATGCAAGGTGTGGTGCCATTTGTATTCATTAAAATATTTAGTGGTGCTTTAGTTTCTTTAGTGTTTAAGTTGTGTTCTAACATTTTGAACCACCACAGTGGTAGAAGTTTGATTACAAGTGATCGAGCCCTGGTCCTTCACATTCTCATGAATCATATCTGTATTATGAAAGTATTATAAATGACTATCTCAGAGAAGTCAGTGACTGCTAACATCAGCTTTTGTTAGGAAGGCAGGTAACATATTATCCTTACCAGATGGGTGATTCCTGGGGACTAGTGTCTTCTCCATTTTAACCCAAACTCATCCTCAACTCTGGCTTACACACCTGGAGAACGGGACATTGACCTCAGATGCCTCCAGAATCTGACACCTTTGAAACTGGGCACTGATCCTCTAGGCCAGTCAGTAGAGACCAGATATTGGAGGCTCAGATGGTTCCAATAACATCATAGGCTAAAAAGAAACAAAGGTTCCAGGGACTCTGAAAGTGAATCCCTGTTTAACTGGACATTTTTTTTTAATTAAAAAAGCATATAATTCCACTAAAGCTTGGAAGTAACTTATATGTCACACTGTTAGACTATATTTCCATATTTCCCCGAAAATAAGACCTAGCCAGACAATCAGCTCTAATGAGTCTTTTGGAGTAAAAACTGATATAAGACCCGGTTTTATTTTACTATAATATAAGACCATGTCTTTAATATAATATAATACAATATAATATAATATAATATAATATAATGTAATGTAATGTAATGTAATGCAATGTAATGTAACATAATATAATACCTTATTTTACTTACATTACTATAATTTTACTTATTTTACTATAATTTTTACTCCAAAAGACACATTAGAGCTGATTGTCTGGCTATGTCTTATTTTTGGGGAAACAGGGTTATATACTTTTTCTTTTGCTTTTTTTATTTATTGGGGTGACATTTATTAGTAAAATTACATAGATTTCAGGTGTACAATTCTGTATCACATCATCTATAAATCCCATTGTGTGTTCACCACCCAGAATCAGTTCTCCTTCCATCACCATATATTTGATCCCCTTTACCCTCATCTTCCACCCCCCACCACCCCCTCACCCTCTGGTAACCACTAAACTATTGTATATATTTTTTCTTAACCAGAGTGTACAGTTTTAACTTATTTTATTATGACATAAATGTAAAGTTTGTAATTACTCATTATGTAAATGAGCAAATTGGCCCGATTGTGAAAACTATTCTAATCACGTTCATGTTTTTTAATTGCTAGTACGGACATGCAAATTATAGTATTATTGTCTAGATTAATTGCAGAGAATACTTTTGAGCTTTATTTCTCGCATAATCTGCTGTTAACTGAAGGATATTTATGTTTATATACACTTGCATTTTTTAAACTAGTGGATGTTCTTTATATTATATTAGGAAGGACCTTATTTATTTTAAAGTATCAGTTATGTGTATATTCATCTGTAGTAAACTAAATACTTTTGAAATTTAATAAATCTTATTGTTTAAAGAGGAAAAATCCAGAGTTTTCCAATTCAGGCAAAAAATTCTGTAGTTAATTATTGGCTGTGAAAAACATGTACGTGGGTACACGTGCATGCCTGTGCACGAGTGTGATTAAAAGTAACACTTAGTGTTTCATGTAAGTGTTTGTGAATTAAAGATGTATACTTCCCAAATGGAACATATCTATGCGAGCTCGCGGGACATTAGTTTTTTCCTAGACCATCAACGTTCTTCTGTTCGTGTTCCCACAGATGGCCTCTGAACCTTTTGCAAATGTTAACAATTTATCACACCGGAGCCAAGTTAAGCATAGAGGTATATCAGCACAAATCCTTTCATCCTTCTACACATCAAAGTGATTCCTTGTGACAGTGGGTCAGCAGCTGCAATTCCCCAAGTAAAGATCAGCATATCGTAGTCCTCTCTGATGCTTTTGTTTTATTCTTACCACTTAGGGCAATGGAACAATCATGTTGGAAATTTCACTGGGGTTAATTAGAAAACTCCACAAGACACATCACGAGTCTTGTAGCTCAGACACATCATGCTTGCCCTAATTTTTTAGTGCTGTTATTCAAGAGTCTCGGTGGATCTCCAGCAGAAGATCAATTGGGTCATAACTAGGTTAGACTATCCTTGTTCTTGATTTAATTTCATCTAGCCATTTTAGTAGACAAACACTTTCCAAGCTGTCTCATGCTTAAAAGTGTTTTCTTGCCTCATTTTCTTCAGAGTAGCAGATGTTGTTTCTTAATCATAAAAGAACTTTACAGTCAGATAGATTTCCATTGATTTTGAATGTCTTAATGCTCTCTAAACACAGAGGCATGAGCTGTATTTCTTCGTAGGCCTGTAATTTCAGATTCTCTTTTGTTTTGACCTTTAAGTCATATCAATTATATCGATAGCACAGAAATCCCTATCACACTTTTAGGATCCCCTTGCTAAACAATAATTTTCCACTGTTTATCCTACTACAGTAATCTCATTTGTAGTGAGAATGTAACTCAATCCTCAAAAATCGTCAGGCTTGCTGTGTTGCCTTGGAAAATAAGGCATGAGATGAATAATAAATATTAAATTATTTACACAAATAACCACCTTGTACAAGGACTCCCCATTTTTTTCTGCTATGAGATACACAGATAACATAAAATAATCAATTGAAACAGAATTAAGAGATAAGGGCATCAGAAAGGGG